>NC_021163.2:33074641-33122336 GCF_000331145.2 Cicer arietinum | reverse complement strand
TATACTAATATTGTCAGTTTGACATCTTATTTGAATGGGTTCCATGTACCATTTGTTGTTGTGTAAATGTTTTGGACTTATAATTGGAGAAACTTTTCCGCTGCTTGTAAATTATAATGACTCAATTATTTATCCAAAGGCATTTCCTGATTTAATTCTTTGTTTGTTTTTAATTACTTTTTAAAAAAAAAATATACCCTCGCTTTGAAAAACTGGGTGTTACAAACTTCTTTCGTTGTTGGTAGGTGAAATCATATGAAATTGGCTCACCTACTTCTAACCTCCTCATTATATAATCTAGAAAACCTAACTAATTGAATCATAAGCTTTCTCGGAGTCCACCTTGAAAATAATATCATTAACTGTCACTATGTTTTGGCCAAGTCTATAATATCATTAACTGCCACGACCCCATCAACTAAGAGTTTACCTATGATGAAAACTGATTAGTTGGAAGGGATAATCTTATCCATGACGGAAGCCAACCAACCGATAAAAACTTTAGGGACCCAAGAAGAGAGATATGGAAACAATCACCAAGATTAAGCGGCGAGTCTACTTATGGAATAAGGACAATAAAATATGATGAAAAATTCTTAGTAAACTTGGCGTGATTGACGAATTGATCAAACGAAACCCCAACATCGCTCATAAGGTGTGTATAGAACCTTTTGAAGAAAGAGAAATTCAACCAATCCGATTTAGGGCTCTTATTCAAGTCAATGTGAGAAACCACCACATCTATCTCAAAAAAAAAAAAAAGGAACACAACATAGTCCTATCTTCATAGTCCTATCTTCACAACATAGTCCTATATATATCTATATATATATCTATATATATATATATATATATATATGTTGGAAAGGAAAAAGGAATGAAGAGGAAAAAGAAAGAAAAAGGAAAAAGGAAAGAAAAGGAAAAGAAAACAAACAGACGAAAGGAAAGGCAAACGGAACCCATTCTTCCTCTCCCTGCCTCGCGAACCCTTTATTGTTCTTCTCCTTCATTTTCTTTCTTTGGCTTCAAGAAACCAAGTGATAGTGAAAGAAAAACATTCCCCTGCTACTCGATTTCTTCTCTTCATCTTCTTTCTTCTTCTCTGATTTGAAAACGAAGAAAAACGATAGATCTAAGCTCCACGCTTCAAAACCTTCAAACGCAAACCTCCACGTTTCTTCTAGATCTAAGCTTTATTTCGCGAAGAGATAAAAGGGAAAGTTGTTCATCTCTCCTCTACGGAGCTAGTGAACAAACTTTGGAAGCGATGACGCGAGCGAAGATTTTATCGCAATTAATCGCGGTATTGTAATCGCTCGTTAAAGCTACCATTAAGGTAAGAGCTCTTTCCAAATTTTTAGCTTGCATATAGGATGCTATATGTGTATTTGTGGAGTTGGAATTTTGTGAAATGGATGTGTGATTTTGTGAAAAAGGAATTTAATTCATTATGTGTGTTTTAATGAAATTAAATTTGATGCGTTCGAGGCGTGATTTATGTTTGAAAGTTGTGGAAATATTTGGGTGATTGATGATTGAGCTTGGTGTGGTTTTTGTAGAATTTTAATTGATCGAATTTAATGTGAATTATGGATTAAATTTGATGTGTGGTGGTGGAAAATAAAAGTTTGAGTATGCTATGTGTGAATTTGAAAATCATTAGTGTTAAATGAGTATTAAAAATGGGGAATCTTTTAATATCTGCATTTACTTAATGATTGTTGTGGAAAGAGTCAGAGTATGCTCATGCATTTCATAGTACATGGTGACCACGATGGAAATATGGTGATAGTGGTGACTGTGATGGGCCACGAGATGATGCCATGTTATTTGTTGGTTCATCTTATCCTTGCGGGGATTATCGCGTCGTGCTGATCTGTGAGGGATTGCACTCTAGAATGTGTTGATCTGTGAGCGATTGCACTCTAGAAAATAGTGGAAGGCCTGTGATAGGCAACACTTTAGTAAATCCTGTGGGCCTGTGATGGGTGGCACCTTGGTAATTTGTATAAGGCCTGTGATAGGCGATACAATTATGATTTACGCCCTTTCGAGGAGGGTTTTGATTGAAATTCCGGAATTCATGCATTTTAGCATATACGCATTGCATTAAGGATTTTGGCACACGAGTCGTGTTTGATATGCTATGATGATTGTGTGTGTATACTCATTTGTTGTTGTGATTGTGCCTTAATTGCTAAGTGTGATTGTTTTGGATTTGTTGTAAGTGTTGATTGATTTCGTAACCTTTTCGAAACGTTTCGAAACTGAATTCTGCTATTTTCTACATCTGTATTCGGCTACAAGGATAATGTAGTCGAATACAAACATCCTATTTTTGCTGTTGACTTTTGAATTGCATCTATATTCAGCTACAAGGATGCTGTACTCGAATACATATGTGCTGATTTTGCTACTGACTTGCAAAACAGCACTGTATTTGAATACAAAGATGCTGTATTCGAATACGGCAGTGCAATTTTGTTAAAAACTTCATTTTTCAACTTGTTTATGCATGTTTGACATATGAAAAACCTTTCAAGAAGTATGCTAAGATGAAAGGTTATTTTGTGCATTTAAAATTTAAATGCTAAGTGATATTTGTTAATTTCGGTTGGTGACCTTTACAATTATTGTGGAAATATGGGCTTTGCCCTCATATGAGAACCAGGATCGTCCTATCGAGTAGTACCCTAGAGATCGACACGTAGTTAGACATACATGACTGGTGCTATGTTAGAAGGATCTTGCGGGGCACGTGGAGATCACTCGAGTCGTATATTTTTTTTGAAGCATGATCAGATTAGATGGTTGTATATGGGATAGATGTCTTTCTTTGGTGTATGTATTTATTTCAATTTGGAAGATTGTACCTATACCTCATATTGTCAGCTAGACTTTTATTTTGATGGATCCTTGTACCACTTTTGATGTCATGTGGGGGAATTAAAATTCTTGGGACAGTGCCTTTGTACAGGTGTCTGCCGAGAATACCCCAGGGGTATGAGCTATGTCTGATAGGTCTCATAGCCTCGATGTTTTTTTGTTGTTTAAATACTTTAGATTTTTATTTCAAAAACAGTTTTCGCTGCGTGTAAATATTGTTGACTTTTTTCGTTGTGTTACGACTTGAATATTTATCCAAAAGTATTTCTTCCTTAATTTATGAAATTCGATTTTCTAATTTTTTTGTTTTTTTTTTAAAAATAAAAATACACTCGCGTAGTTAAATATCAAGCTGTTACATTCCTCCTACCCTGTTTCTTCACACATGAGTGGAAATAACCCATGTTGGCATCCCTTTCCTTCATCCACCTCAATCTTGACATTTGGAACATTTTGTGAGTCCTTACTTCGAAAGAGGGTCCACAAGTCCACATATGCTTTACACTAAGTTGCGATCTCTTCTAGCGATAACACAATATCTTCTCATTTTAAGTATATCATTTTTACATCTTCCGCAAGACTCTCAATCCTTAGGTCAATATTACCATACTCCTCCTTTCTCCGAACTTTGAGGTTGCCTTTAAGAGCTTTTAGCTTCTCTTTAAGGACAAAAGTCATCCACCCATAAAAAACTGAATTGACCCAACTCTGTGACACCACCTCTAGAAGTCCTTTATGAGCAAGCCAATTGTTATTAAACCAAAAAGGCTTAAGATCTCAAATATGAGACATCACAAGGAAGAGCCCATTGACTAGCTACCCCCAACTTATCCCACCAGCCATCTTTAATTAGAATACGATCTAGTAGAGGGAGATCAACCACATCCATTGGATGAAATTACCAAACTCATGTATCTCCATAACCCCCCACTGTCTCTCTCAATCCCTTGTGACACCCCTTCTCTCTCTTTCATCAAGTATTGAGTTAAAATCACCCAACACACACTACATATCTCCCCAAAATAACCTTTATAATCGACCAAGCTACTCCACATCCGACGTTTTCCTACTAAAGTGCTTTTGGAATACACATTCACCACAGAGCAACACGTCCTCAACACTCCCCATTCCAGACACACACCTAGAAAGCCCTTCCCCAAAAATGAAAAAATCAATCCCCCTTTAGACTTACATCAGATTGTGAGAAGACACCCACTATTTCCCTCCGCAGAAACAAAAGTCCACTTACAAAAGAAATTACCCCAAAGATAATGACAGAGCGATTCCTCCACAACTTCTAATTTTATTTCCTGTATTGTCAAAAAGTCAAGATGATTAGAAGAGACCAGCTCCCTAATTTTATTCTTCTTAATCTTACTCCCCAACCCTCTAATATTAATAGACCCAATTACCATTGATTCACATCCCTAGACTCTCCTTGAACCTTTTCTGACCTATCTCTCTCCTCTAGCTCTACCAACCTATCCACCTTCGAAGTATCGTCACCCACAAAATCGAAACCTATTGGTTTTGCTCGTAACATGAGTTTTTTGGCGTTATTAAGGTTGCGTGATCCACTTAAACCATCACTTAAGACCCGGTGCCATTCTACCTCTTACGATACAGGAATTGACTCCCCATCCTTATGAATAAAAGGCTCTCACTGATCTTATAAAAAATTTGCCAATTGGGAAAAAGAGTAAATTTTTTTGTCAACTTCAAATAAAATACAGTCATCCAAATAATTATCCCAATTTCTTCTAAGTTTTTGTAAATAATAAAAAGGTCTCACACCTATCAGTTTTCAACGTGTATAAGAAACCATAAAGAGTACCACAAGTTACACAATGAATTAACAAATATTAATTTAACAAACACAAATAGCATCAAACTATGAATGTTTAAGAACCTAGTTTTCAACTTATACCAAAAGCTGACGTAGTCTCAATTCCATCATCAAGAATAAAGTCTTCACAAGTTGCTACTAACAAACAACAAAACAAGCAAAAGAAATGAAAAATATGAAGATAAGATATATTTGTATAAGTAAAAGTAGTGGTGGCAAAATGAATATATTTGATGAATTTGGATGATAATGAATGAATCAAAATAATCTATTAACATTCAACTAAAAATTATGAAGAAAAAGAATCAAATCCAATTCATTTATTTAAAATAAAATCATCCAATCCATCAATCATCATAGTTTCAATGGATGAATATCCATCCAATCTATTAATAACTTTCTTTTAATCATTTTAATAAATTAATTTTGTTATTAAGATCAAAATTTATCAAATGCATAAACTACAGCTAATAATTCTTTTTCAGTTGTGGCATAATTATGTTGTGCCTGATTCCAAACATGACTAGCGTAGCAGATTATATGTAACAACTTATCTTTTCTTTGTCTCAGGACTGTCCAAATAGCACTATCACTTGCATCGCACATGATTTCAAAAGGTAGTGACCAGTCAGGTGCATTAATAATGGGAGCAGTTAACAACTTATTTTTCAAATTGTTAAAAGCATTCAAACAATCCTCATTGAATTTGAAAGGCATGTCTTTCACAAGTAGGCTTGTAAGCGGTTTTGCAACTTTAGAAAAGTCTTTTATAAATCTCCTGTAAAATCTAGCATGGCCTAAAAAGCTTATAAGGCCTTTTTCGTTGGTATGAGGGGAAGTTTTTCAATAACTTCAACTTTGGCCTTGTCAAACTCTATCCCCTTGTGGGAGATTCAGTGGCCTAACACAATTTCCTCTCTTACCATAAAATGACATTTTTTCCAATTAAGGACAAAGTTGGATTTTTCACACCTTTCTAATACATGAGTATTACTGGTTCTCTATCCAATTAGCCGCTCAATGAAAAGTTGCGGGAAATGACCCCTCCTCGTAGCACTATTCTATCTTCTATATTCAATACAAGCTCTCCACTATGTAATCGTTCGTGTAGGAATTAGCTCGTTCTTTTTGTTTCTGATGATGGTCGTTCCACCCTTTTTTGGTACAACTTGGATAGGACTCACCCAAAAACCATATGAAATGGGGTAAATGAGACCGGCTTCTAGGAGCTTTACCACTTCTTTCCTAATCACTTCTTTCATTGACGGATTCAATCTTCTTTGGGGTTGTACAACCGGTTTGTGATTGTCCTCCATTAGGATTTTCTGTATACAAAAGGTCAGACTTATTCCCTTCAAGTCCTCATTGGACCAATCGATGGCACCCTTATGCTTCCGCTGAATTCTCAACAACTTCTCTTCTTGTAACTCACTCAAGCTTGCACTAATGATGTCTGGATTCTTATAGTTTTCACCCATGAATACATATTTCAAATGAGGAGGCAACTGCTTGAGTTCAATCAGTGGTGTCTCTTTCTTTTTCTCTAAGGACTCGTCTTCAATCCCTTTCAACTCCTCCCATCTAGTAGGGAAATGAGGGAGAGCTCTACCAACCTATCCACCTTCGAAGTATCGTCACCCACAAAATCGAAACCTATTGGTTTTGCTCGTAACATGAGTTTTTTGGCGTTATTAAGGTTGCGTGATCCACTTAAACCATCACTTAAGACCCGGTGCCATTCTACCTCTTACGATACAGGAATTGACTCCCCATCCTTATGAATAAAAGGCTCTCACTGATCTTATAAAAAATTTGCCAATTGGGAAAAAGAGTAAATTTTTTTGTCAACTTCAAATAAAATACAGTCATCCAAATAATTATCCCAATTTCTTCTAAGTTTTTGTAAATAATAAAAAGGTCTCACACCTATCAGTTTTCAACGTGTATAAGAAACCATAAAGAGTACCACAAGTTACACAATGAATTAACAAATATTAATTTAACAAACACAAATAGCATCAAACTATGAATGTTTAAGAACCTAGTTTTCAACTTATACCAAAAGCTGACGTAGTCTCAATTCCATCATCAAGAATAAAGTCTTCACAAGTTGCTACTAACAAACAACAAAACAAGCAAAAGAAATGAAAAATATGAAGATAAGATATATTTGTATAAGTAAAAGTAGTGGTGGCAAAATGAATATATTTGATGAATTTGGATGATAATGAATGAATCAAAATAATCTATTAACATTCAACTAAAAATTATGAAGAAAAAGAATCAAATCCAATTCATTTATTTAAAATAAAATCATCCAATCCATCAATCATCATAGTTTCAATGGATGAATATCCATCCAATCTATTAATAACTTTCTTTTAATCATTTTAATAAATTAATTTTGTTATTAAGATCAAAATTTATCAAATGCATAAACTACAGCTAATAATTCTTTTTCAGTTGTGGCATAATTATGTTGTGCCTGATTCCAAACATGACTAGCGTAGCAGATTATATGTAACAACTTATCTTTTCTTTGTCTCAGGACTGTCCAAATAGCACTATCACTTGCATCGCACATGATTTCAAAAGGTAGTGACCAGTCAGGTGCATTAATAATGGGAGCAGTTAACAACTTATTTTTCAAATTGTTAAAAGCATTCAAACAATCCTCATTGAATTTGAAAGGCATGTCTTTCACAAGTAGGCTTGTAAGCGGTTTTGCAACTTTAGAAAAGTCTTTTATAAATCTCCTGTAAAATCTAGCATGGCCTAAAAAGCTTATAAGGCCTTTTTCGTTGGTATGAGGGGAAGTTTTTCAATAACTTCAACTTTGGCCTTGTCAAACTCTATCCCCTTGTGGGAGATTCAGTGGCCTAACACAATTTCCTCTCTTACCATAAAATGACATTTTTTCCAATTAAGGACAAAGTTGGATTTTTCACACCTTTCTAATACATGAGTATTACTGGTTCTCTATCCAATTAGCCGCTCAATGAAAAGTTGCGGGAAATGACCCCTCCTCGTAGCACTATTCTATCTTCTATATTCAATACAAGCTCTCCACTATGTAATCGTTCGTGTAGGAATTAGCTCGTTCTTTTTGTTTCTGATGATGGTCGTTCCACCCTTTTTTGGTACAACTTGGATAGGACTCACCCAAAAACCATATGAAATGGGGTAAATGAGACCGGCTTCTAGGAGCTTTACCACTTCTTTCCTAATCACTTCTTTCATTGACGGATTCAATCTTCTTTGGGGTTGTACAACCGGTTTGTGATTGTCCTCCATTAGGATTTTCTGTATACAAAAGGTCAGACTTATTCCCTTCAAGTCCTCATTGGACCAATCGATGGCACCCTTATGCTTCCGCTGAATTCTCAACAACTTCTCTTCTTGTAACTCACTCAAGCTTGCACTAATGATGTCTGGATTCTTATAGTTTTCACCCATGAATACATATTTCAAATGAGGAGGCAACTGCTTGAGTTCAATCAGTGGTGTCTCTTTCTTTTTCTCTAAGGACTCGTCTTCAATCCCTTTCAACTCCTCCCATCTAGTAGGGAAATGAGGGAGTAAGATGGTGATGCTTCTAACATGGCTAAAACCTCTTTCACCTTTGGATCTTCACTTTCTTTAACTACATCTTGGGGAAGGCATAACACTTTTTCTAATGGCAGAATGGGTGCTTGATGTTCAATTTCTTCGTCGACTATCGCATCTGAGCAGTGTCGTCATAAGCATGATTGGGGAATCCTACTAGTAAACTCTTGAACCTCCTGTAAGTGTCACGAAGAGACTCTCCTTCTTTTTGTTTGTAACTGGAAAAATACATGAGGAAAATGGTTGTGTTGTGAGCAAAGAGAGTGTGAAAATAAAAGTAAATGATGTTTTGAGTTACTTCCTAATATTGTTTTTCTCTCTTAATCATTACTCTTTTATCCTATTTGATTTTCAGCCCTAGTCTCCTTATGATTATCTAACCCTTACCTTGGCCACGTTACAACGTAAATAAAGACCTTTTGATCATTATCTGCATGTGTTTCAAATATATATTATGGAGGCTTGTCAAGCCTCTGGTAGTGCTAGCTTTCATGTTGTGCTTTGAGTGTAAACAGTAGCCCAAACACTTTGAGAGAATTTTATATCCTGGGAGGACTCTATCACTTATGATGCATTATTTAGTTAACTTGTCCTCTTGTTTGCCTTAGTTGTGATAACAAAACTATTCATGATTACCTTAAGCTAGAAATTTTTTTTTCTCTCACCATTTTGGATTCATAAGAATATTTGGAATCAGATGCATTGTTTTGCTCTTAGTGCAAAAGTTTAAGTGTGGGGGAATTTGATCATAGCATTGGGCACATGTTTCTAGTTTTTTAGTTTGGTATTTTAAAAGCTCTTTATAGCTTAGATTAATATTTTTAGCTTGTTTCTAAACTTTGGGTCGAATTTTTATAATTTTATTATTTGCATTTTAATTTTATTATTTGTATTTTGACTCTTTCTCGCTCTGTAGGTCATAACTTGAGCTCTGGATATCGGATTGGCGCATAAGATCAGGCGTTGGAAAGCTAACAATCCGAGCTACAACTTTTGTGTTCGAAGAAAAGACCAATTCCGAAATTTACTGGGCTAAATTGCATATTTCGTAAGCTGGACTTTTGTAATAATTTTAATTAGCGAGTCACTTGTTTTTAAACCCTAAACCCTTAAGCCCAATATCAAGTACTATATATTGGCAGTTTTGTTTCTTTTCAAAAGACGGAAAAATTAGGATTCAAATTGCTACAAGAAATAAACAGTATTTATTTTAATTTCATGGAAGACTAATTTTATAAGATTAATCCACGAGTTCAGAGTATCATCAACACCTTGAGATTCAGGTTACACTGTCAATTTCAATTCATGATTCTATTCTTGTTTATTTGATTATATTGATATTTTGATTGCTTAAATTGAATTTCAATAGGATTGATTAAATTTATTTGACATAATTTGGTTTCAGTTTCTAATTTAATTGAATTATAAGTTTGCAACGCTTGATCGTTAATTGTAATATTTTGATGATTGTGATGTTTAATCCAATCAAAGAAACCAAATTCACATAGGATTGATTACGCTTGTTTGATCAATTCTATGGTCAAATAAGAATAGAATCAAAAATTAGAAATTAAACTCATTGATAGAATCTGTGATAGGTTTCAAACTCGAATAAGTGGATTAATCGTTTTGCTCATCTGTTAAATCAAAAATCTAAAAAACCCCTTTCTAATTTCAATTCTCATTTTGGTTATTATTATTATATCAGAAGTCTTTGCAAAACGATTCGAGTTATTACCTCTATTTATATTTCATCAATTGTATATGACTCGTGTGCAACAGCGGATCAACTGGTCTCGCATACAAGGTTAGAAAAATCGTGAGTAATGAAAAGTTTCAAAAACATTAAAAATTAAAAACAAAGACAAATTTTATTGTATAGCAAAAAATTTCAATTAGGTAAATAAATTATAACTAAATAGTGATATGACAATCCCCATCAATAGCGCCAAAAGCGCGCCTGAAGCGCATTCTCCTACACTTAAATGCGCATGAAGCGAAGGGCATGCGCTACACGCATTTCCTATTCTCACTCACTGCCCTAATAAGCTTGAAGTGCAGGGCATGCGCATGAAATGCGTCAGGCGCAAAACGGCGGGTCTTCAGTGCTCAAATGTGTTTTAGGGATTAGGGTAATCCCCTCAATTATAACTCAATAATGATATGACAATCCCAGACAACGACGCCAAAAGCGCGCCTGAAGCGCATTTACTGAATCGTTGCAAGTAATAATTAAAATGGTAATACTGAGTATCGAACTCAATGATTGCATTTTACTATTGAAATATATTTAATTTCGAAAATTAAACAAAAAGTTTCCGATTTGATTGAAATAATATTTAAAACTAACAAAGGTAATAAAATTGATCCTTTATAATAAGAAAAATGTCATGGATGAGTTTCACTTCGAATCCAACCTTGGTGTCTAATTCGATCCTAGTTACTAAATTCAATTATTGAATTATTACCGAATTTTCTTTATTATTCTTGCCCTAATGTCTTAGTGACAGAACCTTTAACTCCAAAGTAACCTCTAATTCCTTAGTGAATTTAAGATTAGAATTAAGCTTTGCGGTACAAGAGTTTTCTTTTCACACTACTGCTTTTGCAACAAATTTAATTTGTTTCATGACCTGCATCTATCTTTAGACTACAATATCATGAATTTCTCATCTCAAGCATTCTAAAGTCCACTCCTATTTTAAAATACGAATCGTAGAATGTTTTAAAGTTGATCAAGCAATAAAAATCGTTAAGCATAGAGATGAGAAAAATAATTCAATAAACTCATTCATATAACTAGAAATCAAATCAGAAAAATAAGGGCTTCATCTTATTACATTCATCCCTAACAAATAGAGTTTAGTTACTCATGACAGCGATAGAAAAGATAGAGATTAGACAAGAATTACAAGAAATATTCATGAATGATTCTTGATAAAACTACTCGAATGGTGTTAGAAACAACCTTCTTTGCTAGGGCACAAGTCTCCCAACTTCCAAATAGTAAAAAAGATAACTAAAAAGTGATAAAAAAAAAATACATTTTTATGAGTTCTGATTCGCGTCACCCACCCCAGGCGCATCCGTTTTGTTTAAGCACGAATTGGCAGAAATGTGCCCCATGCGCAGCTATTGCGCTTCAAGTGCAAATTGACAATTTCACCAATGTAGAAATGCCACATGCGCAACAATTGCGCTTCAACCGCACAACTTCTTCTCTTTGACGATTTCTGCATTTTTCTCCTCTTTTGAGTCTGAATTGGGCTTCAGTGTCGTCATGAATGTTGTAGCTATGGATCGTAGATTTCATTTGCACTTGGTTTGACTCTAATTGGACATCTATAACTCCATATATGGTTGAAATACATCACATAGGTCATGTTGATTTCTCACTAAAATTCAGCACTGCACTGAAACAAAAAAGCAACGTAAAACTATGAAAATCCCGACTTAATCAAGGGAATAAGAACATAAACATTTTGTTAAATCAAATAACTAGAATCAACAAGATATAACAATTAACTCTTCAAATTAACTAATAATCACAGATAGAATAAGACTAAAAACAATGAAAAACATGCATATGATGAAGAGTCATCATTGAGATAATGAGATATTCATTGTCATTGTGAATAAGTTACACTGACATCCAACAAGAATCGAGTATTTTTCAATTACTTAAAACACAGTTACAATATAAGTTTACTTAGCAATATGAAGAGATCTCATTGGATGTGGATGCCAAAGTATTTTAGCCAAAGATGACTCTCTTTAAACTAATCAAATTTAACAATTATATCATAAAACAAAAACAAATGACAAAAATAAAATACACAAGCACATTTGAAAGATATATACATGAGGTATGATAATATTTTTCTACAAATTAAAATGATGTTCATAATGAAAATTAATTGGATGGAAGCTTCTAATAGCATCTTAATGAATTCTATTTTTTTTTTTCTTCAACAAATAGTTCATCAAGGATAAGTGTATTTGGAGGCAGTAAACTGTCACATCATAGCAATAAACCAGATTCCAACCGAAGACTACATTTTTTTGGATCTATTATTCATGTTAGTATAGGAAAGTCCCACATTAGCTAGAATATAACACAAATAAGGGTTTATAATCATCTGACACATTGGTTAGTGTGTCGAGTTGGGTAGCTCCAACTTGTGACCCAAGCGGGGGAAACAAGGTGATGGAATACAACTTTGGCTTGTTAGGTTGGGTTGGTGGCTGCACTATGCAAGGTTGCCCGCTCCAAGTTAAGAGTTGAGTCATGGGACTTGGATGAAGGCTCGGGTCTCTTGGCTCTTAGACGACAGGGTATAGCGTGAGGCTGGACTCACAGAGCAGCAAAAACCTTCGGCTCCTAACAGTGGAGGGATTACATGATGTCGCATTACTTGCCCACAAAGCCTGTCGAGCCAAGCTCGTTGGACCATCATTTTTTAAACTCATGTTCATGCGGAGTTGTCATGTCATTGATCACTACATAAAATAAATATTTTTTAACCATCCACTATGATATTGAGCAATTTTAATTTTTCTTTTACCAATTTTCCTAACAAAATGAAAGAGAAAGATAATGAATTATGCAACTACAATGATAACTACCACATCTAGTAACTAATTTGGTCGAAGTTGACATAAACGTTTTTCTTCAAACGCAAATCAAACCAGTTGTGACCATATATGCAATATAAGGAGTAATTTTCTTAATCCAAATAGAATCGACTGAAACTAAAGAAAATCTAGTTAGTGATAAAACAACATTACAAACGCTTCTCACATGAGCAATTGAAAACGAAAACAAACACAACTAAGACTTTTACAGTCATTAATCACAAAACTAAAGTAAAAATTACCATTAAAACACAATTGCAAGAAGTAGGTCACATTAAGATAGAATCACCCTCCACAGTAATATTGTGAAAACCCATATGGTGCGCAAATTTAATTACCAAGCCAAACAAAATCTAAGAGATTCGACAAAAATATTATCTGGAAGCGCATCGGAGTCCCAAATTACAGCTCCTAAGAGCATAGATTTCGAGAATCTAACAACAACTCTTACACCCCACTTGTTAACAACTAGTGTAGATGCATCAATGCTTATTTTGAAAGAAGATGTGGGAAGAATACTCCAAACAAGGGAAAAGATAGTGAAATAGTTGGCTCCATAGCAAAGCGAGTATTCATAAGACATTATTGATCTACAATGATATCCCAAGCCTTTGGGAGAATGTTCACGTTTTAAAAAATATTTCTTCAAAAAAATCATATTTATGCGCATACCAAAGTCTATAAAAAAGCGATAGAATGTATAGCGTGACATCGGGTGGGGCTTTAGAGACAATAACCTCAAAATTAACTTCAAATCAACTAAGCATTTAAATTTACAACTAGATGTTAATGTTTTTTAGGCCACATTTATATATTAATAGAAGGATTTATATTGGTTACTCTAAACAAAAGTATTTATTTAGATGAAGAGATTTCAATTAGTAATACAAGGTTTAAAAAAACTCTCACCAAATTAACACACCACAAATGAAAAAAAAACCGAAAATAAATGTCAATTATTATTTTGAGAATGAAGTTTGTATAAAAAAATATTGCTCTTGATTACAATGTTTTAAATCAAAATTGAGATAATGAGATATTCATTGTCATTGTGAATTAGTTACATTGACATCCAACAAGAATCGAGTATTTTTCAATTACTTAAAACACGGTTACATTATAAGTTAAGTTAGCAATATGAAGAGATCTCAATAGATGTGGATGCAAAAGTATTTTAGCCAAAGATGCCTCTCTTTAAACTAATCAAATTTCACAATTATATCATAAAACAAATTAAAATGATGTTCATAATAAAAATTAATTGGATGGAAGCTTCTAATAGCATCTTAATGAATTCAATTTGTTTTTCTTCCACAAATAGTTCATCAAGGATAAGTGTATTTGGAAGCAGTAAACCATCACATCATAGCAATAAACCAGATTCCAATCGAAGACTACATCTTTTTGGATCTATTATTCATGTTAGTATAGGAAAGTCCCACATTGGCTAGAATATAACACAAACGAGTGTTTATAAGCATCTAACACATTGGTTAGTGAGCCGAGTTGGGTAGCTCCAACTTGTGACCCAAGCAGGGGCAACAAGGTGATGGAACACATCTTTGGCTTGTCAGGTTAGGTTGGCGGTTGCACTGTGAAAGCCTGCCCGCTTTAAGTTGCGAGTTGAGTCATCGGACTTGGGCAAAGGCTCGGGTCTCTTGGCTCATAGATTGGAGGGTATAGTGTGAGGCTGGACTCACAGAGCAGCGAAAACCTTCGGCTCCTAACATTCGAGGAATCACAGGCTGCTGCACTACTTGTCCGCAAAGCATGTCGAGCCAAGCTCGTTGGACCACCATTCTTTAAACTCGTGTTTAGTGGAGGTGTCATGTCATTGGTATACCTTGAATTACAAAGCACCTGACCCTCCAAGCTAGTCTTACGAAACAACATGAAAACCCTAAACTTTTGAAGAACTAACCACCTTGATCCTACAAGTCATGTCTTCTCCTAACAACCTGACAACCCCAGATGGAAGAAGGAACTAAACCACTATCGGGTCTTCTACTTGGAAAACTCTCCATTCATAACTTTGTATATTACCAAAAATGAAGCTCACTCTCAATTCCTTCCCCAGTGACATTGACGCTTTTGAATCAAACTACTTATGTTAGTACTCCTTGCTAGACATTATGGTGTATTATTACTACTTATGAATTTTATAATGAGCTAAACAAACGGAGAACAAAGTAGAAAGTTTGATATGAGTTGAATAGAAACTAAAAAGATTTGGATGCAAATTATTGGATCTTTTATTGGTGAGGGTATGCTGCAAATCTTGAGCAAGATGAAGATGAAATTGATGATAATGAAGGTTGCACAAATAAATTTTAAAGTATGTGTATCACACTAACTTTAGGTTCGATTCGCCTTGACCAATCTATATATATTGAATGCAAATGGATTAACCGATGAATCCCCATCAGGATGCTTTGGAATCCTTGAAGTGAATTGCACATTCACATCAAGCTTATCGCCTCCAATGATAGTTTACATAATAAAGTTCCTTTATTTACACTCGTGCACTAGAGAAAAGAAGAAATGACTCATAAATATTTTTGACAGAAGTTTGACTCATGTAATATGAAATTTCGTCTTCTTCTTTCTTCTTCTAAAGAATCTATATTTATAGAGATACTCATACCAATTGGTGAAATAAAATAACTATTGAACTCATACCAACTGGTGAAAGAAAACAACTCTTGAGAAAGATTGTAACCTTTGGTAGATTAACAGATGCATTGGTTTGAATTAAATCCAAGCATTGCAACCATTTGACCAAGTGATGCATTAGGTTATTTAATTTTGCTACATTAATATAGCTATTAGAGAATTTCAAATATATTTTGGAAATTCCCCTTACAATCCCCCACCAATTTCAAAATATATTTAATCCCGTTATTTTGGAAATCACATGGTTTCAAATAAACGTATCTTACGATTTGAACAATTACTTAGTAAATTATATTTTCACTCATCCCTGAATAGATTGGTAGACAAGCTTTGAACCAACCATTCATTAGAACAAGTGTGCATAACTCACACATGAAATCTCAATATCATTGATCGAATTATAAAGATGACACATTTGATAAGGCCTTGTGTCTCATATCTTTTTCATGGGAATTTAAGAGTCAATCTGATATGATCCTAATAGTCATAGTTCACTTTAAGGATCGTTCTAGGTCGAAAACTTACAAATTTGAGTGAAAATCGCGTATAGCTGGAGAACGCGATAAACGGCGCTGCGAAACTCCGATTCGGCCGATTCCAAAACGAGGTGAAAGATGACATTCAGAAACGCAAGTTAGGCTTTTGAATCACCGAAAAACAATATATAGAACTCGAGATATGAAGGCAGGTTACTGATCACGAAAATTCAAAGAATTGGAGTATTAGGGTTTGATGTAAAGGAAACTCAATATTATTATTCAGCAACGAAACAAAGAACAAAATGGCGCCACAATCTAGGGATTGATAAGCCAAAAAGAACGCCACAAGGATTAACAACCTTGATAAGTTCAAGATGAATTCTTTCAAGAACTCTAGAGAGCAAAGCCTCACAAAAATAATAATCAAAATCTGCCCCTCCATGAGGTTACAAATGCTTATTTATACTAAGTCTATCTCTAAACCTAAGTGGGTCATAAGTGACACCATTCTCTAGGCCCATATTAGTCTTACATCTTTTTTTTTTTCTAAAATAAACTTAATGTAAGTAAGTAAAGTATCTTCACTTACAGATAACAAAAACTAAATCAATAATAAAACTATTACAATTCCAAATCAAAGCAAACTAAGAATTAATACAAACCAAATTAAAATATATAAAGTTTATCCTAATTTATTAAAATATGAATCATCTTCATGCTCTTGAGATCCTTATCACAATCCCTTGAACTCTTTGAAGCGGCCCACTTCATTCTCATTTAGGTGGACTATATCATAAATGCACCCATAATTATACATTCCTGCAAATATATGTTATATGTCCATTAAGAGGAGACATCATCCTACCACTTTTATTTTATGGTCCAAGTACTTTAATCACTCTAATAGTGTACTTTTATCATTGAACTCAAGACTTAATGTTACTCAAGTGTGAGTTGATCATTCTACCATTGGTTATTATTTAGATATGAGCTTGTATCACATTCCTAATGATGTATTCAACTCCTTGTCTTTTGTCAGATCTTTCGTCATAGGATCTGCAAGATTCTTTTTAATTCTTACAAACACTATGAATATCACTCCATTAAATCCTTTATATAGCTATGTCTTAAACCAATATGTATTGTTTTTCTATTATATACTTGGCTATATGCTTTTGATAGTGTGTATTGACTATCACAATGTATGGATACTAATGTCATTGACGTTGGCCAAATTGACATCTCATACAACAAATTTCTTAGACATTCAACTTCTTTACTACCTACGCTAGAACAATAAATTATGCAGCCATAGTGGTGTCGTTAATGCAAGTTTGTTTCTTTGAACTCCAAGAAACTGCACATCCACCAAGGTTGAAGATCCATCCACTTGTGGAAGCATGATCCTCAACATGATTTACTCAACTGGCAGTTTTATATCCTTCCAAAACTAAATGATATTCACTATAGATTAAACTATAGTTAATTGTTCTTTTCAAATATTTAAATATTTTATTAATAGCATGTCAATGTTCTTTACTTGGATTGCTTGCTTACCAATTTAACCTTCCAACAACATATTCTGTATCAGGTCTGGTACAAGTCACGACTTACATCAAACATCTGATTACTTTTTATATTCTTGATAGTGTTGACCAACTATGACCAAACCATGACCCTTTTTCCATTTAATCTCTTCACATTGTATCACATAAAATTAATAAGCATCTCAATTATCACATACATAAACTTTTATGTCATTTTACCTTTTACTATATTTAACAACCATCTCAATTTAAAATTCTAATTATTTTTTCAATATATTCAAGTCCAAGATATAATACATTGAATGCATTAAATATATATTGCCACAAGCTAACAAAACATGATCATAAAAATTTATCATAATTAAATGTCATAAGGTGGGTCCAAACATGTAAGTCATTCACTCCTTAACAAATAAGAACTCATTTTATTTCTATTAAATAAATCATTTCTTCATAGTTATATTATAACTAATACATGCATCATGAATTCTATTTGTTAATTCAAGTTTCATATTTAAATATGTTCTATAGGAAATCCAAATAATTATCACAATAGAAAATAAACAATGAATAAAATCATTAAGATTTACTATCAGTTTCTTCCATAAACATTTGTCTATTTACAATAATTTTAATATATATATCCAAACCATTTTCAATATCAAAATAAGCTAGAAATTGACAGATACTTTTATACTATCATGCACATATAATATGAGTTAGTCAATTTTCGATTTAATAACTTCTCACATGAAGCATCACTATCACCGAGACAAACATTTGATATTTATGACAATTTATTTACACTACTTTAAATAAATTAATGTATTAAATGTGCATCTTAAACCATACATATCCATACTTGTCAAGATTTAAGAGACCAAAATTATAAATAAACTTTCTTCCGGCGATCATTCATAAATTCTTGTTCTTAGTCTAAAAACATCAACCATATATAAACACATATTTTATCAAAACATATTATCTCTAACTCCATATTATTAATTTTCCACATTCTATCTCCATATTATTATATATGCATCCGAAAAGGAAGAATTTATTATATGCATTTCATACATGAATGCAATATATAAATGTATTAACACTAAATAACTTCCGGTGCTCAATCATGATTTTTTATGTGATTATTTCCAATACTTTAATTAATTTTTAAAATCCAAACAAGCAAAATTCATGCATAAATCATATTAAACTCACATACTTGAATATACTCTAAATCATGTATATCAATCTAACCACATGTTAAATTTAACATAAACAAATATAATTACTTTGAAGAACCACATATGAATTTAAAACTTCAAACATATCATATATATTCATATAAATTAAATGTGTATCTTTCACCATGGTCAAGAAAGTTCATCTCCTTTAAAAGTTGTAGTCATAAATAAATTTGATAATCGAAAATCGAACCTAAAGATTGTTGGATCTTTTGTTGGTGGAGTATGCTGCAAATCTTGAACAAGAAGAAGATGAAGTTGATGATAATGAAGGTTGCACAAATAAATTCTAAAGCGTGTGTATTACACTAACCTTTAGGTTCGATTCGCCCCACCAACCTATATATATTGGATGCAAACGGGTTAACTGACAATCAATCAAGCTTATCGATCAATGATAATTTACAGAATAAAGTTCCTTCATTTACTCTTTCTTCTTCTTCTTCTTCTTCTTCTTCTTCTTCTTCTTCTTCTTCTTCTTCTTCTTCTTCTTCTTCTTCTTCTTCTTCTTCTTCTTCTTCTTCTTCTTCTTCTTCTTCTTCTTCTTCTTCTTCTTCTTCTTCTTCTTCTTCTTCTTCTTCTTCTTCTTCTTCTTCTTCTTCTTCTTCTTCTTCTTCTTCTTCTTCTTCTTCTTCTTCTTCTTCTTCTTCTTCTTCTTCTTCTTCTTCTTCTTCTTCTTCTTCTTCTTCTTCTTCTTCTTCTTCTTCTTCTTCTTCTTCTTCTTCTTCTTCTTCTTCTTCTTCTTCTTCTTCTTCTTCTTCTTCTTCTTCTTCTTCTTCTTCTTCTTCTTCTTCTTCTTCTTCTTCTTCTTCTTCTTCTCTTTCTTCTTCTTCTTCTTCTTCTTCTTCTTCTTCTTCTTCTTCTTCTTCTTCTTCTTCTTCTTCTTCTTCTTCTTCTTCTTCTTCTTCTTCTTCTTCTTCTTCTTTTCTTCTTCTTCTTCTTCTTCTTCTTCTTCTTCTTCTTCTTCTTCTTCTTCTTCTTCTTCTTCTTCTTCTTCTTCTTCTTCTTCTTCTTCTTCTTCTTCTTATTATTATTATTATTAAAAAAATATTATAAAAAAATACATAATAAGAAGAGAGAGAGATGAAGTGAATCTTTACTCACTGTAAAAGGAGGATTGATAACATAAAAGAAGATTGATAACATAAAATAGACTCATATATATTGATTGACATAAACTGGAAGTAATGAGAAATGCATAATAATATTATAAATTTTTTATTATAAAAATAATGCATAATAAGAAGAAAGAGAGATGGAGGAAGTGATTCTAATGTGACATCTAAGAATATTTATGATGTAGCAAAAATAGAAGCATGTGGTAAATATAGTGATGAAATGACAGTAAAGTAGATTAGGGTTTATTTTAATAAATTATAATAGATGTTCTCTTATTCCAAAGTTTTCAATTCTTTTCACTTCATCCTTTCTTTTTTCAAATGACTTCCCCCCTCTTAAATTCTCAAAACAGCCTAATGTGTTTGGATGAAGGAAGCTTTTGTTGGAATGTAACTTTGTAAGAGAATTTAAATTTTTCAAACAAATTAACTTGTTTGGATAATAAGTTTTGAGATTTTTCAAAATGAAGGAAATTCATGAAATATTTTGTCAAAACTAAATTTAAAAAATTTTAAATACTACGTGAAAATTCAAATTCCATGTTTATTTTATAAAATATAAATATATTTTTTTTATAAGCAACAAATATAAAAAGGGAATTACAAATTTCTAAGGGCACTATATGTGTGCACAAAGTAATAAAATTGACTCATACTTTACTTCTCAAACGAGCCAAAACCGAACTTCAAGAAGTAATTTCTATTTGTGCCACAATACTTCCCACATCACATAATTTTCCATTAAATAATATTTTTTCTACCCAATCATATACACCACAAAGTTGCTAACTATAGCAAATTTTGCCCCCCTTAATCTGCCAATCAACGATCCATGATGCAAAAAGTGTTGAATCGCGGGGTTGTGTTGAGTGTGAGCAATCTCAAACCAACAGTACACATGTTTCCAAATATCTAAACTAACACCACAATGAAAGAAGAGATGAAAGAAAAAAAATGCAGCAGCGCTGTGCTTGTGATGTAATTATCCCCCGTGAAAACAAATTGTCACGTGTTGCCGACTAATTTAATCCCCAAAAAAATACCAAAGTTTTGGATGGTGCTGCACATTTTCAAATCTTCTTGCATATGATACTGAAATCGTAGTCATGAAATAGTCCGAGTAATTTTTGCAAGTTTATAATTTTGATCTTAAATATTTTAAATTTTGTATATTAATCTTTATATTTTTATAAATTGATTTTTAAAAATTTTCAAATGTTGCTAATCAGTTCCGAAAAATTGCAAAATATTCTTCAATTTTTACAAAATTTCAATTTTCTTCAATTTAATTTTTAATTTTGCCCCAAAATTTTTGAAAATTATAAAACTATTCATTTTTTAAAAAATAATTATTTTATTCAAAAAACAAAATTTAAAATGAAAAAAATTCAATTGAAGCATTTGAATTATATAGAATTTAAATTTTCCTAAACTTTTTAATTACTCCGTCCAAACATAATCTAAAACTTTGTTGGGGAGTTTTGAAGGGAGGAGAGGGGAAGGGAGGGGTGTGGAGGGAGGGCAAGAGAGGAAAAAATAGAGAAATCTTTCACATTTTTAGGAGTGTTTTTTTTTAGAGAATGATAAATGAATGTTTGTGATTAATATATTTTTAATATTGAAAATATCATAACAACATATATTTGATTTGAAGAATTTATTAAAAGCTGTTCAAAATCTTTGTCCAGGGCAATTTATAAAGTCCCTAAATTAATGAGATTTTACATTATTAGAAATAAAAATAAATCTCTAAAGCTCCTCTCTTCCAAAGTTCATTTTTTCCACTTTATCATTCCTTTTATCAAAACTCTTCCCTCCTCTGTTAACCTCCCAAACACACCCTAAAGAACAAAGGTGCAAAACCCAAAGGAAGATATGTTTTCTCATCTTTATTGTATCTAAGAGGTTGAAATTACATTCGAGAATCAACAAATACTTCTTATTTTACAAGAAATTAAATGACCCATAATATAGTTTTACAAAGAATCACACAATTTGTTTACAATATTGCTATTTGTCCCAAAAGATTTACCACAAAAACGAAACAATTCATTAAGACATCCCATAACTTTATATAAATTGAAAAATTAAACCAATTAACAAATTAACACTTATCATTGAATAGAGATCATGACATTATTCTTTCGTACATTTAACATTTAGCTATTTTTTAATACACATTTAATTTAATATTTCAATCGTACTACGTATTTCTGAAATCCAAAATCCTAATGAATATGAATGAATATGTATGTAAACCATAATAACACTTGGAAAAGGATTTAAGAACCTTAAAAAAAAACATTGGGAAAAGGAAGGAGTGGAACAATGGATTTGATTGAAACGCGTGTTCCACAAACGCCAAATAAATAGACATCGCTTTTAATCGTTTCCACTGCTGCTGCTGCGGATTGTATGGTCTGAAAGAACCAATGGCTACTACGAAGATAGGACTCGGAGTGGGAACTATCCCCACTCACCGAGTCACCACCGCCGCCGCATTTCCTCCTCCTCATCCTAACCGTCTCATCTTCATCAAATCTCGTCGCTCCCTCCGAACTCGTCCTTCCTCCCTCACACTCCGAGCCTCTGCCAACACTCCTTCTACCTCTTCCTCTTCCTCATCAGGTTGTAACCACTCTCTATAAGCTTTTTAATGATACTGCATAAATTCGACTCTATTTCGTAATTTATGCTTTGATGTGAAGTGTCGGAGAAAACGAGGTTGAGATGCGTTTTTTTTTTGGGTATCTTATTGGTTTTAAATTGTAATTCAGTTATGGTGGATAATTGAGGAATAAAAATAAAAGAATATATTGATGTTAATGTATGCTGAGTAGCTTGTGCAATTACGAAATTGATTAATTGGTTGAGATGCGTTGTATTGAGGGACTCAACTTAACACCTCTTTTTTCTGTGTAATTGAATTTAAGGGGAGGGTGAGTGTGGGAATTGGGTGATAAGAATGGAATGGCGAGTAGTAGTAAAAGGATTTGGGGATGACTTAGGTAGTAGAAGCAGGGGATATAAGGTTGGTTCGGCGGCTGAGGTGTGGGAATTAGAGAGTAGAATGATAAGGGGGTCGCGGGTTCTATCTCTGTTTTCAACAAAATACTAATAATATTAACAATAATAATTACAAATATTAGCTGTTGCAAAAAGAAAAAAAGTAGTAGGATCGAAGATTGATAAGTTGCATTTCATTAAAATTAACAAGAGGTACTTGAAATGGAAGTATCCAACACTTGGATTGACCTAATTGAGCTTATCTTATTGCATGAACACTTGTGAGACTGTTTGAGAGAGCTTATGAAAACAACTTATGACATGTCTATAAGCTATTTCTAGCTTATTTCCACAAGCTCTTCATAATAGATTATGAAAAGAACTTATAGCTTATATGAAAATAGTTTGACGTAATTAAATAGTTTATCCAAACAGAGCTGGGGTTGCGCAAATGATTATGGATTTTCATAATGGAAAGTCTTTCTTACTGTATGCCGATGTAAATTTTGTTACTAGTTTTCTTTAGAAAAAAAAGCAAGTTGACAGTGGCATTTTTTTTATTCTCACAGGTAAAGAAGTTGAGAATGTGGTAATTATAGGTTCAGGCCCAGCAGGATACACAGCAGCAATATATGCTGCACGAGCCAATTTGAAACCTGTAGTGTTTGAGGGTTACCAAATGGGTGGCGTTCCTGGGGGACAATTGATGACTACAACTGAAGTAGAGAATTTTCCAGGATTCCCAGATGGGATTACAGGACCTGATCTAATGGACAGGTATTGTATGCATGTTATATGCCATTTTTTTATTTTGTAATTTATATTTAACTTGCATAAACCTTGGAGTTAACAAATTTTCTACTTTTCTAGGATGCGACGACAAGCTGAACGTTGGGGAGCTGAATTGCATCATGAAGATGTTGAAGCTATTGATGTGAAGAGTAGTCCTTTTACAGTCCAAAGCAGTGAACGTAAGGTGATATATTCATTAGCAGCAAGCTTATTTACAATTTAATGATCGCAAAGAAATTGTTATTCCTGAAGCTTGTATATTGTAACTTTTAACTTAACTGGTTCTTTGAATCTTCTTTGTGGTCTTTTATGGAGTTGAATTTATGCAAATCGCTGTACATATTTGATAATCACTTTTATTTGAAAATTGACTAATTGAGTACTTTTTAAATAATGTGCGTCCGGAAGGTCACCAAAATTACAGACCATTTGCTGAAATCATTGCAATCACTTTTGATTTTTATTTATATATATTATGAATCCCGACATTATCAACAACAATAATAACCAAGAGTTATCCCACTAGATGGGAGTTCTGGCATCTAATTATGCAGTAGTTATAATATCTTTTTAGTTGTGTTTTTTTGGAAGAAAAGTTGTTGTGCTTTATATCTGGTTTTCTTGATTACATTCAGGTTAAGTGCCATACTGTAATATTTGCTACTGGAGCAACTGCAAAACGACTTAGGCTACCCAGAGAAGATGAATTTTGGAGCCGAGGAGTTAGTGCTTGTGCAATTTGTGATGGAGCATCACCACTCTTTAAGGGTCAAGTTCTTGCTGTCATTGGAGGGGGTGATACAGCTACAGAAGAAGCATTATACTTAACAAAATATGCTCGTCACGTTCACTTACTTGTACGTCGGGACCAACTAAGGGCTTCTAAAGCCATGCAAGATAGGTGTGTCCGATTAATAATTTCTATCTCTCTACTTGGTACTGTCTAGTTATCATTTTGTCAAAGAATAGCTAACTATGCGATATATGCTAAAATTTGAAGTGATCATACATGTAAATAATCTGATTCCGAGCTACCATTACTTTTACAATCTATAAATTGAAGCTAATTACCACCTTCTATACATTTCACATTAGTATATCAACTCCCCCTCTTCCTCTCTCTCTCCCCCCCTCCCCTCTCTCACACACACATGCTATTTGGATGTAGTGACTCTATGTTGTCAGTCACGGATAGCGGCGCGGAGTGCCCAACCCCAAAAATGGGATAGCGGGATGAGCAGTATTGTGAAGACCAAAAACAGTATATAGACTAAACATAAAATACAAACATACTAAAAAATAGCAAAAATAAAATACACAAAAATAAAGGGGTAATCATAGTACTTCATATTTCATAACCAAAATGTAAGAAGAAGAAAAAGAAGAAAAACAGTGGAAAAGAAAAACAGAAACAGAAGTATATCAATGAAGAAGAAAACAAATATAATCTCCCATCATCAGAAACAGTGGCAAAAAAAGAAAAAAATAGAAACAGAAGTATATGAACGAAGAAGAAAACAGAAGTATATTAACGAAGAAGAAAACAGAGGAACGGTCACAACAGTTATGTTTGGAATTTAAAATAATAATGTGAAGGAGGAAAAAGATCAATAAATAATAGGGTTTTGAGTGCAAAAAAACTCAAATACCCTTAATAAAATTAAAAAAATTCAACAAACCCTAAAAAAACAGAGTAGCGGGTCATGGACCCGGGTCAGGCGCAATGCGTCGGCGCGTTTGAGCACTATTCGCGGTCGCAATTTCCGCAACGGGTGACGGTGGTTTCACGGTGAGGGGCGCTGCGGAGATGGCCGCCGCTGCAACGCAATTGTGCGCAATAGCGCCGCAATTGACAACATAGCTCCTAATATTTCTGATATGTTCTAAATAAAATGCTCTTCCTCTAAATCCTTAGAATCTAATTCTTGGGTCCATAACATACACATTATTCATTTGGAAAATAAAAATAGAGTTTTAAACAAACTTTATTAGACCAATCTTGTAAAGTCATGAATTGTGGCAAGGTTCGGTACCGCCGAGCCTTTATATTTTTCTCATTATTCATAACATGTCCTTGATTTTTTTCCTTTCAATTTCCACCATATGTTTACTTGAGGTTATGCAACTTCTAAATTATTGTTTTTCTTTCCTTTGTTTTTGCTTCATTTTTTAATATTGATTTTTTTTGGTCTTCTTTTTTTTTCTTTTAAAAGAATCAAGGGAAATTAAATTTGATTGTCTTTTATTTTATATTATTCTGTTTATTTTTATTTTATGATTTTGTCATTATTATTCATTATTTCTATTGTAATTTATTTTCCTATATAAACAACTTAGGGCTTTAGTAATAAAATATTAAAGTATTTTGTCTTTTACTTTCTTCATGGTATCTAGAGCTCTTGGATAGGGTTCTGTAAAGTTTTTCGCAGCTTAGTGAGGTTCGGGGCTCAAAACTTAAAGGGGCACCAACATTTTGTTTCTAATTTCTATATGACCTCGACCCGTTTTTCCGTCTACCCAATGACGCACAATATCCCATGGAAGGCGGCCCTTATGGGTAGCAGCGGCAGTGACACCAATGATAGTTTTGGTGAAAAACTAGAAGTGGTGAACAACGCCGGCAGTGGTGGTTCAGACAACAGCTGAAATGGTTTCTCCAACAATGGTATTTTCAATTTTTTTCAAGTCTAGAAACTCAATGGAAAAAATTATGTCGAATAGTCCTAAACCGCAAGATTGATACTAGACGATTAAGGAAATTAGGTTTCCTCATATGAGAAGTGCAAATGCCTGCTCCAACAGATCCGAATTACAGGTTTTGGAAATGCGTGAACTCTGTTATTATTGTTTGGCTGATTAGTAATATGAAGTCAGCGATTGAAAAATCTTTTATGTTCTTGCATATTGCGAAAGAAATTTGGGACGCTGTCAAATAAACATATTCTGATATTCAGAATTCTTCTAAAATTTTCGATCTCAAATCCCGATTGTGGCATGCCAAGTAAGGAGATAGGGATGTCACTTCGGGAAATGTTCTTGGAGGTTAGAAGAGAAGAGGCGAGAAAGGGTGTTATGATGAGTAAGTCACCTTCTGTTGCTGAGGTCGAAAGCTCTGCCCTGGTCACTAAGAATGAAGAACGAAAGAGAGATGGAAAGAAACCATGGTGCGAACATTGCAAGCGTCCATGACACACACATGATACATGTTGGAAGTTCCATGGAAAACCAACAAATTGGAAGAAAAAAGGAGGAAATAAAGATCGTGCCCTCCAAGGTGGTATCTCTGATCAAGAGAAGCAGTCTCCTCCTAATAGAATAAACACGTTTTCTAATAAAAAATGATTTATAACTTTTATGGATGATCATACTAGAATCTGTTGGGTTTATTTATTGAAAGAAAAATTGGAAGTTGGGCAGGTTGTCAAAAATTTCTTTAAAATGGTGCAAATTCAATACCAAACAAATACTAAAGTCTTCAGAAGTGACTATGGTAAAAAATATTTTAATATGCTTTTGTCAGATTTTTTTCTTGAAAATGGGGTTGTTCAAAGTTTTTGTGTTAATATACCCCAACAAAATAGAATTGTAGAGAGGAAGAATAGACATCTTCTTGAGGTTGCTAAAGTTTTACTTTTTGCAAATAAGGTTTTAAAATATTTGTGGGGTGAAACTGTTTTAACTGCATCATATTTAATTAATCGTATGCCGTCTAAAGTTTTAGATTTTCAAACCCCACTTGATGTTTTTCGAACTTGCTTTCCTTTCACTTGTGCCTCTGCTAACTTGCTTTCCTTCCTATTGCAATTAGGAGACATGTTGGATCGTGCAATGAACATCCTTTGTCTAGTTATGTGTCACACTGAAAATTATCTTTTTCATTTGTTGTGTTTACCTATTAGTTGTTTGCTCTAGAAATTCCTAAAAATGTACAAGAGGCTCTAAAAATTCCAAAGTGGAAGAAAGCTGTTTTTGAGGAGATGAGAGCTTTTGAGAAGCATCGAAATTGGAGAGTCGTGACTTTACCTAAAGGAAAGAATACCGTTGGCTGTAAATGAGTATTTACTGTGAAATATAATTTTGATAACAAAGTTGAAAGATACAAGACATGCTTAGTTTTTAAAGGATTTACTCAGACATATGGCATTGATTACTCAAAGACCTTTGCTCCTATTGTCAAATTAAACACTATTAGAGTTCTCTTTTTCTTGGCAGTGAATTTAGATTGGTCTATTAACCAACTTGATGTAAAAAATGCGTTATTGCATAGTGATTTGGAGGAGGAAGCATACATGGATAGCCCTCTTGGCTTTGAAGACAAGTTTGGTTCAAATGTGTGCAAACTACAAAAATCTCTTTATGGTCTGAAGCAATCTCCAATGGTTTGGTTTGAGAAATTCACTCAGTCGGTTAAAAGGCAAGGATATATGTAGGGACAATTAGACCATACTTTGTTCATGGAGTTCTCTAATGTTGGTAAAATTGCAATTCTAATTGTATATGTATATGATATTATTCTCATAGAAGATGACATTGTTGAGATGGAAAACTTAAAGAAAAATTTGGCAAAATAATTTGAGATCAAAGATTTAGGTGCGCTTAAATATTTTCTTGGTATGGAAGTTGCTCATTCAAAGAAGGGAATTGTTGTTTCTCAAAGAAAATACTTCCTAGATCTCTTGGAGGAAACTAGGATGAGTAGATGTAGACCAACAAATACTCTTATGGAATTAAATGTTAGCTTGCCTTTGGGAGAAAGACAATGTTCCTGTTGATATTGGAAGATACCAAAGGCTGGCTGACAAATTTAATTATATAGCTCACACTAATTCATGCATTCTCCCTATGAAGAACACTTGTAGGCAGTTTATCGGAGTTTAAGATACTTGAAATCCAATCTTGGAAAGAGTTTGTACTTCAAAGAAACCAATTTTTAAGAAACTTCTATATTTACATATGTTGATTGGGGAGTATTAGTTACTGATAGAAAATCCACTACTGAATATTGTGCCTATGTTTGGGAAAATCTAGTCACTTGGAGAAGTAAGAAACAAGGTGTTATTGCTCAATGCATTGTAGAAGCCAAATTTAGAGCAATGACTCAAGGAACCTGTGAACTTTTGTGGATTCATAAACGCTTGGAAGAACTGAAAGTGAAAGCTGACTCACCTTTAAAAATGTTCTGTGATAGCAAAGCAGCAATAAGTATAGCTCACAACCTTGTGCAACATGATAGAACCAAACACATTGAGATTGACCACCACTTCATAAAAGAGAAAATTGATGCTGGAATTATATGTCTGCCATTTGTGACTTCTAATCAACAAACTGCTGATATCTTGACAAAAAGTTTGGCAAGACCCAATTTTGAGCGACTTATAGCCAAGTTGGGCGTGATAGATATCTATGTACCAACTTGAGGGGGTGTTGAAAAATAAAGAGAAATCAGATTTGATTCCAGCCACCATCACTGCCGATGTCTACCGCCATCGAGGAAAAAAATTCCAACGGGTTTTCTGGCATAACCACTTCCATTGTGTGTTCAGTGGATTATTGTTTCAGGCTACATGCATATAGGTTCCATTTCAAACCACTTTTGTTTCTCGGTTCTGGACGCATTTTCTCTCTCCATTGATCGTTCATGGCTTCTTTTAGTTATAGTCACGCTACTTCTTCTTTGGTGTTTGTCGTACAATTTTTTTCCGTACTAATAGAGCATAGCAGTCATTTCTATTCCCACTGACAACCATTCCGATAGCGACTTCTTTTAGCAAACTTTTGTTTCAGGCTACATGCACACAGGTTCCATTTCAAAAAACTTTTGTTTCTTGGTTTTGGACGCATTTTCTTTCTCCATGGATCGTCAATGACTTCTTTTTGTTATAGTTGTGCTGCATCTTCTTTGGTGTTTGTCATACAATTTTTTTCCGTACTAATAAATCATATAAGCCATTTTTATTCCCACTGACAATCATTCTGACGGTGACTTCTTTTAGCAGACTTTTGTTTCAGGCTACATGCAGATAGGTTCCATTTCAAACAATTTTTGTTTCTTGCTTTTGGACGCATTTTCTTTCTCCGTTGACTGTTAATGGCTTCTTTTTGTTATAGTGGTGTTGCTTGTTCTTTGGTGTTTGTCATACAATTTTTTTTCTGTACTAATAAATCATATAAGTCATTTCTATTCCCACTGACAATCATTCCGATGGTGACATTCTCACTGACGAATCATATTAGTGATAGCTTCTTTTCCCATTGATGGTCATCCCAAAGATGACTTTTGTTGTTTGTGACTCACTGAAGCAGCTGTTAGACTTAGTTTCAAGTTTGAATATTTTTTGGTTTGAAGCTTCCAAATTCCATTTTTAAAGTGAAGAACTTTGCTATGTTTGATTGCTTGTCATGAATTTCTCCCTGCTTGACGATCATTCCAACTATCTGACTACTACGCTATCTTTATAGCAATTTTCTTCGATTTCATATGCATCCTTGGGTTGGGTATCCATCTTTTTTATTTGTGGAGCAATATATCGTTTGTTTCTTGTAACAAGCTAAAGCTTGTTAAGCTTTAGTTTTAGGGGGGAGTGTTAGAATATAAACTAATATCTTGTTATTATCTTAGAATGTCCTGCTTTATCTTTTAGAATTAGCTTTAATCTTATCATATCTTATAAATAGAAATATAATAATTGTAATTATCTTATCATATCTTTTAATCTCTGTGGTGTAGCTTAAACACACGGTTTCACCATATTCCTTTCTATTTTCCTCTCATTCAACATCTACTAATGAACATTTTGTATGTGAGTTTTCAACTCCTGAATGTTTGTTTAACAGGTTGATTATCACGAATGTTTCAGAGTGTATGACAATCCAAATGTCACTGTGCACTTCAATACAGAGGCCGTGGATCTTGTGAGCAATACAAAAGGACAGATGTCTGGCATTTTAATTAGAAATCTTGATAGTGGGGAGGAGTCTGTGCTTGAGGTCAAAGGGCTATTCTATGGCATAGGTCATTCACCAAATACCCAACTGTTGAAAGGCCAAGTTGAACTCGACCAGTCTGGTTATGTACTAGTTAAGGAGGGTACAGCAAAAACATCAGTTGAAGGTGTATTTGCTGCTGGAGATGTGCAGGTAACCTATTGGATGCCTTCTGCTAATATACTTGATTGTTATGAAGCGAGGCTATGTTCGTTAGAATAAGAGGGAGTTTAGGGGATAAGAGCCTTAAGCTGCTATGAATAGCAATAACAGTTATTATGAATAAATAACAGAATAACTGTAGTAACTATTTAGTTGGTCAGTGTACCGAGTAAGTAGTTATAGGCCATTAGGCATTGTCTACCATAATGTTAAACAAAGTAAAATGGCTTTAAGAGATAGTTGCATAAGTAGCCCCTTTATACTCATAAATAAATAGCCCCTTTATGGAGCATCTTAAGCAGTGTAAATAGTAACCTATTATTTGTTGATGGGGCCTCTTAATCTTCATGAAATACCATTTTAGGTGACATAATTTGGAATCCCTTCCACTAGAATATTGTGATTGCTGTTAATACGTACCCTGTGCATATGTTTGAATACAAATTATGCAAGTATATTGTGAACTTTCACATTTATTATCTGAATTTATCTTGCTATTTGATGTTACTTTTGTATGAAAAAAGTGGTAACTGTTTAGCCACCTTTGTTAAGGCTATTTCTTCTTATTCGCATAGGACCACGAATGGAGGCAAGCCGTTACTGCTGCTGGATCTGGATGTGTTGCAGCTTTATCAGTTGAGAGATATCTTGTCAGCAGTGGTCTTCTTATAGAGTTCCATCAGGTAATTTATATGCACTTATTTGTTGTCTGTCTGTAGCATTGTAGAATGATCTTTTCACATCACAATTTCAATTTAATATATCTTTATTATTCATGCTCTTAATTCTTAATACATTTCATTGAATCAGATGCAATTTTAGCTAGCTTTGTTTGTAAAACTTTTATGTTTTATAAATTGGATAATTTTGAAAAACTCCATAAATTGGATAGGCTGTCTAACTTTTATCTGATAATAAGAAAGTATAACTGGAGTCTGCTTTGCTAAGTTCCTTAAAAGTTTTTTGGTGGGTAGTGTTAAATAGTAATCAGTTGGCTTTGAGCAATATTACGGGCTTCTCTGATCTCATCATGCTTTTCAATCATGATTTTGATGACACAATGAGGAGCCAAATTGGTGCTGCATTGCAGCTGAAGATTTAGACAGAAACATAGAAACTTGAATGCGCATCACTTTTTTTTAATTATAATTATTACAAACCATGTTTGGTGTTTAAAAAGCTATGTAAAAATAATAAACTGTAAGTTATCTTACCTGAGGACAAGGTCTAAGGAAGCCATTATCAGCTTCACTTCATGTTATCTTACCTGAACCGGCTTTTACTTAGTAAATACAACATGTTATCTATTGCTCTTCAGGAATCAGGATCTTTTCAAAGGAATAACATGGTTTAGAGAAAATATAAATAATGATATACTGAACTATTATATTTATTTTGTGATTTACAATAATAATTTCCGTATGGCCATAAGCTTTGAAGTTATAGCTGGAACAAAGCTGTTAGTAGTACGTAATAGGGAACTGACTTCACATTAAATCAGTTGATTCATGCTGTATAGCGTATATTCCAATATGAATCTCAGCCTTCCAATTTAATTACTTGTAACAGCCAAAAACTGAAGAGGTTAAGAAGGAACTAACAGACAGGGATGTTCAAGCAGGCTTTGACATTACACTTACAAAGCATAAGGGGCAGGTATGTATTCCTTATTAGGTGCTTATAATAATGAGATTAAAGTCTTAGCATATGTTATCCTCCAGTTGGTTCCTTTGTTATTTGTTTTGATTTTTTGGTTTGTATTATAATATATTTTCTTCTCCTGTATGATTTCCTCTTTACAGTATGCTCTACGAAAATTGTACCATGAAAGTCCAAGGCTTATATGTGTATTATACACGTCACCAACATGTGGTCCGTGTCGGACACTGAAGCCAATTCTTAGTAAGGTATGTTAAAGGAAAGCAAGGAGGATTTAAATTTATGTTATGATCCTGAAGTTAGATATCATAGTACTCATGGACATGGTATTGTTAGTCAGTGACATGATTCATGATTACTTCTTCCAAGGAGTGAAATAACAATTATCATAAATAATACACAATTGTGTTTTGATATATTGGCAGTGTGGCACAAAACCTTTTTTCTTTCTGAAAAGAACTATGCTGTGTGATGCATTGAGAAAAAACAATAACAAACAAAACCTTTTTTCTTTTGGCACTAGCATAAATGAAACTACTTTCGTTTTTTTGTTTGATAGTATTGCCAATTGTAAATCGAACAATAATAATGTTTTTAATCTTTTTTCTTTCTATAATCTTCCATGGCAGGTAATTGAGGAATATGATCAGAATGTACATTATGTTGAAATTGATATAGAGGAAGATCCAGAAATAGCAGAAGCAGCTGGAATCATGGGTACTCCGTGTGTGCAGTATTTTAAAAACAGGGAGATGCTTAGGTTAGTACTGCTTGATCTTTTCTCTTACTCTGTCATTTATTACCTTCATTAAGATATACTATGGTTCAAGCATGAGTTTGTTATCATATTTCCCCTAATATATAAAGATAAACCATTGAGAGGCCATTTTGATGGACTGACTCCCAGGATATTGTTGCTAGTTTTGACTGCTGATGGTTGTACATTGATTTTGCAGGACTGTCTCAGGAGTCAAAATGAAGAGAGAATATCGAGAGTTCATTGAGGCGAATATATAGAAGTACATAAAAATATTCGAGGGAGATAACCGAATTCCGTGATTCAATTTTGTTTTCCAAATTGGCCAGCTGAATAGCACTGTCAATTTCGACAACTATTCCTTGAACTGATCAGCATTATCATAGATTGTACATGTAGAGCTACCAGTTATTGTTGTAATTTTGATTGTTCAATATCACATTTTTTTTATATTCTATTTGAGTGAAATGACAAACATCCATCATGTCATCATCCAAGCTGAAATGACTATTCATATTTTGTATAATTTATTATTTTTTGGCATTTTAATTGGTAGATTTATATCAAAATTAATTCAACCTATCATAAATTCGTTTGTTTTTATGTCTGCATAAACTACTTCCTGATCTCATGTTAAATAGATGTTTCTAGTGTAACCGGCAAGAATTTGGCAATTCAAAGCTACATTACAGTTGGCTTTGAATGGTGATGGTACCAATTGATCATTATTTATTTAACTGTGCTGATTACTAATAAATCCACTGGGGTTCTGATTCAAACATTGCCCTTGCCCTTGTCGGGAATTGATCCCCTTGTGTTAACTTTTCTCATGCTGAATTTCAACCTCTCATCAATGACATTTTTTTTTTGTCACCAAATATACAATAATAAGAAAGAGGTTTTCCAAGTGATTACAAAAAGGAAATGACAATCAATTTAGCAATATTTTAACACATAGCAATCAATGAATTATTAGTTAGATATGTGGTATTTTTAATGACAAATTTAATCTCAGACGTTATTTAAATATAACTGTTATTATTAATAACTATTAGTTCATACCAAATACGTTCTTATATATATATATTTCTTGTAATCATCTCAATTATACATAACACTGTATCATTTTAACAATAACAATGAAGGGATATTATTTAGTAAATTCATTCTTATTTGAAAATATCTTTTTTAATGTAAAATTTTCTTCTTAAAATAAATTTCCCTCTATATTATTTAGATATGCTAAATAAAATTACGTTAAATCTCTAGAATTGCTGCTAAACTTATAGTAGTTAAACAAAATGAACATTTAACCACACATCAATACACGTAGAGAATAAATAAAAATAAATAAACATATTGGATAATAAGTATAAGTATCAGTATGTTAGACCTGATCAATTTTGAAGTATTTAATAGTTTTCATAAACAGACATTTAAATGGATGAACTACAACTTGTAACAATATCTATATCTATATTCAGACATATTCTATCAAGAATAAGTAATAAGTTTCAAAGAAATACTTTTTAGTTGGTCATTTCATCATTGGCCTTCTCATAATATTTTTTAATATTCGTTGCGTTTGGTTTGTCTGTAAAAGAAAAGTCACCGTCAATTTTAATTGTTTTTATTTTTTTTTTATTTTTAAATTAGATAAAAATTAAAATAAAGATATTGAACAATAAAAACTAAATCTGGAAGTTCAATACAAATAGAGAAAATAATATTACCCTAAAAATATTTACTGTACATATAATTAGTTTTATCAAGTTCAAATTGTCTACTATTCACTATCTATTTTTGCCTATTATTATATGTCTCTTTTTATTTTTACCTGTCTTTCTCTAGCGTGGATAATATATAGACTCTTTGGGTATAGGTTATTTAAATATTTTAAATTTTTTAATTATTGTTAGATAAACAAATTAAATATTTTAAGTTTCAAGTTTTAATTTAAACTTTAATTTTAAATATTCTAATTTATAATTAAAATAAAATAAATATATTTTAAATATTTGAAGGTATAAATAAAATAAATGATAAAAATTTAATAAGTTTTAATATTAAAAATAAAATATAAACATTTTATATAAATATTATAAAAATTTAAATTACTAAAAAAAATATAAAAATTTTAAACATTTTATGCAAATATTTTAAAATTTAATTTTTATTTAAATATAGAAATAAAATAAAATAAATTATTTTAATATTTTAATATATAAATAAAATTAATTATATTAAAAAATATTTTATCATAATTACCAATATCACGTAAGTGCCATGTTATTAACGAGAGTATGACAATCAAAATGGTGGAGGTCAAATAAATCCAAGGAATTAATTAATAGGGATAAAAAAACCGATTTTAAAAACGAGAAGATTAAAAAAAAATTGAACAAAATAAAGAGACTAAAAGTGTACTTAAATCAAAATTTGAATACATAGTTAGAGTTTGTTTCTACTATTATTTATTATTTGTTTTGATCTCAATATATATTTTTGAAACCCAATTACTAATATTGTAAATAAGTTATGCATCTTTTTATTTTATTTTATATATTCTATTTAATTAATTTTTAACAATTATTATTATAAATATCAGTTTTAATTAGATTATTAAAAAACAAAAATATCACAAATTTAAATTCACAGTTATGGTTTTTTGTATTTCTCTTCGTTAAGATTTTTTTATCATTAATAGAGTTAAGTCCAATTACTAATACAAAGATATATTTTATATATGCAGATTCACACACCAATAATTGTTTTTAATCACACTTTATAGTAAAATTTAATTTTAATCACACTTTATTTTTAAAATTTATTTTATCTATTTTTTTATCACCTCATATTTGATCACACTTTATAGTAAAATTTATTTTTAATTTAAAGTTATCTATGTAGATTCACACACCAGTAATTGTATTAAAATAAATAAAAATTGTTCAAATATACTGATATCAAATTATTAACATGATTTATTTAGTAATATTTTAGAGTGTTTAGTTGGAAGAATTGTATGCTTGTACCAAAAAGATTTAAATAAGTAACGTGTAACTATATGAATCCACTATTTAACACCCAAATCGGAAATTCTGTTGTGGTTGTTCTAACACTCAAACTTAGTTTTGCACTTTGCTATTTATATATGCTTCCCAAATCTGAATAAATATTGACATCCTTTTTATTTATCACTAATTAAGAAAAATTACCATATATTTTGTTAGATTTTTTAGACTCATGATTCATGAATTTCGCAAACAAATTATTGATATGAGATAGAAGAGGAATAGGTTATCATCGTATGTAAATGTAAAACAAATATATATATATATATATATATATATAATTTTAATTTCTGCTTTTAAAACAATTTATATGTATAATATGAATTTTTTAATTATTTCTTGCATGCAAGTTAAGAATATTATAAGAATCTCTTCTATAAAATTTTAATTTTTTTTAACAAATGATGAATTAAATATATATATATATATATATATTATATTTTAAGATAAAAAAAAGGCCCAACTTTTTTTTGACAAAACAAAAGCCCCAAGTTGTAATCATGTTATAGAGATTAAAGTTGATCCAATTCTTAGGATTCAAGCAAAAATATCAGAAAAGAAAAAAAGGCATTTACCGCAAATAAACGAGAGAATTGCAGCTGTTTTAATAGGGGGTTGTCTAAAACCTGTCACTATATACAGTATATTATGACTTTTTTGTTCGACTATGAATCAGTTTAGCAAGACCATAAAACATGTTTGTTTATAGTTTATAAGCTACAGCTTTGTTAGATAACAGTTATTTATAAGTTTATAGTTCATAGCGTTTTTTAATAAGCTAATTCAAGTAACATATAAATTTATAATTTATCATTTTTTCTTTCTAATTTTACTCTTATGATTGTAACAAAAAACCTTTTACATCCTTTTTTAATTTATTTTTTATAATTTAAAATAAATAATTTGAAGTTTTAAGATATTTTAAAGTAAATAATTTAAAATAATTTATTTATAATAATTTTAATTTATTTATTTATCTTTTAATTAATTGAATATAAAGTCATTTGTTACTTTCGCTTGTAGAAAGATAAATAGTGAAATTGAAATAAAGAAACTATTCTTTATCTTCTTACTCAAGAGCTACAATTTCACTCTATTTTGAATTGATTACCTAGTCTTTTATTCCTGTAAGGAGGAGTGGAGTGAGTTCATGGAGGAAGGTAGCTTTGCAAGGAACTCGAATAAATTAATCTAACTCAAGTGAAGTGACCAAAGAAACAAGACTTAGCGCAAAATCAGAGATCGAAAACTCAATGCCAAAATGTTTTCATGTTATTAGTGTCAAGGAGGAAAAACTCATGGTTAAGGTCCATGCACACTAGTTCAACACGCTCACGTAAAATACACTGACTAAACTAGCAAAATTAGAGTTTGGTTTTTAAGACGACGCAGACTCAAGGATAAAGTTTGCTTCAAAGCTATAAAGACTAAATAACCATCTAAATGTTCAGCACATTTTTACGAACATTATTATTTATTATGTTATATAAATTAGTAAAGATTTACAACTAGGGCTTTTTTCACATACCTTACACACAAACATAATACATAAAACCGAACAAAGATAGTTAGCATGAATAAGTGTCTATCTCAAGTAAAAATCTGAAATAGATCTCAACGGAAAAAGACAAAGAACATCATACATTAAAAACACACTACTTTGCATCCACACACACTTATTTTAATCTTCTAGAAAGAGTCGACAAACCCTTTATGAAGCTTACACACACATAAACAAACCAGCCACATAACATTACAACAAGGTAAACAAACAATATATTAAGTTAAAAAAAAACAAGCAAAAACAAAGGACTTCTTAGTTGTTCCCCCCAGGTCTCCCGGGGATGATGGAGGTTACCCTGATAAGCAACAATTCACGCTCTCGAATGAAAACCTCCATTGTTCTTTCAGAGCACGAATGCAATCATGGAGTTCTTGTATCCACTTTACTAGGACGTCTTCCTTGATAGGAGGCATATGCTCCCAAAAGGCATCCAGGGTTTGCTCCTACTAGAACTTTGCGTTATTTACATTAATAATTGTTTGCTCAATTTAAAAAAGCATTAAAGTGGTAACCGGTGGATCCATATCTCCCCTTGCTTTGCCAAATAGAGGAACACACTTCTATTTATAGATGTGGGAAGCTCTAAGAAAACAAAAGTCTTGAGTTTTTTGTGGGTACCGCCATGTGGCTTAATCCCGAAAGCTCTTTCACGAATGGAATAAAATAACATAATGCATATCAAAGAAGTGAGTATCCCTTTTTATAATATAATAAGAGAGGTCGTCTGCGTCTTTTCTCCATATATGAACCTACATGACCTATATTTGCTTATGTATCAGGCGTGCTTCGTTGTACCTTGATTACTCCTCTTTCACTAGCTTTTACCTGTCTTTTACTAGCTTATTTGTACCTAACTTCATGATGGAAATCCCTTCGACCAACAACTCTATCTTAGTGTAGGAGAAAGAAGTAAAGCCTCTACCTCTATCGCTTGATTGAAAGGATCACACATTATCCTTTACTTTTGACAACATAACCCATTATATTAAAAATATAAGTAAGGTAAACTTGCATTTGTCAATTGCACTCGGATAGCGGCTTAAGCGGTCTTGGAATGGGGGAAAAATTAATTAGATGGGTTGGACTTCGTTGGGTTTTGTTTGGTAGACAACCTATATCACGGGAATTTCCACTTTTTGGTAGACAACCGATGTTGGACTTATTAAGCTCACTATCCTACCTAATAAGGTCCCATCTTGTGTCGGGTTAAGGGCATTTAGTGGAACCCAATTTATTCACTTGTAGTCTAGGGATTTGCATGGCATTGGGCTTCGATATAGCTTGTTTTCCTAGTTTTGGATTAAACATATGTTCTCCTAATTCAGTCTATAGGCTTAGAATTTAGCCCATAAAGATACCTTTCTTAGCATCTAATTGCTCAATTTGATGGGTACTTCTAGTGGTTTTTCGGAGAAACTATTTTATTTCTCTAAGGAATTGGTTAGTGGCATAGACGCCTCTTAACTCTAAATCTAATATTCAAGAGAATAAAAATATCAAGTTGCATTGGAAAAATCCCATGAAATGTTGGTGAAAATGCCTTCTTTTTCTTGTTACCTCTTGCTCGTAGCCATACACTTAATAAATAATTACCATATCAGTAGTAGCGCTAAGCAAAGGATCAAAGCAGAAGGAGTTGACACCATTAAATCAAGTGTTGAAAGACTACATATGAAAATTGAATCCCTAGGTGCTAGAGGATTAGGGAACTGATCAATGTTAGTCTAAAAAGCTGAAATTAAAAGGCAGGTAGCATTCGATAAGAAGACAAGTTTGGGAAACTAGCACCTTGTACTAGGTTGATGGCATGCATAATACTCCTCGTCGGTGGTCAACTATGGAAAGAGCATCACCAACTAGCTCCTTCAAATATTTTTATAGTATTTGAATGAAGAAGAATGTCGAGAGAATAGTTCAATGCAAGAAAATAGCATACAAAGTAACCAAGTTTAAATGGTGGAAATCAAGCAAGGGAAAAATATTAGTTTCAGCGGCGCTATTCGTTACCCCTTAAGTGTAAGAGAAAAGTACTTTAAGACAAGGTCGGCTAGTGAATCGTTCCACTCCTTTGTCTTTTAAGAATGGAAGTTTGAGTCAAAGTCATTGTGAATCCATAGTTTAAAGGCGATTTACATTCATCTAACAACTTTGAAAGTTTTAGTCTTCTTGTTGTCATATGCTTGCGAATTTGGCCAACCCATCTTCCTTCATGTTCTCATCAGAGTTTCAAACAATTAGTCATCATTCATGGTTGGCTGGCCAAGGTCGAGTTTCTCCCATATTGATAATCTATATGGCTTCCTTCATGTCCATTATTTTACTTTTCAATAGCCAAAAACTTGACTTTTAGATTTGTGAGAGGTCAATGTACTAGAGCTCATGCCCAAATAGGGGCATTTTTTTCTCATGCATGGGCCTTCCTTCCTGATGCATTCAAATCAAAGGAAGCTTCATTGGAAAGGGATATGAATGGTGCATTGGCTTGGTTGGCGGCTTGGCTTTGCTATATCTTATTACTTGGTATAGAGTTTGTGTAGTCGGTGAGTACAAGTACAACCTATGAAATCGACTTTGAGTTCCATTACATTGCAAAAAATAATTCCCGCTAGTCTTCATTCTAGTGAACGCCACGTGTATGCCTCAGGCTTCGAAGCATTGGGGAAGAAAAGAACTCGATTAAACTTCACTTGGATTCGATTTACCTTGTTGCTAATTGAATGATGGAAGTAACTCTTCTTCCTTTTTGCGTTAGCGGCTTTGAGCTCTTAAGGAGTCAAGAATTTGCTTTGTTAGTTGGAGAAATGATTGATTTGAAAGATCATATTTAATTAGCTTATACCTGTCCATTATTGACTCTGTTGATCGTATGCTTGAGCTGGTAGTCTTTCTCATTGGCTTGTACTTGAGATTGCCTCTTTGTTCAAAATCCATATCTTCCTACTGCCTTTGAGAAAAGGGAACGAAGGAATTCCATTTATTGTCACAAGAATTGTTCAAGTTGAATGTTAATAATCGATTAAATATGATCTTTGAAGACTTGAAGGACTAGTGTCCAAACCTGTTTGATGGAAAGTAGTCCCTTTTGGGGCAACACTTCCTCGTAAGGAACTATCAATAATCCATATTTCTTGTTGTGGAACCTTGGATTAACCGTCCCAGTTAGCTATTATAGGCAAAACAAAAAAAGACATCTTGAATTTTCCATAAGAGTCAAACTATAATTGTGTCTGACACATATGGCGGTGGGAGCTACTTTTCCCTTTATTTCCACTAGATGGGAATGCATTAATCTGCTATGTTCATAGAACTTTTGGCCTCCTTGCCATGTACAAACGTAATTAGAAAAGACTTGCCCGAGCACCACCTTGTGATCATAAAGAAGAATATCAAATACAATCACAAGAAAGAGTACCCGAAAAAACTGTAACGTATCTGGGTCATACACCTGGAACAATCGTACAATTTCGACAATTCAAAAAAAATTATATCCATTTCTCTTAGTGTCTTTCCACTTCCTTTATTTAGGAAAAACCCTTCGCCTAATTCTTTTGAGTCTCGACCTGGTTTTTCCCCGCTAACCAATTACGTTACGACCACTAAATAAACATGGTTAACAAACATGGTTTATGCGTTGCGAATGTAGCGGTTGGTTGAGCACTTGATAAACTCACACAATCCATCTCAAATAGGACTTGTCCCGCGAACACACGAACAATCTTGCTTGTAGAATTCCCTTTTCCTCTTCAAATTCTTACTTATGTAGGTTTCCCGGTAATAGGAATATCTGTGAAAACTCTTACCCATATCTTACCATTTTTTTGGAATTGTTCGCTCATAGAACGATGGAAGTGTCCAATTATAGCCCAACATGTTGCTTCAATGGCTCGATATGAAAGCGATCAGCTCTACAACTTTTAGTTTCATATCTTCCAAAACCTAGTTTTGTTATGTCTAGTTTGCAACCCCTACTACATCTTCCTTTATGATATTTACTAAATTTCATACATTTCGAATATAGCACATCTCGTTTTTACTTACTACATGAAATCCACACTTTGTCACATAAGATTCCGTAATGAGTAGATACTTCCGCATAAGTATAATAAATTTTCTAGTTAAATACATTACAAGATGTCTTTCCATGCTTTTTGTATTCAGTTCTAGCTATTTATGTGTCTTCTAATCGACCTGAACAACATATAACAGTCCTCTTAACCCTGTTTATTCATTACTAATTGAATATCCTTCACTATTCTACTAAAAATGGAACAAAATGAGAAATTATAAAAGCACTTTGATAAACAAATTTGATCTTGACCGATTCAATTAAGATAATAGTGTTTGTTCTATTACACACAAAATATCACATTTTTTTTCACTTTACGTACGAAATTTTTCTGTTTCTTAGTGTGATCTCTATCATCATCATCATCATCTCTATTCCCTATATCCACTCTCCTATCCTATGTAGGTTTATGAATTTATCTATTAGTTCCATTAACATATCCTTACTCATGAGGTTCTAACATTGGATCCTTAATTGACCAAGGAGTGGTTTTGAGACATTCTAAAAAAAGGTTCTTATAAATCCCAACTATATCCCTTGGAATGAAAAAGGTAGCACTAAAGAAAGGAAATAGCGAGATGGTGGTTTTCTTTGTGCCCACAAAGCAAAGATCGTTCATCAAGCGAATGAAGTGGGTTAACCTCTTTTTGGCTTCGGTCAAACACTTTTTCTCGCTAGTCGAGCTTTCTACAAAAAAAAAGTGATGTGAGAATGTATTCTCTTATCTAAGCTTCTTCCATTCAAATTTACTCCCTCATTATAGATGGTTTGACCACAACCGATGCTAAGAAATGATTGAGAACTACGATGGAATCGAAATGCATTTGGTTCTTTCTACAATAAAGGTATTGCATGATCGAAGAATTCAAGGAGGGGCACACTGCATAAAGGTTGTTGTCATTTTGAGGGAGGGGTCTTTTGCATAGGGTTCCCTGTGCACCCTAATTCAACATTTTTATGTTTTAGTCAAGCTTAAACTTATTGAAAACTAAAACGTTAACACTATAATAATTATATAAAAAAAACAGCTGCATTTCACCTTTTAAAATAAAACAAGTTTACTTACTATAAAAATAAAAAATAAAATAAAATAAAAAATAAAAAAGCGCCAACAAGCACATTCTTTCTAAAGTTAACTTTCTTGCTTCTTGCTTTAGAAAGATTGCATCGTTAATTCTTCTTGACTAAGAACATCATAGAAAGTCAAGACTCGTCTCTTGTTCTATGAATCTACAACTCTCTTTACTGAGCGAGACTCCATTGATATCTCTACTCGTGGTTGTATTTTCCATTTTCTCATTTTGTTTGACAACCTAAACTAGGCTCCATTTTAGTTAAGTTTTCGGACTAAATAAAAAATAGGTCAGAAGCGCGTAAGAATGGTTGGTGGCTGCTTAGTCTCACCCGAGAGTCTAATCTCATTTTACTTATTTTTTAATTAATAAAAAAAATAAGGGAGTCGATGTAGGTTTTTTCCCTTCAACTGCATAGTTGCGCTTGCAAGTATTACGATCCCTCTATTCCACACATCTCACTAGCTCATGTCAGTTCCACCAAAAACTCTCATTTGTTGAAGGGGAGGATAGTGTGCTTTAGACGCCAAGCGGGAAAGGTATCTTTCTTCTTTCGTTTTAGTGTATTCATTGATCTAAAACTTAGCACTTGTTTTATTATTGATTCAAGGAGTGGAGATATTCTTGAATGAAGTCTATCTAAACCGAATTAACACTTCTCAAATCAAGCTAGGCCTCTCCTGATCCGCTTATAAAAATATCAGATTAATTGAAAGAAATAAAATAGATAAATAAATAAAAAATATATATCAAGTTTGATAAATTTTAAATTACCATTTTTAAAATATTTCAAGCATTAATTGATAAAATATCTATTTATGTCATTTTGCATTTTAAGTTAATTGATCGCTAATTTACCAAACACATCAATAAAACTATCAACAATAAATTAATTTTAGTAATCAGAGCCACAATATAATGGAGAGTACGGCAATTTCAACCCGATGTTTACAATATTTTTTACTAGAAATACTTAGATTATTTATCACTTTCCCTGTTTTTTTTAGAGACAGTTTTCCTCTTTTTTTATTACTTCTTTTTTACACTAATTTCATGTTCATTCTCCATCTCAACTTACTTCATAATCCCTCTCCCTCCAATCTCACTTTCACTCTCTCTTTCACTATCACAACTTATCGCTGCATCGCCACCCTCTTTAAGTACATAAGTCAAGCAACAAATTCCTAATGAGCCAAATACATGTGCCAACAACATTAGAGAGTTAGATCAAATAGTTAAATTCCATACAATTGGTGATTTTGTTTGTACGACGCTTGTTGCTATGAATTTTGTTTACAAATTCTATACTTGGGATAATTCTTGAATAATTTTATTGCTGAACTTTGTTGATTTTGCAAGCTCTTTTTGTGATTGTTGTTTGCAAATGTCATATTTTTTGAATTCTTGAATAATAATGTTGCTGATGTATGATAGAAATAAAACTGGTTAATTGTTGTATGTCATATTGTTTTATGCATAATGGAGTTTTATGTTATATAGTCAAATTTGGGATGAGTATTAGTTATTTGTGTATTGGAGAGTATATATTATTTTGAGTGCAATGATTATGCACTGATGGTGCAAAGTAACCATCTTACTATATATACATATATTGTAACAGTTCATTTAGAAAAACTACTTCTTATTCAATTTTGACCGGACGTTAGTATAAAACAAGTTTAGATTGATGGTGCGTGTCCTTTATTCTCTATTATTTTCTAGCCTTCAAGTATTATGTTACACAAAATTTAAAAGCAACTTTGAATTCTTAACGAAAGGGACTGCATTTTTCTTTTGCATTTTGTTTTGTGAAAAATGTGCAAATTATAATTTGCTATTATTTTTTTAGCAAAATGATGAAACTTGTGGTGGTTTAAACCACCATCATTTATGAAAAGACTGTCATTTAAAAGAATGTTTAATATGGTGGTTAGCAATAAATTGACTTTTATACTTTTTGGTAGACAAAATTACCGTGTAGTTAGAACCACCATATTCTTCGAATATAGTAGTTGAAATTGCCACAATTCTCCTTTTTTTTTGTAGTGATTCCACTATTGTCCAATATTTTCATTCTTTTTAATATTCTCTTTGATTTTATATTTGTTTTGTTTCATACGGTCAAATTACAATATACTTTTGTTTAGAATTGGGTTGGTTTAACCCACTTTACTCTTACACAAAAATAATTTATCATTTAAATTTTTTTATAATGTTTGACTTTTGTGTGCATTGAACGAGAAGAATATATTGAGAGACATGTTGAATAACCCATGTGTTTCAACTACACATAGAAAGTTCTTTATATAGACTATGAGTAATAAATACACATAATGATAGGAATACTTACATATATTCTATTTATTTACATAATAATATTTTATTTTCAACACTGCCCCTCAAGCTGGAGCATATAAATGAAAACATCAAGCTTGCTACATATATAACGAATTATAGGACCTCACAATGACTTTGTAAAAACATCTGCCAATTGATCATTAGAATTGACAAAGATAGCAATGATGTTGTCCAATTCAATATTTTCTCTAACAAAATGACAATCTATCCCAAAATGTTTGGTCCTCTCTTGTAAAACAAAATTTGAGGAAATGTGCAATACAATTTGATTATCACACATTAGTCTCATTGGACTAGCCTTTTTAAATTGAAGTTCTTTTAGCAACTGCTTTAACCACATGAGCTCACATGTTACTAGTGCCATGGCTATGTATTCTGCCTCTATTTCGGATCTTGCAACAACATTTTGTTTCTTACTCTTCCAAGATATTAAATTTCCTCCAACAAGTGCACAATATCCATAAGTGGATCATCTATCAGTAGGAGAGTCTGCCCAATCAACATCTAAGTAACCAATTATCTGAGTATGTCCTCTAACTTCATAAATGAGACCTTTTCCAGATGCACTTTTGATGTATTTAAGAATCCGAATTACAACATATATATGTTCTTGGCAAGGAGAATATAAGAACTGGCTTACCACTTTGATATCAAAGGAAATGTCAGGATGGGTGACTGTGAGATAGTTTAATTTTCCAACCAACATCCTATATTTTCCTGAATCTGATAGAGCCTCCTCCTGACTAGGTAGGAGTTTGACATTTGGATCCATAGGAGTATCAACTGGTTTGACATTTAATAGACATGCTTCTTCAAGAATATCCATAGCATATTTTCTTTGTGAAATTACAAGGTTTTCCTAGGATTGGCCTACCTCAATACCCAAAAAATAACGGAGTTTACCGAGGCCTTTAGTGTTAAACTGATTTGGAAGATGTTGTTTCAACTAGAGTATTATTTTCTTACGACTACCAGTTATGACAATGTCATCCACATAAACAATAAGATAGATGCACCTTTGGACTGAGTGATGATAAAATACAGAGTGATCGACTTTACTACAAATCATACCAAACTCTTGTACTATCGTGGTGAATTTTACAAACCAACATCTAGGAGATTATTTAAGACCATAAAGGGACCTATGTAGCTGATAATCCATGGTGGAAGGCTACCCCTGAGCAACAAACCATGGTGGGTGCTCCATATAATCTTCCTCTTCAAGATCAGCACGCAAAAATGCATTTTTAATGTCAAGCTGATGGAAAGACCAATGTCAAATTGTTGTAATGGAGAAAAACAGTCTGACAAATGCCCTTTTGGCAACATGTGAAAAGGTATCGCTGTAGTCCAACCCAAAAATATGAGTATATCTCTTGGCCATCAAAAGAGCCTTAAATTTATCAATCTTACCATAAAGGCCAACCTTCACTGTATAGAGTCAACAAAAACTTACCAAAGACTTCCCATGAGGTAAAGGGACCAGTTCCCAAGTACCACTGCTTTGTAGAATACACATCTCATCAAGAACTTATCGCCTCCACTCAAAGTGGGATAATGCTCCACCTAGAGATTTAGGAATTGAAACATAAGACAAAGAAGACAAGCAAGTGTAATGCAAGAGAGAAAGATAATGATAAAACAAATCAATATAATAAGGAGATTGATTATGTGTTGTGTAAATATCCTTACGAAGAGCAATGGGAAGGTCATGCTCAGGTGGCAGGGCCGGATCCAATGATGGCGTTGAAGGAGAGTCTGCAATGGGAACAGGAACATGCACAACGATGGGTGGGTGACGACGATGATATGTTTGTATTTGTGGTGGAGTTTGGTGGCAAACTCGATAGGTTCGAGAGGAACAAGAGTGGGCATAATAGGGATAACTACTCGAGGAGGTTCATGATTGATGTCTTGATGGGGCTTTGTAGCTACATGGGTCAGTTCAAAATATGGTACAAACTCGAAAATGTACCATCAATTGATGTAACATATCGGTGTAGTGCATGAGAATAACAACGATATCTTTTTTGGGACCGATGATATCCGAGAAAACATACTTGAGTGATCGAGTTGACAGTTTGTCGAGACCATAAGATAAATCGTGAACAAAACACATGGATCCAAAGACACGAGGAGGTAGTGGGTGAAAAGGGATATAGGGAA
>NC_021163.2:33051208-33074585 GCF_000331145.2 Cicer arietinum | reverse complement strand
TCGTATAAGGGATATTGTCATTAAGGATAGAGGACAACATATGATTGATAAGATAGCATGTCGTTAAGACTACATTCCCCAAAAATAGTATGGGACATTAACATGGAGAAGTAATGTTCGAGTGGTTTCAATGAGATGTCAATATTTGCGTTCGACTACCCCGTTCTATTGGGGTGTATAAGGACATGAAGTTTGGTGAAGAATGTCATTGAAAGCCATAAAATTTTGAAATTTATGGGATAAGCATTCTCGAGCATTATCACTTCATAAAGTACGAATAAAAACACCAAATTGAGTTTTAGTTTCTTGATAAAATTGCTCAAAAATAGAAAACAATTCAGATCTATTTTTCATTAAAAATAGCCATATACAACAAGAGTAATCATCAATAAAAGTAACAAAATACTTAGACTCTAAAGTAGACACAGTTTGAGAAGACCCCAAAAGTTAGAGTGAACTAAAGCAAAGGGGGATGGATGAAACCCTTTTATTGACTCGATCAGGAAAATGGTTACGAGTGAGTTTTCTTAACTAACACAACTCATAATGTAAAGTGGACAACTTAGAAAAACTAGGCACCAATTTTTGAAGTTTGGTAAGACTTGGGTGTCCTAACTGAGCATGGATAGTATGGAGGGAATATGTGGTTGAGCACGTCTATGATGATAGAGAAAGGTAATAGAGGCCTTGAGACTCACATCCGACGCCAATTGTCCGTCTTAAACTCCGGTCCTATAGGGTAACATTGTCATTAGTAAAAGTAATAATTCAGTCATGTGATCGAGTTAATCGACTAACTGAAAATAAATTAAAATGACAAACAGGTAGATAGAGAACAAATGCAATTGAAATGGAAGGGAGAATTTGGACAATACTAACCCCTTGAGACTGAGTTTGAGAGCCATTGACAGACGTTATAGTAGGTAAAAAAATCGGATGTAGAGAGAGAAGAAAAGAGACCTTTATTACTTGTGACATGATCAAACACACCAGAATCAAGAATCCAACGGTAAAAAATGAATTACCAGTGTGTGCAATTGAAGTAGTAGAACCAAAGTTCGGATGACTTTGACCCCAACAGAGGAAATCTTCATAACTTATCGGGGAGCACTGTGGAGAAGGTATAGCCTGAATAGTGGTAAAATGATCAAGTTGAGTTGCATTTATCGAAGGCGAAGCTTACATGCAACTTCCAACATCGATCAATAGTGTGTCCAAGTCTATTACAATGCTCACATTTTGGACGGGGCTTAGAGTTGGATGGTCCTCCACGAGAGCGACTCTGATTATGTACCTCAAATGTAAGGGCAACAATGTTACCTAAAGCTAAAGTAATAGAGGGCTCAATTGGATGTTTTGGTGGTATTCGAAGAAAGAACGATGAGATAGTAGACATATTCGGAACAGTAACATACCCCAAAATTTGATCACATGTTGCAGAGTACTCTTGGGGCAAAGAAGCATGAAAAAGGTGATGTGTTGATCCAACTCCTTATTTTATTCAACTGGATTACTTGCAGTAGGAGAAAGAAGCTCATTAAAATCATGAATGCACTATGAACGTTGCCAAGATATGTAGAAATAGAACTATCTATCGTCTTTGGAGTAATGATATTCATGAAACAGTGACAAACTCCATAGAGATGTTGAGTGTCATTATTGTAGAGTGCCTTTTCTTGACTCCAAAGTGATTCACACATGAGATGTGTCCGGAAAATCAATTTAACGTCTAGATAAAGTGTAGACTTAATGACACTAAACAACTGAGCATCTATCTATTTCCATTTTGAAGTTTCAGTCGCACCCACCTTTTCGGAATTTTTAGTGAGATGGTCCTCATAACCTTGACCAAGCATCTATAGTTTGATGTCAGCGGCCCAATTGCCATAATTTGATCCATTCAATTTTTCTATAGAGAGAGGAAAGGTGATGTAGTTGGTTAAGATGCTCTTTTTTACAATAGCAGACAAAGACGTTATGGTCGGTAAAAAGTGCTAGAAAACACGTTTGAACTATGGAAATAAGAGTTGTTTGAACTGGAACGCATATATCCATGACTCGAAACTGAAAACTCAAGGAAAATATGGAATCAGAAGGCTGAGGTACGTGCGAAGAGAGGTCACATTGTGAATTGTTGTCGGACAAGTCGTCACCCATAGTGGTAGAAGGTGGCACGTGGATATGACGCGTGTGATGCGTGTGAGAGCATGAGAGGTTTGTTGACGACGCACGTTGAGGGGTGGGCCGATCTAGGGTGTACGATGTGTTAGAGTGGTGGTTTGTCGGGGGGAGCGGCGGCGGAAACGACAGAGCGTGGGTGGATGGGAAAAACGGGAAAACACACTACGCGAAAAAACTTATTTTACAACGCTTTGTTTAAGCCATTTACAACGCTTTTTTTGAAAAAATAAGCGTTGTAGCATCGAACGCTGTAAAAAGATACAACAACGCTTTTTAGAATAAAAGCTCTAAAATAGGTAGATATATTGGGCGCTTGTTATACTCGTTTTACAACGCTTTTTGGAAAAAGTGTTGTAAAAGGTGCATTCAATAGATGCATTATTATGCACCTATTACAACGCTTATTTGAAAAAACACTGTAAAAGGTGCATTCAATAGATGTATTATTATGCACCTATTACAACGCTGTCTTTTAATTTTTTTTTTTCAAAATGATTTTCATCCAGAATCAGTTCACAATCAGTTCACACAATCATTTCACAATCAATACACAACAACAGAACTATATAACTTTATAATTTAACGTTATAACTTTACATTTTTACACAATCAGTTCACAACATATTCATATACATATTCACATAAGAACAAAACTATATACATATTCATATAACTACATATTCACAACTTTTCAAATGTGCCCTATTCATATACATATAACTATCAGAACTACACAGAACAAAACTACCATATCTTCATATAACTATCTCTTGCAGCATGCCATTTCCTAGCAAATTAAATAATTTTGATTTCAATCACATACTGACACTAGTCTTCCTTTATTTCAATTAGATCTATTTCAGAGTATGTTGCATTGGAATTGTCAAAGTACTGTGCGATATAAAAATTGAACATAAATAAGTTAGAATCAAATATATACATAGTTTATATATGAAAATCAAATAATGAAAATACCGTACCATTTCTGGGATTATAGTTTGATTCATATCAACAATCTCCTTCATTAATCGCAATATATAGTACCCACAATCGATGTTGTTAGTTTGACGAGGGCACTATAAAAATAAAACATATAAGTCAATAAATATTTGTGCATTGATAGCAGTATAAGTTCAACATGCATTTTAGTGAAACAAAAAACTAATAAATACAATACCTGAAAAACAGAAGAGCAGTAGGGTTACGGCGCAGAAATACGAACAAAGAAGAACAACGCAGAAATACGAACGGTTCGTAGGAGAGTAGGGTTCGTAGAAACAAAGATGGTTCGCAATGACAAGGAGAATGAAGAGGAAACAAGTGTATGAAGTTTAAGTAATGAGGGTTAGTAACAAGGCAATATTGTTCATAGGGTTCGCAATGAGAAGGAGAATGAAGAGGAGGAGGAAACAAACATATGAAGTTTACGTAATGAAGAGGAAACTGAAGCGGTTTAGAGTTTTGGGATAGTATTTGAATGAGAGTTGGTAGGGATAATAACAAAGATGAAGATGGTTCGCAATGGAGATGGTTGGCAATATGGTTCGTATGAACAGTAGGGTTCGCAATGAGAAGGACAATGAAGATGAGGAGGACTCTGAAGTGTAGTGAAGATTACGGAATGAAGAGGAAACTGAAGCGGTTTACTGTTATATATAAAACCCTATTACAGCGCTCTTTGAAAGAGCGTTGTAAAAGACCTCCTTAACTTATTTTTTAACAGCCTATTACAGCACTCTTTGAAAGGGCGTTGTAAAAGACCTCCTTAACTTATTTTTTAAAAGCCTATTACAACGCTCTTTGAAAGAGTGCTGTAAAAGACCTCCTTAACTTATTTTTTTTAAAGCCTATTAGAGTGCTCTTTGAAAGAGCGCTGTAAAAGATCTCCTTAACTTATTTTTTAAAAGCCTGTTACAGCGCTCTTTGAAAGAGCGTTGTAAAAGACCTCATAATTACAACGCTTTAAAAGCCTATTACAGCGCTTTTTCGACAAGCGCTTTAAAAGACCTCTTAACTTAGTATAAAACAAAGCTTCGTGACTTCCTTATTTTTTTAAAGGCTTTTATAGCGCTTATTGACAAAAGCGCTGTAAAAGACCTCCTTAACTTATTTTTTAAAAGCCTATTACAGCGCTCTTTGAATGAGCGATGTAAAAGACCTCCTTATTTTATTTTTTAAAAGACTATTACAGCGCTCTTTGAATGAGCGCTGTAAAAGACCTCCTTATTTTATTTTGTAAAAGCCTATTACAACGCTTTTTCAACAAGCACTTTAAAAGACCTCTTAACTTAGTATAAAACAAATAATTAGTAAAATGTCTATATTTGGATTTATTTTTTCTTCCAAATAATTTGTTAAATACCTATATATATATATATATATATATATATATATATATCAATGCTAAATTACATGATCAAATCATATTAGGATGATCAATTAAAGTTCAAGAAAAATTCTCAGTACTCAAACAAAGCTTTTTCAAGTTCAATATAAGTAGAAAATCAGTTCTGGCAGGTCAAACACTTAAATTACATGAACTTAGTATAAAACACTAAGGTCGAGCTAAATATAAGCAAAAAATAAGTATAAGTAGAAAATCAAATACAGTTCAAGCTAAATATTAAAATGCTCAATTTTGACAAATCAAACAATAAAATTACATGAACTCAGTTCATATTACATGGTTTATATAAAACAATTAAACACATTAAGATGCCCTTCTTCTTTTCCTGGTGGGATTCACATTTGTTTGTCCATTAACGATACAAAACGATGGATTAATCCAAATTCCCTCATCATGATCATCTCTAAGATATAAACCATCATCAATTGAATCAATTTCATGTGGTTGTGAGGGTTCGTAGGGTTAGGACAACATATTAAGTTTGTTTTTATTTATTTAAAGTGAATGGTTTTTATTTAAAGCGCAAGCCTTTTACAGCGCTTGCATAAAAAGCGCTCTAATAGGTCATTTAATTATATGAAAGCGCATGAATTTTACAGCGCTTTCACAACAAGCGCTTTAAAAGTCATGTAACATAAGGTGGGAACGCTACATTTTACAGCGCTTATGTTTAAAGCGCTAAAAAAGCGTTGTAAAAGCTATGGGAGAGCGTTTTAATTTACAGCGCTTTTACAAAAAGCGTTGTAAAAGGGTTGTAAGTATTATGTGCAAGCGCTATGTGACCCTATATGACCCTACAACAGCACTTGTAAAAAAAGCGTTGTTGTATCCTCCGTTATTTTTAAAAAATCCTACAACAGCGCTTGTATTTAATAAGCGCTGTAAAATGTCATTTTTGGCATAGTGACAGTACCACAGGCAAGGTTTACTGGAAAAAAATTATCACCGGAGACAGTGGGTTAATCAAATAGTTGAAAATTAGGGTTTCCTCTCAATAAGCTCAGGATACCATATTGAACGAGAAGAGAATATTGAGAGATAAGTTGAATAATTCGTGCATTTCAACTATACAATAAAAGTTCTTTATATAGACTATAAGTAATAAATATACATAATGATATGATCAATACTTACAAATATTCTACTTATTTAGATAATAATATTTTATTTTCAACAATGGGTATGAGAAAAAAAAAATGATAAAATCTAAGATCAATAATATCTCAAGATGGATTAACCTTTTACTATTGATTAATAAATAAATAGGGCCAACCTTGTGACTGTGCTGACAGACCAACAATATAGGTCTAAATTTTTTTATAGAGTACTGTAGGGTCCTAAAAAATAGTAAGAGAAAGATTTACCCTGCACTATATTGCTCAGAACAAAAGAACAAAAAGAAAAATAGGATTAGATTTTCATGTTATTAATGATATTTACAAGTTTTTTTATATTATTTATAATTTAATTAAAAATGATACTTTTTGAGTTTTTAATGTTTCCTTTTATTGAAAATTCAATTTTAAAATTAGACAACATCTTCAAAATGTTTGGGACGATCGTAAAAAAGATATTAAATAAAATTGATTAAAATACTTTAATAAATAATTTTGTATTTTAAAATGTTTGAAGAATAAAATGTTAAAAAAAAATATTACAATTTTAACAAAACATTATTATTAGAATATAAACGATCTTTTAGAATTCACTTTAAATCTCATTTAGTGTTGGATCAGTCTGGTAGAGACAATTGTTTTTATACTCTAATTGTTACTAATATATTGCTCAATTATATGTCAGGCATAATGACAAATAAAAATTCACTGACATTATTTTTTTCCTTCTAAATTCTTTTTAACACAGACCAAATTTAAAAGTTAATATGCATGTAACTAATCTACAGTAATTTCTACACCAACCATACGCACAATCACAAAAGATGCTTGTTAATATGCTCAGACGTATAGGGTCAAGCACATTCCACGTACAGTTGTAACAATATATTTTGGAATTTATAGATATCTGATCCAATGTGTGCCATAGAGGTGGCACTCTTCCGCATATGTTGGAAAATTTTATCTTCCAGCACCACAATATGCTCTCGCACTTTCAACGATTTGTATTAAATATTTAGTTACTTTACAATTTAGTATTACATTGTTAATTAACTAATATTTTAGTTAGTTTTAGTCTGTTATTTGTATTAATAAATTATTTTATATTATTTAATTGATTATATATATAAATTTATGTATTCTTTAATAAAAGTCACTATAATATTAATATTATTTAATTTTTTTTATATATCTCTTATCAATAGTTTAAATCAAAAACGTAAAATAAGATAATTATTCTATTACTTTCTTTATCAAAATTTTCTTGAAAAACTTTTTGGAGAAGTTAATTTTTTTTTGTGTATTTGATTTTTGATCAATTTATTTATTTTATTCTCCTCTATCTCAAATTTCAAATTATAATATCTCATGAATGAAGATAAAAAAGCACATAAAACAATGAGTTTTTAAAGAAACATATTTGTCAACAAAAAAAATTATGTCAAAAGATACCATTCTTTTCCACACCAAAAGAAAAAAATCATTATTTTCCCTCATTTCTTCTACCAAAATCCACCATCCGTATCTAGGAGAATTTGCAAAACTCTTAGACTCAAGTATTACAGCAACAAACGTTTCTTGAAGAAGAATCTACAACATGTATTTGTCTCAATTATCATCACAAACATCATCATCACTCATATTCATCTATCTCCATTAATACAACACACAATTGCTTTGTTTCCAATCAATAGTTCTAACAAGTAATGCACATTCACTACTAGAAAATCAGTTTTTAGCTACCACATTTAGTGTCGGCAACCGAGACCGACGCTAGTTAGCGTCGGCTAAGCTCACGTCTGCCAAATATTTTTTTTTTATGTTTTCATTATTATTTAGCGTCGGCCTCACCGACACAAAGTAAAATATGGCAGACGCTTATTAATTTTTTGACTCTAATCACTCTATTAGCGTCGGTGTGACCGACGCTACATTTTCTGATTTGTAAAATTATTATTTTTTTCAGTAAAATTGTTTGTTTATTTTTCCCAATACTCCAATCTTTTTTTTCCATATCCCTCGCCCCCATTTTCCCTATCTTTATTTTCAGCTCTTTTTTCATTTTTCACAATGCCTGTCCCATTTTTCCCTTTCTTCATTTTTCACCATTGAACCCTATAATCAAAGTAGTTTAATATGTAGTTTTAGGGTTTCATTATCTTCCATTCTCCTTTCTCACCTGCTCCCCTTATGTGCGCCTCTCACTCTCTTCGCTACCTCGCATTTTTCATTGTCTTCGCGAACTCGCGTTTCCCTAAAACTTATAAAGCGAAATCGACAACGCTGTTGATTCCATGGATGTCGTCCGTCAAACACCGTTACTGTAACACCCCGTTTTTCAAAGCGAGGGTATATTTTTTTTTCAAAAGAATTTAAAATAAAGCAGAGAAATAAATAAAGAAATGCCTTTGGATAAATAATTGAGTCATTATAATTTACAAGCAGCGGGAAAGTTACTCCAATTATAAATCCAAACCATTTACCCAACAACAAATGGTACATGTAACCCATCGAAAATAACATGTCAAGCTGACAGTATTAGTATAGGTACAGTCTTCCATTTTAATGTAAATGCAATACAAAAGAAAGACATCTGATCCCTCTATGTCAACCTAATCTGATCATTTTACAACACAACTAAACACCCTAACTAATCTCCACGCGCCCCGTGAGATCCTCCTAACGTAGCTGCAGTCAAGCGTTCCCATCTCCATTTCGCCCAGTTAACTTAAACGATTTTTCTTTAAAACAAAATATTAAGTAACCGAGACATTAAGAGATTCCCCATTCTTAACGCCCAGTTTACTTAAACGGTTTTCAAAACAAAATATTAAGTAACCGAGACATTAAGAGATTCCCCATTCTTAACGCCCAGTTAACTTAAACGATTTTTCTTTAAAACAAAATATTAAGTAACCGAGACATTAAGAGATTCCCCATTCTTAACGCCCAGTTTACTTAAACGGTTTTCAAAACAAAATATTAAGTAACCGAGACATTAAGAGATTCCCCATTCTTAACGCCCAGTTTACTTAAACGGTTTTCAAAACAAAATATTAAGTAACCGAGACATTAAGAGATTCCCCATTCTTAACGCCCAGTTAACTTAAACGATTTTTCTTTAAAACAAAATATTAAGTAACCGAGACATTAAGAGATTCCCCATTCTTAACGCCCAGTTAACTTAAACGATTTTTCTTTAAAACAAAATATTAAGTAACCGAGACATTAAGAGATTCCCCATTCTTAACGCCCAGTTTACTTAAACGGTTTTCAAAACAAAATATTAAGTAACCGAGACATTAAGAGATTCCCCATTCTTAACGCCCAGTTTACTTAAACGGTTTTCAAAACAAAATATTAAGTAACCGAGACATTAAGAGATTCCCCATTCTTAACGCCCAGTTTACTTAAACGGTTTTCAAAACAAAATATTAAGTAACCGAGACATTAAGAGATTCCCCATTCTTAACGCCCAGTTAACTTAAACGATTTTTCTTTAAAACAAAATATTAAGTAACCGAGACATTAAGAGATTCCCCATTCTTAACGCCCAGTTAACTTAAACGATTTTTCTTTAAAACAAAATATTAAGTAACCGAGACATTAAGAGATTCCCCATTCTTAACGCCCAGTTAACTTAAACGATTTTTCTTTAAAACAAAATATTAAGTAACCGAGACATTAAGAGATTCCCCATTCTTAACGCCCAGTTAACTTAAACGATTTTTCTTTAAAACAAAATATTAAGTAACCGAGACATTAAGAGATTCCCCATTCTTAACGCCCAGTTTACTTAAACGGTTTTCAAAACAAAATATTAAGTAACCGAGACATTAAGAGATTCCCCATTCTTAACGCCCAGTTTACTTAAACGGTTTTCAAAACAAAATATTAAGTAACCGAGACATTAAGAGATTCCCCATTCTTAACGCCCAGTTAACTTAAACGATTTTTCTTTAAAACAAAATATTAAGTAACCGAGACATTAAGAGATTCCCCATTCTTAACGCCCAGTTAACTTAAACGATTTTTCTTTAAAACAAAATATTAAGTAACCGAGACATTAAGAGATTCCCCATTCTTAACGCCCAGTTTACTTAAACGGTTTTCAAAACAAAATATTAAGTAACCGAGACATTAAGAGATTCCCCATTCTTAACGCCCAGTTAACTTAAACGATTTTTCTTTAAAACAAAATATTAAGTAACCGAGACATTAAGAGATTCCCCATTCTTAACGCCCAGTTTACTTAAACGGTTTTCAAAACAAAATATTAAGTAACCGAGACATTAAGAGATTCCCCATTCTTAACGCCCAGTTAACTTAAACGATTTTTCTTTAAAACAAAATATTAAGTAACCGAGACATTAAGAGATTCCCCATTCTTAACGCCCAGTTAACTTAAACGATTTTTCTTTAAAACAAAATATTAAGTAACCGAGACATTAAGAGATTCCCCATTCTTAACGCCCAGTTAACTTAAACGATTTTTCTTTAAAACAAAATATTAAGTAACCGAGACATTAAGAGATTCCCCATTCTTAACGCCCAGTTTACTTAAACGGTTTTCAAAACAAAATATTAAGTAACCGAGACATTAAGAGATTCCCCATTCTTAACGCCCAGTTTACTTAAACGGTTTTCAAAACAAAATATTAAGTAACCGAGACATTAAGAGATTCCCCATTCTTAACGCCCAGTTTACTTAAACGGTTTTCAAAACAAAATATTAAGTAACCGAGACATTAAGAGATTCCCCATTCTTAACGCCCAGTTTACTTAAACGGTTTTCAAAACAAAATATTAAGTAACCGAGACATTAAGAGATTCCCCATTCTTAACGCCCAGTTAACTTAAACGATTTTTCTTTAAAACAAAATATTAAGTAACCGAGACATTAAGAGATTCCCCATTCTTAACGCCCAGTTAACTTAAACGATTTTTCTTTAAAACAAAATATTAAGTAACCGAGACATTAAGAGATTCCCCATTCTTAACGCCCAGTTTACTTAAACGGTTTTCAAAACAAAATATTAAGTAACCGAGACATTAAGAGATTCCCCATTCTTAACGCCCAGTTTACTTAAACGGTTTTCAAAACAAAATATTAAGTAACCGAGACATTAAGAGATTCCCCATTCTTAACGCCCAGTTTACTTAAACGGTTTTCAAAACAAAATATTAAGTAACCGAGACATTAAGAGATTCCCCATTCTTAACGCCCAGTTAACTTAAACGATTTTTCTTTAAAACAAAATATTAAGTAACCGAGACATTAAGAGATTCCCCATTCTTAACGCCCAGTTAACTTAAACGATTTTTCTTTAAAACAAAATATTAAGTAACCGAGACATTAAGAGATTCCCCATTCTTAACGCCCAGTTTACTTAAACGGTTTTCAAAACAAAATATTAAGTAACCGAGACATTAAGAGATTCCCCATTCTTAACGCCCAGTTAACTTAAACGATTTTTCTTTAAAACAAAATATTAAGTAACCGAGACATTAAGAGATTCCCCATTCTTAACGCCCAGTTTACTTAAACGGTTTTCAAAACAAAATATTAAGTAACCGAGACATTAAGAGATTCCCCATTCTTAACGCCCAGTTTACTTAAACGGTTTTCAAAACAAAATATTAAGTAACCGAGACATTAAGAGATTCCCCATTCTTAACGCCCAGTTTACTTAAACGGTTTTCAAAACAAAATATTAAGTAACCGAGACATTAAGAGATTCCCCATTCTTAACGCCCAGTTAACTTAAACGATTTTTCTTTAAAACAAAATATTAAGTAACCGAGGCATTAAGAGGTTCCCCCTCCTTAACGTCCAGTTAACTTAAACGGTTTTCAAAACAAAATGTTAAGTAACCGAGACATTAAGAGATTCCCCATTCTTAACGCCCAGTTTACTTAAACGGTTTTCAAAACAAAATATTAAGTAACCGAGACATTAAGAGATTCCCCATTCTTAACGCCCAGTTTACTTAAACGGTTTTCAAAACAAAATATTAAGTAACCGAGACATTAAGAGATTCCCCATTCTTAACGCCCAGTTTACTTAAACGGTTTTCAAAACAAAATATTAAGTAACCGAGACATTAAGAGATTCCCCATTCTTAACGCCCAGTTAACTTAAACGATTTTTCTTTAAAACAAAATATTAAGTAACCGAGACATTAAGAGATTCCCCATTCTTAACGCCCAGTTAACTTAAACGATTTTTCTTTAAAACAAAATATTAAGTAACCGAGACATTAAGAGATTCCCCATTCTTAACGCCCAGTTAACTTAAACGATTTTTCTTTAAAACAAAATATTAAGTAACCGAGACATTAAGAGATTCCCCATTCTTAACGCCCAGTTTACTTAAACGGTTTTCAAAACAAAATATTAAGTAACCGAGACATTAAGAGATTCCCCATTCTTAACGCCCAGTTTACTTAAACGGTTTTCAAAACAAAATGTTAAGTAACCGAGACATTAAGAGATTCCCCATTCTTAACGCCCAGTTTACTTAAACGGTTTTCAAAACAAAATATTAAGTAACCGAGACATTAAGAGATTCCCCATTCTTAACGCCCAGTTTACTTAAACGGTTTTCAAAACAAAATATTAAGTAACCGAGACATTAAGAGATTCCCCATTCTTAACGCCCAGTTAACTTAAACGATTTTTCTTTAAAACAAAATATTAAGTAACCGAGACATTAAGAGATTCCCCATTCTTAACGCCCAGTTAACTTAAACGATTTTTCTTTAAAACAAAATATTAAGTAACCGAGACATTAAGAGGTTCCCCCTCCTTAACGTCCAGTTAACTTAAACGGTTTTCAAAACAAAATATTAAGTAACCGAGACATTAAGAGGTTCCCCCTCCTTAACGTCCAGTTAACTTAAACGGTTTTCAAAACAAAATATTAAGTAACCGAGACATTAAGAGATTCCCCCTCCTTAACGTCCAGTTAACTTAAACGGTTTTCAAAACAAAATATTAAGTAACCGAGACATTAAGAGATTCCCCATTCTTAACGCCCAGTTAACTTAAACGATTTTTCTTTAAAACAAAATATTAAGTAACCGAGACATTAAGAGATTCCCCATTCTTAACGCCCAGTTAACTTAAACGATTTTTCTTTAAAACAAAATATTAAGTAACCGAGACATTAAGAGATTCCCCATTCTTAACGCCCAGTTAACTTAAACGATTTTTCTTTAAAACAAAATATTAAGTAACCGAGACATTAAGAGATTCCCCATTCTTAACGCCCAGTTAACTTAAACGATTTTTCTTTAAAACAAAATATTAAGTAACCGAGACATTAAGAGATTCCCCATTCTTAACGCCCAGTTAACTTAAACGATTTTTCTTTAAAACAAAATATTAAGTAACCGAGACATTAAGAGATTCCCCATTCTTAACGCCCAGTTAACTTAAACGATTTTTCTTTAAAACAAAATATTAAGTAACCGAGACATTAAGAGATTCCCCATTCTTAACGCCCAGTTAACTTAAACGATTTTTCTTTAAAACAAAATATTAAGTAACCGAGACATTAAGAGATTCCCCATTCTTAACGCCCAGTTAACTTAAACGATTTTTCTTTAAAACAAAATATTAAGTAACCGAGACATTAAGAGATTCCCCATTCTTAACGCCCAGTTAACTTAAACGATTTTTCTTTAAAACAAAATATTAAGTAACCGAGACATTAAGAGATTCCCCATTCTTAACGCCCAGTTAACTTAAACGATTTTTCTTTAAAACAAAATATTAAGTAACCGAGACATTAAGAGATTCCCCATTCTTAACGCCCAGTTAACTTAAACGATTTTTCTTTAAAACAAAATATTAAGTAACCGAGACATTAAGAGATTCCCCATTCTTAACGCCCAGTTAACTTAAACGATTTTTCTTTAAAACAAAATATTAAGTAACCGAGACATTAAGAGATTCCCCATTCTTAACGCCCAGTTAACTTAAACGATTTTTCTTTAAAACAAAATATTAAGTAACCGAGACATTAAGAGATTCCCCATTCTTAACGCCCAGTTAACTTAAACGATTTTTCTTTAAAACAAAATATTAAGTAACCGAGACATTAAGAGATTCCCCATTCTTAACGCCCAGTTTACTTAAACGGTTTTCAAAACAAAATATTAAGTAACCGAGACATTAAGAGATTCCCCATTCTTAACGCCCAGTTTACTTAAACGGTTTTCAAAACAAAATATTAAGTAACCGAGACATTAAGAGATTCCCCATTCTTAACGCCCAGTTTACTTAAACGGTTTTCAAAACAAAATATTAAGTAACCGAGACATTAAGAGATTCCCCATTCTTAACGCCCAGTTAACTTAAACGATTTTTCTTTAAAACAAAATATTAAGTAACCGAGACATTAAGAGATTCCCCATTCTTAACGCCCAGTTAACTTAAACGATTTTTCTTTAAAACAAAATATTAAGTAACCGAGACATTAAGAGATTCCCCATTCTTAACGCCCAGTTAACTTAAACGATTTTTCTTTAAAACAAAATATTAAGTAACCGAGACATTAAGAGATTCCCCATTCTTAACGCCCAGTTTACTTAAACGGTTTTCAAAACAAAATATTAAGTAACCGAGACATTAAGAGATTCCCCATTCTTAACGCCCAGTTAACTTAAACGATTTTTCTTTAAAACAAAATATTAAGTAACCGAGACATTAAGAGATTCCCCATTCTTAACGCCCAGTTAACTTAAACGATTTTTCTTTAAAACAAAATATTAAGTAACCGAGACATTAAGAGATTCCCCATTCTTAACGCCCAGTTAACTTAAACGATTTTTCTTTAAAACAAAATATTAAGTAACCGAGACATTAAGAGATTCCCCATTCTTAACGCCCAGTTAACTTAAACGATTTTTCTTTAAAACAAAATATTAAGTAACCGAGACATTAAGAGATTCCCCATTCTTAACGCCCAGTTTACTTAAACGGTTTTCAAAACAAAATATTAAGTAACCGAGACATTAAGAGATTCCCCATTCTTAACGCCCAGTTAACTTAAACGATTTTTCTTTAAAACAAAATATTAAGTAACCGAGACATTAAGAGATTCCCCATTCTTAACGCCCAGTTTACTTAAACGGTTTTCAAAACAAAATATTAAGTAACCGAGACATTAAGAGATTCCCCATTCTTAACGCCCAGTTTACTTAAACGGTTTTCAAAACAAAATATTAAGTAACCGAGACATTAAGAGATTCCCCATTCTTAACGCCCAGTTAACTTAAACGATTTTTCTTTAAAACAAAATATTAAGTAACCGAGACATTAAGAGATTCCCCATTCTTAACGCCCAGTTAACTTAAACGATTTTTCTTTAAAACAAAATATTAAGTAACCGAGACATTAAGAGATTCCCCATTCTTAACGCCCAGTTTACTTAAACGGTTTTCAAAACAAAATATTAAGTAACCGAGACATTAAGAGATTCCCCATTCTTAACGCCCAGTTTACTTAAACGGTTTTCAAAACAAAATATTAAGTAACCGAGACATTAAGAGGTTCCCCCTCCTTAACGTCCAGTTAACTTAAACGGTTTTCAAAACAAAATATTAAGTAACCGAGACATTAAGAGATTCCCCATTCTTAACGCCCAGTTTACTTAAACGGTTTTCAAAACAAAATATTAAGTAACCGAGACATTAAGAGATTCCCCATTCTTAACGCCCAGTTAACTTAAACGATTTTTCTTTAAAACAAAATATTAAGTAACCGAGACATTAAGAGATTCCCCATTCTTAACGCCCAGTTAACTTAAACGATTTTTCTTTAAAACAAAATATTAAGTAACCGAGACATTAAGAGGTTCCCCCTCCTTAACGTCCAGTTAACTTAAACGGTTTTCAAAACAAAATATTAAGTAACCGAGACATTAAGAGATTCCCCATTCTTAACGCCCAGTTAACTTAAACGATTTTTCTTTAAAACAAAATATTAAGTAACCGAGACATTAAGAGATTCCCCATTCTTAACGCCCAGTTAACTTAAACGATTTTTCTTTAAAACAAAATATTAAGTAACCGAGACATTAAGAGATTCCCCCTCCTTAACGTCCAGTTAACTTAAACGGTTTTCAAAACAAAATATTAAGTAACCGAGACATTAAGAGATTCCCCATTCTTAACGCCCAGTTAACTTAAACGATTTTTCTTTAAAACAAAATATTAAGTAACCGAGACATTAAGAGATTCCCCATTCTTAACGCCCAGTTAACTTAAACGATTTTTCTTTAAAACAAAATATTAAGTAACCGAGACATTAAGAGATTCCCCATTCTTAACGCCCAGTTAACTTAAACGATTTTTCTTTAAAACAAAATATTAAGTAACCGAGACATTAAGAGATTCCCCATTCTTAACGCCCAGTTAACTTAAACGATTTTTCTTTAAAACAAAATATTAAGTAACCGAGACATTAAGAGATTCCCCATTCTTAACGCCCAGTTAACTTAAACGATTTTTCTTTAAAACAAAATATTAAGTAACCGAGACATTAAGAGATTCCCCATTCTTAACGCCCAGTTAACTTAAACGATTTTTCTTTAAAACAAAATATTAAGTAACCGAGACATTAAGAGATTCCCCATTCTTAACGCCCAGTTAACTTAAACGATTTTTCTTTAAAACAAAATATTAAGTAACCGAGACATTAAGAGATTCCCCATTCTTAACGCCCAGTTAACTTAAACGATTTTCAAAAACAAATATTAAGTAACCGAGACATTAAGAGATTCCCCATTCTTAACGCCCAGTTAACTTAAACGATTTTCAAAAACAAATATTAAGTAACCGAGACATTAAGAGATTCCCCATTCTTAACGCCCAGTTAACTTAAACGATTTTCAAAAACAAATATTAAGTAACCGAGACATTAAGAGATTCCCCATTCTTAACGCCCAGTTAACTTAAACGATTTTCAAAAACAAATATTAAGTAACCGAGACATTAAGAGATTCCCCATTCTTAACGCCCAGTTAACTTAAACGATTTTTCTTTAAAACAAAATATTAAGTAACCGAGACATTAAGAGATTCCCCATTCTTAACGCCCAGTTAACTTAAACGATTTTTCTTTAAAACAAAATATTAAGTAACCGAGACATTAAGAGATTCCCCATTCTTAACGCCCAGTTAACTTAAACGATTTTTCTTTAAAACAAAATATTAAGTAACCGAGACATTAAGAGATTCCCCATTCTTAACGCCCAGTTAACTTAAACGATTTTTCTTTAAAACAAAATATTAAGTAACCGAGACATTAAGAGATTCCCCATTCTTAACGCCCAGTTAACTTAAACGATTTTTCTTTAAAACAAAATATTAAGTAACCGAGACATTAAGAGATTCCCCATTCTTAACGCCCAGTTAACTTAAACGGTTTTCAAAACAAAATATTAAGTAACCGAGACATTAAGAGATTCCCCATTCTTAACGCCCAGTTAACTTAAACGATTTTTCTTTAAAACAAAATATTAAGTAACCGAGACATTAAGAGATTCCCTATTCTTAACGCCCAGTTAACTTAAACGATTTTCAAAAACAAATATTAAGTAACCGAGACATTAAGAGATTCCCCATTCTTAACGCCCAGTTAACTTAAACGATTTTTCTTTAAAACAAAATATTAAGTAACCGAGACATTAAGAGATTCCCCATTCTTAACGCCCAGTTAACTTAAACGATTTTCAAAAACAAATATTAAGTAACCGAGACATTAAGAGATTCCCCATTCTTAACGCCCAGTTAACTTAAACGATTTTTCACAAACAAACCCACATTAAGTAAATAAGACATCAAGAGATTCCCCATTCTTAATACTCATTTAACTTAATGGTTTTCCAACTCCACACAAAACAAACTCAAACAAATTCTCACATCAAAACACATCAATTCATTTATTCACAAGATCCAACCATACACATATCAAATTTCATCAATATCAATTAAGAGCATGTCAAACACAACGAACACAAATCGACACAATCCACTACTCAAAACACACAAGTTTCATTTACTCAAAATCTTACATACGTGAGGTAAATTCATTTTTCCCAAAACAATACTCCAATCCTAACACAATTCGTTTCCACACAACCACAGATAAGGCCCTAGATGCAAACTAAAAGTTTGGAAGGAGCCCTTACCTTCGCGTTAGCTCTAACGTGCGTTTCCGGTACCGCGAGCAAATCCGGTAAAAATCTCCGCTCGCAACGTCGCCTCCAAATTGGTCCCCTAGCACCGTGGCGTGGTAGTGAGCAACTTTCCCTTCTAACTCTTCGCGAAATGAAGCTTGGATCTAGAAGAAACGGAGGGGTTTGTGTTTGAATCTCAAATACCGTTTTTCTTCGTTTTCGAATCAAAGAGGAAGAGTGGAGTTGCGAAATCTTTGTTCTAGCACTCACCCAACCTTGGGTTACTAGTCTTGAAGAAAGAAAAGTAATGAAAATGAAAATGGGAGAAGGAGGGGAAAGGTGGCCGCGGGTGAAGAGGAAGAAGATGGAAAAATCAGTTTTCCTTCCTTCCTTTTTCCTTTCTTTGTTTTTCCTTCCTTTCTATTTCCTTCTTTCCTTTATATAACCTTTTCTTTTCCTTTTCATTCCTTCTAATTTCCTTTCTTTCTATTCTCACCAAGCAAACCCACATATATATATATATATATATATATATATTAAATATAACTTAACAAATATCTCAAAATATCTAGATATTTGTTAAATCACCTTTTTACCCGTAACGCATTAAATTCTCCGAAAAGGATTTACCGCACTTAATTTAAATTTATTTATCGACGAGTAATTCTAAACGGGGTCAAAATAACTTTTTGATCCTATACACACCATAATATTATTAATTTTGGCTAAAAAGCCTCCGGGCCAAAATCCAAAACACAATAAATACATAAAGTGTACTTTAAAATTATGGGTCTTACAGTTACATGCTTCTACTCATTCGATTAAATGCTATACGCCTCGACGACTTGTTTCTTGGTTGTTGGCTGCAAGTAAAACATAACCTCTAGCTTTATCCATCCATGGTAAAGTTCAATTGGCAACACAACTATGAAAATGTGCATATGATGAACTTGTTATCTAATTTCCATCTAAGGCTTCTCTAATTCTCTTCTAACTTTTTTCTTACTTCTTTTCCATATTCCATATTGTTATGATTTACCATTTTGTTGGTTATGGTTGCTTGCACTTGATTTAAGGGATTTTTGCTTCTTTAGCATAACAGTGATGTTCAACTTGATAACATGCATCAATGTTTTTCCCCTCTTCCTTGTATTTTAGGGTTTCTTACTTCAATATCTAGCATAACAATGAAGCGTAATGGACAGTGAAGTGACATGCTTATAATAGTGCAATACTCATTGTTGTAAACTTTGTAAGTGCTATGTAGCAAAATCTTATTACTAGTTTATAATTGAGCCATAGTAGCTTTAGCAGAGGTCTTTGTCAAGTCTATCAACATGAAGTACTTTGATGAATTAGAATTGGATGAGATCCTTGGACTTTTATCATGAGTATTTAATATTACAATGATGCATGATTGATGAGAATAAGGCGTTGTCGTGATATTGGATGGAGGTGGGTATGAATAAAGATCAATCATCTGCATAAGGATGCCTAAAATTCATGGACATGATTAGCTACAGGGTATCCAACAAACTGAATGAAGTTCTTAAACTTCTAAATTGCTTATTTGATATTAAATCGCCTATGTGACCGACGCTATGTATTAGCTTCGACCGTTTTAGCCTAAGTCCGACACCGACGCTAATCCGACGCTAAATCAACGTAAGCGTCGGCTTTTGACTTATTAGCGTCGGCTTATGACCGACGCTAAAATCAGTTTTTCTAGTAGTGATTCATCAAGAGCATATGGAAGGTAAAAAAGAGAAACGCAAAGCTATAATGGAGTTGAAGATGATAATCAAATAGTAAAAGTAGTTTATGTGAACAATGATCATCACACTAAAGGGATTCATCAAGATCCGTTGAAAAGAGTTGATAAAAAGAGAAAACAGCGAAGTTATTAATTACAATTCAAGAAATTCGCAAAACCTCCTGATGAAAGTTACATTTTACCGATTCAAAACAAAAAATTGTTGATTAGATTTCTTTATTCAAGATCAAATATTGGTCAAAGTTTTTCAATAACACCAAAATTTTGATGATATAATTCTTTTTTATTTTATATTTTGCTTAATTAACATTTTAACATTTATCCATAAAGATAATGGATGGTTAAGAAAAATTCATTCTCTTAGCTTAACTGACATTCTAGCTTATGTCTATAAAAAAATAGTTAATTAAACAAAATTCATTCTTTTTAGCTTCGTTGCTATTTCGACTTATATCTAAAAACAAAACAAAAAAAAAAAAATAGATGGTTAAGTGAAATTTCTTTCCACCATTAAGTAGGCATTTTAGATTCTACACATTAGAAAAAAAAAATATGAATGGTTAAAATTTTCTTAGTCAATATATTTCGGCCTTCATATTCTTTGTAGTTTATTTATGATGTTTTCCAAGCTCGATTATAATAAATACGATTTAGCTTGAGGAAGATATTAGATAACTAGTTAGTTTACATTGTTAGACATAGTGTTAGTTAGTTACATTGTTAACTAACTAACTAATATTCTAGTTAGCCTTAGTTGGTTGGTTAATTAGTTGTACTAGTTAGTTATTTTACACTAATAATTAATTATTTATTTAATTGTATGTATAATTTTATTTACCTCTTGATGTAATTCACTCTCTCAATTATCAATATTAATAACTTAAATTAAGAATCATAATATTTTGCACTGCATTAATGCTTTTGAGTTTTGAGTGACCGATCCCATGAATGAATGGGAGTGATAGACAACTTTTTTGTCTAATAATGGCGAAAGGTTTGAGTTATTGAAATTAGTATTAAAAATATTGTGTTTTTATTTTTAAAATGTATATTCATTCAATCTTAACTTTGACTAGAGATATTTGAAATGAACAATTTATTTTATAAAACCAATGAGGTATAAAGGTATCATTAGAGAAAAAGGCAACTAAGTTGACATCCCTCCTAATCTTCACAATCATCTGGAGCAGCACCTCAAAGCAACCTACTATTAAAAATTAAGTAAAGATGGACAAACTTGAGGGGCAAGGTCAAAATCCAAAGAAACAAAAAATACAAGCAACTAAAAGCTTATCAAGAAAACCCAAAGAGATAAAATCTGGTGAAGAAAAAAAAGAGTATAGTTTAGACAAGGTTAATGAAAATCCAAAGTTGGGAAACTCTCTTCTATTTCTTAAAAAGTTCTATTCAATGCAACTAGGGACTGAATTCTACCAAACAAAGTTATATACTCCAAAAGCTGCATTGGCAAGAGCATCAACACAAGTATTCTCCTCTCTGAAGATATGACACACTTTGAAATGTAAATGTCAGTTTAGTTATAAACAATTGGACGTATAATTCTAAAGCTTCCAAACCACAATTTTGAAATCTGAGAAGACTTCAATCACCAACTTCAAGTCACACTTAATCCAAAAATTAAGCCATCCTTTATAATGAGCAATCTCCACAGCTAGCATTGTCCCAGTTAGCCCTGCACTCAGAAATTTCTACATACCTATATGCTGGGAAAAATGACCACCAAAATCGCTAGAGCAATCTTTCAAAATATGTGCACTAGAGAATAAACAAGGAGATCCTCTTGAGGATCCATCAGTGTTACACATAATCTAGTGCAAGAGAAGATCTATCATATTGACTAAAGAGATTTTTGGAGCATGACAAACAGCTCCAAAGGCTTTAATTATAGTCAACTCTTGGATATTGGAATACATGATCCCTTTGGAAAGGGCAGTTGAGAGATGAACATATGTTTTGATTTTATGCATAAGGAAGTGCAAGTCCATCTTGACATTGTAAAAGCGAATCTTGTTCATGCAAACCCAAATATATCAAATGATATTAGTAATGGCAGAAATCAAAGATCTTTCTCCTAAGTACTCCAATTATTTTGAATAATGTCTAGAAGGCTGACTACCAATAAAAAATTTGATGGAGCGTCTATCAAAGCTGAGAGCCAATGCCATATGTGAACAAAAAATTTAATAGATAAGTATTCTCAATAGTCTGTCTGATAACGAAGGCTACAACAAGACAGTATTATAAACATTTCTTCCTAAGGTTTTAGTTGGGAGAACCTTATGAATGATTTTCCAAAGGGCTAATGACAAAGCAGGGGGAATCATTGGAGACAAAATGAGCTTGGCCCAACTAGATGATTTGCTTGTAGAGGATCTAACTGAATAAGATACCTTGAAAGTCGGGTCATTAGATATCGAAGTGCTTTAGACCAACTGATTATTCCAAGGCTAGACAGGAATAACCACAGACTTGATTCCTCTAATTAAATTAGGATCAACAGAGGAAAGACAAGATGGAAAATATCAAGTGTCATTGTGGATAAAATGGGAAACCTTTGCAGACATAGTTAACATTTTCTAGGATGTTAATTAGCTCTTTAGAAGTGACACTATTGTACTGCTTGTCTCTCTAAAAGTATGTTAATCCCATAAAAAATCTACCAAGAACTATTATCGTAAATTAGATTAAGAGAGTTGTTCAATTCTAGCTAGATAGAATAAGAAATATAAAGATAAACACAAACTTTAGCACACAGGAGATTAAGCAACTTCTTTGTTTTAATACACCAAGTCTAGATGAAGTTTTTTAACTAGATATGGTTGGGGAATCAGGAGATAGATTTTTAAAACTTATTTAAAATCATTCTCGTGATGGAATAAATCCCATTACTAAGGACTACATAAGCACAAAAATTTGACATACGAGTTCATGTATTTACCTCTTGAAGCATCAAGGAGGATACAAATCACCAATGCGGAACATCTCTCTTAAAACATGCTTTAACTTTGATCACTAACACATAAATTACCAGCATTTCTACATATTTCACGTGAGTACAAAATGAGGGGTAGTGGCAATTAGGATTACCTGGAGAGTATGTGTTCTTGTTAAATTTATAGAGAATGAGCCACTATAACTCTAAGACTCCTATTTTAGGCTCAATCCAAAATAAATTCTAAATGAATACATTTAATTATATTTAGTTAAATAAATTATATATATGTTAATGTATTAAATCGTATTTAATACGATTAACATCTAATTAAATCAAGTCTTATTTTATTTAATCATTTATTCCATTATTAGCACTCTATGTGTGTGATCTTTATAGATTCTCATTGAAATATTAATAAGATTATATATATATATATATATATATATTTATCCATTCGTCTAAATGTCTAATTGAACGCAAGTCGCAAAGGGTTTCATACTTGCAAAGTCCTATTATTTATTTATGGATCCTAAAGTAGACACACAAATATCAATGAACCCAATATCACATATTAGTCCTTTCTACCATGACCATGCATTTCCACAGTATCACTTTATTAATAGACCCAAGATATAAATCCTGTTATGTAGAACAAACGAATCATTTCTACATCACTCACATCCCTCTACATTGTTTATTGCACGCCCAAAATCCACTTTTATGATTGTCTTGTTACAAACAAAGTTTGATGGTCTTGA
>NC_021163.2:33021176-33051093 GCF_000331145.2 Cicer arietinum | reverse complement strand
GGATTGTAGTGACTTCGAGTCGATATACTATTTAATATGGTTGTATTAGAATATATAATGACTCTTACACAATAGTTATGTAGCGTTCTTATGGAAAGTTAATCTAATATAAATAATACTCCTAATATTGATACCTATGTGACGGCTTGAAATCACATATCCATGACCCATGAGATATTGTCATCACTCTACTCACATAATAGTGTCGATGTATTATAGTCGTCCTAATTAACGATAATACTTTGACTATGGATACTTTGAAAATAACATTCTAATGTTCAATAGGGTCTTACAATCAAGCCACGCTTGATGTTCTATTGAACGAACTATCTATTATACGAACTTTATTATATTATATGATTAATAACATAAAAAATGATTCCTTATACATTTAACCAAAATTAGATATATGATTTAAATTCATAATACCAATAATAATCTATATAAAATAGATTGGCGCTAGGGGTTACACCAACAATCTCCTAATGGCAATAGAGCCAATCAGACACAACATAACACTTATCTATCTAGTGTGTGTATCATGTTATTGCTTAGCGAGAGACTCCTTTAGCATATTGTTGAGTGTAGTCATTCTACACAAGTTCACTTATCTCTTTTCGATCATCTATCGGATGCATAAGAAAATAAGTATATGTTAGGATCATTGGTGAGAACAAAATTCTTTACCATACACAATCACGTCATCATCATCACAACGAAATCACTGAAGTTTATAAAGGTAGAAACTATGTCAAATTCAAAAGAACTTCCTCATCCAAACATCTTCTAATCACACTAGAAGTAGATATACATAGTTTTATAAGAGAATTAGAAATTATCCTTGATTTAGAACTCTTTCATCTCAAAATACCACAATATATGAAAAGCATAATATGAATTGTGATCTTAAATTTCTTTTATCAGTTTGGAAGTGGTGTCAATATAATACCTTACAATGACCTTTTTCTTCTCATCTATCAAAAATATGTCTTTGGTTAATTAGATATTAAAGGATATTCTTGATTACAATTTAGTGACTTTCACTGAAATTAAATCGTTACTTTTTGTTATGGTCATAACATATAAGATATATGGTCTAGTAACTATTATGATGTACATCATAATTCCAATTTCCACAACAAATGAAATAATTTTCATGTATTATTTCTCAAGTGGTGAGATAGAACATTGTCTCCTTGACAAATGATTGTCATGTTATAGAATGTACGTTGGCTAAGATCAAATAACCTTATAGATGTATCTCTATAGATCCTGAATCCCTACACTTAGAAAATGTTGTCGAAGTCCTTTATCAAGAAATATTTCTCAACTGTGCTTTTATGTTTAAGAGGGATACTGTTATTTAATGAGTCGTACATTTTTCACAAATAAGACCAAAATCAATAACGCTCACACTAACCTTTATATACACACAAGCTCACAAGAGAATCTATGAAGGATGTAAGCATCTTGAATGAGAGAAGGTATCACCATAGTCTATACCATAGATTTGGATGAAACATTTCTTAGCACCGACACCTTACAAGTATTCAACATACCACCCAATCTAGTCTTCAATTGAAGACCCATTGCACCATACATCCATTAGGGAGACTCCTTAAAGGTCTAACCTTGTTGGTTCAAATGGGTTCCCTCATATATTCTATACAATGACAAAACTTGTTTTATCTATCTAAATCTTTTACAGCTCAATTAAGTGACATATCCACAATACATGTGGAATTGATTAATGTTTCACTAAATATAAGTCTTGTAATGCTTGGATTTCTTCAAGTTCTACAATTCTCCCACTAACTCCTATAGAGATTTAACCCATTTAAGGAATACATCAATTTCCACAACAAACCCTTTATCATTAGAGATTTTGTAGAAATAGTATCTTTAGTTTATTAAGGATATTCAACAAACTACGTTTTTATATAATTTGATTTCAAGCTTATCTAAAACAAATAAATTTGTTAATATTCCACAGACTATATTTTTATATATTTTGAATTCAAGATTATTTGAAACAAATAAAATTAATCAGTAAAATATTCACAAATGTTGTTTTGACATTTCAATTCATTTCATATATATCAAGAACATTAATAGCCTAAAAAGAAGTACAAATACATTGTTCTATTTATCTGTCATGAATGAAGCCTTTCTGGTTCTCTAAGACAACCCTAGGAGCAAAAACTAGCCTATGAACTATAACTTTGGTGATTATCTTGAATTAGAAGTTGGCAAAAGCAATAGGTCTAAAATGCTTAATCATATCTGCACCCTTAGGTTTAGAGATGATATAAAGTCTATTCGAGTTCAAATTATGAAGAATTGTCTGACTAAACTGTTGGCACCAAAGCCTACTATATCACAATAGCTTTGAAATAAGCACCCACAATAACCATCTGGCCCAAGAGCAGATGAACTATCCAGAGTGAAAGCAACCTTTTTGATTTCCTCTGTGGAAGAAATCCCACATCATTTAATTGTCAGTTTAAGTAAGAAAGTTAGGAATAGTATCACGTATTAGTTTATAATCGGTACCCTAAGATGGAGAACCAAAGAACTCTTTAGAATAAGAAATAATATGGTCCTCAATATCCTCGCATCTGTTAAGAACTTGATCCCCGTGAATCAATCTTGGAATACCTTTAGAAGCCTTATTTTGACAATTTTGTGGAAAAAAACTAGTGTTTGTGTCTCCATCAATAAACCTCTTAACTCCCTCCATTTCTTTCCAAAATTGGCACTTGAGATCTAGGGTTTTGTATAAGTCTTGTTGAGCAATTTTTTTGTAATTTATGTATCGTCAGAGTAGCAAGAAGTAGTTATCCTAGCTTAAATGGAATCAACCTTGGCCATGGCTTGAGTAACATTACTATTGATATCTCCAATAATTTCTTTGTTCCAATTCCTTAGAATTGGCTTAAGATTTTTAAGATTTTGAGCTAGAACAAACATAAAGCACAAAGAAATGTTGTTTCTAATGAGTCTGAATCATCCACTGACAATCTTAATGAGAAATGAAATCTTTTGAAACTTAAAAAGAGCAAAAAAGGGAATATTAATTACCAACATAAAGAGTCATCAAGATTGGGTGATAGTCATATATAATGATTTATAGGCAGAGTGCAACATGAGCAACCCAAGTCCAATTCAATAAAATTTTCACATATTCATAAGTGAAAAATACTAACTTATTAAAATTTTAAACATAAATAATAAGAAACATAATAATAAAAGGCACAAGGCCAATTGTCTTGTGAGCCTCAATAGGACTCCATGTTGGTACAAAACATATAAGATACATAAAACATGTCAACTACATAGGCATCATAATAACAAACGAAATGGATGACTCAAATAAACAAATAAAAAAAGGACTCCACACTGGCCAAAATGTACATAAAGGGATAGGTTGTTAGAGAAAGGAAGGTATTTTTAATAGAAAACCATCAATTTTGCTTGATCCTTAATGTCAAGTACAAGTAGGTATTTATAGGTACAAATTGAAACTCTGGACACATTTCTAGGAGCTTCCTAATTAATACCGAGTTCTAGATACTTCCCACAATTTTCTATAATTAAAGCACTTCTAGATTCTTACATGGAAAATCTACATGGTTCTAGAATTATCTAATTTTAAATTAGTAATAACATTGTTCCCCCTTAATTTGAAATTTTCTTCTTCATTCCAAGTCTTGCCCTTAGCCTTTGAAAGTCTTCAAATTTTAACGGCTTTGTGAACGTATATGCAACTTGATCTTGAGTCTTCACATATTTAAGCTCAACTTCTTTCTTGACAATGTATTCTCTAATGAAATGGTACCTTGTGCATATGTGCTTGTTGCGATCATGAAACACTGAATTCTTTGCAAGTGTTTGTGCAGACTTGTTGTCTATATAAATATCAGTAGCTTCCTTTTGTGGCATATAAAGTTCCTCCAATAATCTCCTTAGCCAAATGGCATGACAAGTGCAAGATGTTGATGCTACATACTCTAACTCACATGTCGAAAGTGTGACCATAGTTGCTTCTTTGAGCTCCACCAAAAAGCACAGTCTCCCATGAAAAATATAAAGCCATTAGTACTCTTTCTATCATCAATATCTCCCGCAAATCCGCTATCACAAAATCTAAAAAATTTAAAATCATTAGAAGAAGAGTAAAATAGTCCAACCACATATAGAATGTTAGGTCTTGTACATGTTAAGCATCTTACGCCTCCAACGAGGCTTTTGAAAAAAGAAGGGTCATCTTTTTGTCCATCTTCAAACTTTGACAAAATCCGTTCTCCATTGGTGTGTTCACCGGATTGCAATCAAATATTTTAAATTTCTTCAAAACTTCCTTTGCATAGTTTTCTTGAGAAATAAATATACCTTCTTCCAATTGCTTTACTTCTAGGCCTAAGTAGTATGACATGAGCCCAATATCATTCATCTCGAACTCAAGCGCCATGGTCTTTTTGTGAACTCTTCAAACAAACTTGGATTCTTCCCAGTGAATATAAGATCATCCACATAGAGACAAACAATTAAAATATCTCCATTATCACAAACTTTGACATAAAGAGCTTATTCATTGAGACAACGAGCAAATCCATTGTCTTGGAAGTATTTGTTGATGCGACTATTCCATGCTCTTGGTGCTTGCTTTAATCCATACAACACTCTCCTCAATCTCAAAACTTTATCTTCATGTTCTTTAATCACGTATCCCATTGGCAGCTCAACATAGACCTCTTCTTCAAGATAGCCATTTAGAAATGTCGATTTTACATCAAGTTGATAAAGTTTCCACTTATTTTGAGCTTCTATAGAGATTAGCAAATGAATAGTGTCCATGCGATCAACTGGTGCAAAAACTTCTTCATAGTCAACTCCATGTTTTTGTTTGTAGCCTTTGGCAACAAGTCTTGCTTTGTATTTTTCAATCTCTCCATTAGCATTCTTTTTAGCCCTATACACCCATTTGACTCTAATTGCTTCATGGCTTTTTGGAAGAGTTGCTAATTTCCAAGTGTTGTTCTTTACAATTGATTTGATCTCTTCATCCATGGCTTGTCTCCACCTTTTATCTTTCATTGCTTCTCCATAATTTAATGGCTCGCTATCCGCCAAGAGACAATACAAATCTTCAAGGTCAAGAGTAATTTCAAATGACCTTTCATAAATATCCTCTATATCTTTTATCTTACTTGGTCTCTCGCTTGAACTTTCATCTAGAGAAGTAGGGGAAGGCAGAGGTGAAAAAGGTGGAGTTGCATCTTGAACTGGTGTTGTGGCCTCTTGATCTTCTTCAAAATATGGAAGGAAATTATAGTTTGTTTCTTCTTGATCCTCCTAATTTTATATAACATCTTCATCAAATTCAACATCATGACTCACCATTACCTTATTGTTGCATGGGTTGTACAATTTGTAACCTTTAAAATGTGGATCATAGCCAACAAAGATATGTTTGATGCTTCGATCATCAAGTTTGGATCTTTCTTGTTGTGGCGCATGTGCATATGTTATGCTCCCAAAGACACGCAAGTGATTAACACTAGGTGTCTTTCCATTCCATGCTTCTATAGGGGTTTGGTCTTTGAAATTTGAAATTGGAGAGTGATTTGCCAAATAGACCGCACAAGAAACTGCTTCAGCCCAAAACTCCTTTGGCATCCTTTTGGATTTTAGAATGCATCTTGCCATGTTCAAAATAGTTATGTTCTTTCTCTCGGCTACTCCATTCTATTGCGGAGATCTTGGAACTGTCAATGGATGACGAATTCCATCTGTTGCATAGAATTCATTAAATTCCTTCGAAGTAAATTCACCTCCTCGATCAGATCTCAAAGCTTTGATTTCATGACCGTTCTCCTTCTCTACATGAGCTTTGAAGTTCTTGAAAGCAACAAAAGCTTCTAATTTTTATTTTAGGAAATAAATCCAAGTTTTTCAACTAAAATCATCAATAAAGAGAATGAAATATTTACTGTTACCAAATGAAGATGGATTGATTGGTCCACACAAGTCAGTATGCACAAGTTGTAGTGGCTTAGTTGTTCTTGATGTGGCTTCTTTAGGAAAACTTTTTCTAGCTTGCTTCCCAAGAAGACAACCTTCACACAATTGACTTAGATGATTGATTGAGGGCATCCCTTTCACCATACTCTTTTCTCCCATAATTTTAAGTGCACCAAAGTTCAAGTGACCATCTCTCATATGCCAACACCATGCTTCATCTGGGACACTTACCTTCAAACATTGCTTCAATAGTTCTTAGGTTCAAGATAAACAATCTATTTTTTGACATAAGAACTTTAGCAATTAAATTGTTATTTTGATCTTTAAGCCAAAGATGTTTATTTTTCATGAGAATTTCATATTTTTTTCAAGAAGTTGACCCAAACTCAAATTATTACTCTTTAATTTAGGCACATAGTATACATCACTAGTCAACTTATGGCTCCCATCTTTAGAAGAGTTAGAATCATACATTTCCCTTTAATTTTCACTTTTGATGAGTCTCCAAAGGAAACATTTCCATTCATCTTTTCATTAAGCTTCATAAATTTCTCTTTGCATCCACACATATGGTTACTTGCACCATCAACTATTAGCATCTCTCTCTTCTTCCTTGAGTGTTAGCAACAAAGTTGACTATTCATCTTCATCAATAAGATTAGCCTCTTCTTCCTTTTGATTAGGAGCATTATGACATTCCCAAGAAAAATGGTCAAAATCATGACAGTTATAACATTCAACTTTAGATTTGTCATACCTCCTTTCACTTTGATAATAGCCATAACCTCTTCATTTTCCATGAATTACTGGTGATGAGTGACTTCTTTCTTCGTAGTTTGATTCACGATTGAAACCTCTTCCTCTTCCTCCTTGGTCACGACCACGTCCTCGTCCTCTTCCTTGTCCACGTCCATGCCCGTTTTGACTATTGAATCCTCTATCATCCTCCAATGAAGCTTTGATCTTGAGAACTTTCTCTAATGGCTCCTCTGACCTTTTCTTCATTCTTTCTTCTTGAGCAAGATCTTTCAATTCCTCAATAACACATACCACATAATCGAACTTTGGAGTCAAGGAACGAAAAATTTTCTCCGCTACACGAACATCTTCTATCTTGTCTCCATATCTCTTCATTTGATTAACAATTGTCTTCACCCTGAAGCAATTATCTGAAATTGATTCGGAATCCTTCATCTTCAAAGTTTCGAAATCTCCCCTTATAGATTGAAGTCTTATCTTCTGCACCTTGTCAATTCCTTGGAGTGATTTTTCCAAAATATTCCAAGCTTTCGTTGAATTCGTAGCATCGGCAACCTTCTCAAACATAGAATCATCCAAATATTGATGAATGAGAGTAAGAGCTTGTTGATCATTCTTCCTTGTTTTTTCCAAAGCCTCATTCGCAACTTGAGACAATCCCTCTTCATCTTGTGGCTCATCATAGCCTTTTTCAACAATCTCCCATACACCTTGAGAGTCAAGCAATGCTTTCATGCAAAGACACCATTTTTCATGATTCTCTTTCTTTAGAAGAGGAAAGTGGAAAGTAGTGTAATCACGAGTCGTCATTTCTCAACTCTCACAACCAAGCTCTAGATACCACTTTGTTAGAGAAAAGAAGGTATTTCTAATAGAAAACTCTTAATTTTGCTTGATCCTTAATGTCAAGTACAAGTAGGTATTTATAGGTACAAATAGAAAACTCTAGACACATTTCTAGGAGCTTCCTAATTAATACCGAGTTCTAGATACTTCCTACAGTTTTCTATAATTAAAGCACTTATAGATTCTTACATGGAAATTCTACATGGTTCTAGAATTATCTAATTTCAAATTAGTAATAACATAGGTCCATGTCCAGCTATCTACAAGTCAATGGCAGTCCCTCACGCCATACTTACTTGGTTCAAAGTTCTAATATGTAGCAATTGTTTATGTCTTCTACAACCTTTTCTATACGCTATTGGATCCAGACAAAGACTTATTTGTTTCTTCTCTTTAGTTGATCTTTAAGATATCTTAACTTTACAATTCCAAGATAAAAGCCTTCTTTCTTGTTATATTGGTCAGAGTTCCAAATTTCACCAACAAACTACCTAAATTCTTTATGTTTCATCTATCCATTAATAAAGCGAAATGGTTTGTGGGTCCCAATTAATGGGGCAAGATGTGATTCAAATAAGACAATGATTCAAAATATCATTGTTAATTTGGATATATTTACATTCAAATAACACATTGAGAGAGAAAAAAATATAAATAATGATGTAATATATGTGATATAGTTCTGATGTGATAGATAGAAAAAAAAAAACGTGGTATTGGATGATTGTTGGAAAATTAGGGTCCTGTTTACTTTGCAAACACATTTTGTGTTTTTATTTTCTAAAATTTATGTTCATTTTATCTTAATAAGAGACTCTTGACGATAAAAATTATCATAGAAAGAAGATGAAATGCTCATTAATAAAATGCATTTATGAAAATAAAGAAAACAATTTTTTTTTAATATTTTTATTATTTTAAAAAATGTAGACAATTGTTCACTTAAAAAGTTTCTTACTTCTTTATTAACAAAAGGAAAATGGTTAAATATATTACGCCTCAAATAAGATTACCTCCAATGGAGATAACATATGGGAAACCAAAAAATATATATATGTTTTTAATCCCGACAAAATTTCAACTTTTCAATTTTAGTCTTAGTAAAATAAAAATAATATTTTTAGTCTTTACAAAGTTAACTAGATATTAATTATTTTTAATCCTTATAAAGTTAACTAGAAAATAAAAAAGTTATTTATAGTCTTTACAAAGTTAAAAGATATATGTTAACTTCACCACAAAGACTAAAACTACATGCATAATAATTTTATAGAGATTAAATTTTGTATTTGTTTAATAGAGAGTAAAATTAAAATTTTGTAAAAATTTAAAATATATGTAATTCAAAAAGATGTTAACACAAATTTTAAAAAATAAAATAAACATGTATCTATCCAAATATGATTGTTGTTTTTACTTTGAGGTGGTCCACATCACGCATGTTTCAACCATAACTATCAGTATCGCTTCATGATACTAATCTAACTGTCAACATAAAATCACAAATAAACAAAACTTGAATGACCTACCGAATATATTTAGGATCAAAACCAGCTCACTTATTACATTCAAACCTTTATCGTAAATAAAACAAAAAAAGTAATACACATTAAATTTGGCAAAATGTGTATTATTTTTAATAAACAATGACATTAAAAAAATAGTCAATACTAGTAGTGGATATTTAATTAATTTACTAACTTTTTTTTAAATAGTTTAATATCTAAACTCACACCCTTTAACTCTAAAACCTTTAATTTACGAACTTATCAACGGATAATATACGTAAAGTACTTCTATCTTTACATCTACATCTTCTTCCCTCATCTAGTAAATAATTGCAACATTAGTTTATTTTAGTCGCAAACATCCTTTAAATTAGTTTATTTTAGTCGCAAACAACATCCTTTAAACTTTAAACTTGTGGTGTGTCCATAGTACATTAATTTTAAGCCGTACTAATATTAAGACACAACTTCAACATTGTATATCCTACATTGTATAACATACACGGTTTCAATATAATCGAATTTTAAGAGCAAATAGATAATTAATATAAAATATAAAATCATATAAAATAAATTTAAAATACGTTTGTTAGAAATCAACTTTGATGTCTAAAAAAAAATTTCTGAATTTTAATTTCCCTAGGACCTACCCTAACTAAGGGTGAGATGGATAAATGACTAACTAGTCACACGGGAGAATGAAAAAGTATACAAAGAAGCACGATTGTTATTGTTAATAGTAACGTAGGACCCTAAGCACAAAACAAAAGTCCTACAAATGATGATCATAAGAAGCACAACCCTCCACACCCTCTCTTTATATATTCTTCCCCTCTCCCAACACTATCATCACTTTTGTCGGCACTTTTCATCTCTCTCAAAACAAACTTCAATCACAATCTTGCTATCTACCTCTCTCTTGTGTAGTGTGTAATTTCATTTCATCCCCTCTTGCTAAATTAACAAATTAGCATGAAACAACAACAACAACAAGAACAAAACCTTACTCTCCAAAGAAGCAAAAGCGCCACCACAAGAAACAACAAATTAAGAATCATCCCTTCAAACCTCAAAGCCTCCGAATCCAATGATTTTTTTGACAAACTCCTCTTAAAGAAAGGATCATCACCTTCAATCTCTTCCTTCTCTTCTCCACAACAACACACAAAACCAACAACAACAAAGAAGCTATCCTCACTCATACGTTCATTCCTCAACATCTTCACTTTCCAAACCATCATCCCAGCATGCAACTGGCTCTCCATTCCTTCCACCCTCTCTGCCACTTCCATCTCCCCTTCTCTCGGCCGGAAGATCACCGGAACACTATTCGGCAACCGCCGCGGCCACATCTCCTTCGCCGTCCAGCTCCACCCTCGGGCCGAGCCTGTCCTCCTTCTCGAACTGGCCATGTCCACTTCCTCTCTAGTCAAAGAGATGTCTTCTGGCCTCGTTCGCATCGCGCTCGAGTGCCGGAAGACAACAACAGTCTCCGCTGCTTACAGCGGAGGCCGTCCAAACAGACTCTTCCACGAGCCTGATTGGACCATGTACTGTAACGGAAAGAAGTGTGGATATGCTGTCTCACGCACGTGCGGGGACCTAGACTTGCACGTGCTGAGTACTGTGCAAAGCGTCTCTGTTGGTGCTGGAGTGATTCCGATGTTGGAGGACGGTGGTGGTTGTGGCGGGTCAGAGGGCGAGTTGATGTATATGAGAGCTAAGTTTGAACGAGTCGTTGGGAGTCGTGACTCGGAAGCATTTTATATGTTGAATCCTGATGGTAATGGAGGTCCTGAACTTAGTATTTTTCTTTTGAGAATATGATTCATCAAAACTGAAAATTTGTAATCAAATAAATAAAATGTCATTAGAAGTTGACTTTGTTGTTTTAAACAGTTTTAGGAAAATTAAATAGGGTATATTATGTGAGATTGATATGTAATATTGTTAATTTACTTAGGGATGTTCACTTGTTAATTTGATGTTTTCTTTATAGTTTATATATAAAGATGAAATTGTATGTGATTTAATCAGATATATGTATATTTTATACTCGAGTTTAATGGAGAAAGTTCGAAATATATAAGTAAATGCTTAATAATTTTTTAATTAGCATAGCATAAGTGTTGAATTTATAAATGAGGAGTTTTGGATGATTTTGAGTGTCCTGGATTGTTTGACCGCTTGTGTTCGTGCAGGCAATGTTGTGCATTTAAATAAGAGCAAAAAGTGGCTGTTGCTTGCAAGTTAATTAATGTGCACACTTTATATCAAAATGTATAATAAATTACAAGTTGATTTTAAGATTGAGAGATGAAAGGTACGACTCTTTATAAATTTCTCTCTTATCTTTTTCAAGTTTTTTGTGATAGAAATGTTTTTTTATTCACAAAGAAAACATATTTTGTTAATTAACTATTTATATCAATTTATTTGGCGATTCTATGCATGAAGTAGGTCATTGGATACTAATTTAATCAATCTTTTGAGGCAATAATTTATCAATCCTTGCGCATGTGAGCTACGTGGCCTGACATTAACAGATTGAAACTTTCATGGCCACTAGTTTTTTATTTATTTATTTATTTCACAATTGTAATGAGTAGCGTTTGAGTAGGGTAATATAGTATATGTCCCTATACCCACGATTTAAAAAAATACTCGTATCCGTGTCCGTATTCTTTTGGGTATCAATTTTAATACTTGTACCCTTACCCTCTGGATACCCAAGTGTCCGTAACCATATCCATTACCCATGCTTTAACTAAAAAAATCGATAAATAAATGATATTGTTGTGATTAAATTTAAAAATTATTCGAATATCTTAAATTTAACCATAAAATATTATAAATCAAAATATTTTATAACTCAAACATTTCAAATGAACACTCGTTGGAAGACATATTTAAATATCCATAATTATATTTTATGAAGTTGCAAGTCACACGACAATATTATTTGAGATAATTATACAAAGCTGCAAGTATAATTATATAGTCACGATTAATAAGACATAACTATTAGTTATAAAATCACAATTATTTACCTATTTATCATAATCAGATTCATAAGAAGTATGCAAACGTTTATCTTTCAATTATAAATATTGTAGTGGTCCAATAATATTAATAGATGTTAAAACATAAAAGAAAATAATTAATTAAACTAAACACTAATATAATAACTAAATAAATAATATATTTATATAAGTGCGGGTGGGGGGCGGGTTGGGTACTATAGTACCCGTACCCGCACCAATACCCGTTTAATTTTGCGGGTAATTATCCGTTCACATGCCCATACCCACTATGCGGGTTTTTACCCTACCTATTGTGGGTTTTTTGCGGGTACCCACTGGGTCTGGGTTTAATTGTCATCCCTACACAAGATTACCTAGTAACCAAATGTGGGTTTTTTTTTCTTTTCAATAATTTAATTTTGAAAAAAAATTATCAAATCATTTCTTTTTAGAAACTGTAAATCAAATTATTCTTTTCTATTTAGTTATAAGTCATTTTTGCAAAGGACAATTTCTTTAATAAAATCTAAATTTGTGAAGTTTACTAACTTCTTTTAAGGTATTTTTATAATTATTTTTTAATTAAAGAAGTCGTCTTTTGAAAAGAGACTTCTTATGTCTGAATTTCTTTTAAGTTAATGAAAATCTATATATATATATATATATATATATATAATTAATTAATTAAAATTTATTCATTAAAAAATAACAACACAAATTTAACAAAAATTACAACAACAAAAATTACTATCGAATGTGGCCTCTAATACCACATCATCGATGTTTTCTCACACGTACGGGACTTTTAACGATGTCTTGGTACATCACAAGTTTATTGTTCTTCATCTTCTTGTTTTTTAGGATCCCGAGGGGGAAGTGCATCCTCGAGAACAAAAAGATGAAGATGAATATATTATAATTATTTTTTAATTAAAGAAGTTGTCTTTTGAAAAGAGACTTCTTATGTCTGAATTTCTTTTAAGTTAATGAAAATCTATATATATATATATATATATATATAATTAATTAATTAAAATTTATTCATTAAAAAATAACAACACAAATTTAACAAAAATTACAACAACAAAAATTACTATCGAATGTGGCCTCTAATACCACATCATCGATGTTTTCTCACACGTACGAGACTTTTAACGATGTCTTGGTACATCACAAGTTTATTGTTCTTCATCTTCTTGTTTTTTAGGATCCCGAGGGGGAAGTGCATCCTCGAGAACAAAAAGATGAAGATGAATATATTATAACGTTAACACCCATGCAACCAAATCGACAACCTCAAGACCAAGACGTCTTCAAAATCTCATACGTGTGAGAAAACCTCGGCAATATGGTATTGGAGGTCACATTCGATACTAATTTTATCATAATTTTTGTAAAATTTATATTATTTTTTATTAATGAATTTTAATTAATTAATCATATATATATATATATATATTTCGTTAAATTAAAAAAAATGGATGTGGGAAGAAAAAATAAATAAATAAATGAAAACCAATACCTTAAGGAAGTTGTAAGACCCATAATTTTAAAGTACACTTTATGTATTTATTGTGTTTTGGATTTTGGCCCGGAGGCTTTTTAGCCAAAATTAATAATATTATGGTGTGTATAGGATCAAAAAGTTATTTTGACCCCGTTTAGAATTACTCGTCGATAAATAAATTTAAATTAAGTGCGGTAAATCCTTTTCGGAGAATTTAATGCGTTACGGGTAAAAAGGTGATTTAACAAATATCTAGATATTTTGAGATATTTGTTAAGTTATATTTAATATATATTTATATATATGTGGGTTTGCTTGGTGAGAATAGAAAGAAAGGAAATTAGAAGGAAGGAAAAGGAAAAGAAAAGGTTATATAAAGGAAAGAAGGAAATAGAAAGGAAGGAAAAACAAAGAAAGGAAAAAGGAAGGAAGGAAATCTTCAAAGCTAGTGACCCAAGGTTGGGTGAGAGTTAGATCAAGGTTTTCGCAACTCCACTCTTCCTCTTTGATTCGAAAACGAAGAAAAACGGTTTTTGAGATCCAAACACAAACCCCTCTGTTTCTTCTAGATCCAAACCTCATTTCTCGAAGAGATAGAAGGGAAAGTTGCTCACCACCACGCTACGGTGCTAGTGAACTAATTTGGAAGCGGCGTTGCGAGCGGAGATTTTACCGGAATTACTCGCGGTACCGGAAACGCACGTTAAAGCTAACGTTGAGGTAAGGGCTCCTTCCAAACTTCTAGTTTGCATTAGGGACTTATCTGTGGTTGTGTGGGAAGGAATTTGTTAGGGTTAAATGTATTGATTTGGGGAAAAACGGAACTAGTGCGTTATGGGTAAAACCTTAGAGTTAGGTTTTGTTTATATTGATGAGTGTTTTGTGTAAATGAATTTGAAGTCATTGTGTATGATTATGAGTAAATGAAATCTGATGTATCTGGGTGTTATGTTTGCTTTGATTTGTGTTCGTTGTTTTTGGCATGTCCATACTTGATGTTTGTTAATTGATGTGTTTTGATGTGAGAATTTGTTGAGTTTGTTTTGTGTGGAGTTGGAAAACCATTAAGTTAAATGAGTATTAAGAATGAGGAATCTTTTGATGTCTTATTTACTTAATGTGGGGTTGTTTGTGAAAAATCGTTTAAGTTAACTGGGCGTTAAGAATGGGGAATCTCTTAATGTCTCGGTTACTTAACATTTTGTTTTGAAAACCGTTTAAGTTAACTGGGCATTAAGAATGGGGAATCTCTTACTGTCTCGGTTACTTAACATTTTGTTTTGGAAACCGTTTAAGTTAACTGGGCATTAAGAATGGGGAATCTCTTACTGTCTCGGTTACTTAACATTTTGTTTTGGAAACCGTTTAAGTTAACTGGGCATTAAGAATGGGGAATCTCTTACTGTCTCGGTTACTTAACATTTTGTTTTGGAAACCGTTTAAGTTAACTGGGCATTAAGAATGGGGAATCTCTTACTGTCTCGGTTACTTAACATTTTGTTTTGGAAACCGTTTAAGTTAACTGGGCATTAAGAATGGGGAATCTCTTACTGTCTCGGTTACTTAACATTTTGTTTTGGAAACCGTTTAAGTTAACTGGGCATTAAGAATGGGGAATCTCTTACTGTCTCGGTTACTTAACATTTTGTTTTGGAAACCGTTTAAGTTAACTGGGCATTAAGAATGGGGAATCTCTTACTGTCTCGGTTACTTAACATTTTGTTTTGGAAACCGTTTAAGTTAACTGGGCATTAAGAATGGGGAATCTCTTACTGTCTCGGTTACTTAACATTTTGTTTTGGAAACCGTTTAAGTTAACTGGGCGTAAATAATGGAGAATCTCTTAATGTCTTGGCTACTTAATATTTTGTTTTAAAGAAAAATCGTTTAAGTTAACTGGGCGTAAATAATGGAGAATCTCTTAATGTCTTGGTTACTTAACATTTTGTTTTGAAAACCGTTTAAGTTAACTGGGCATTAAGAATGGGGAATCTCTTAATGTCTCGGTTACTTAATATTTTGTTTTAAAGAAAAATCGTTTAAGTTAACTGGGCGTTAAGAAGGGGGAATCTCTTAATGTCTCGGTTACTTAACATTTTGTTTTGAAAACCGTTTAAGTAAACTGGGCGTTAAGAATGGGGAATCTCTTAATGTCTCGGTTACTTAACATTTTGTTTTGAAAACCGTTTAAGTAAACTGGGCGTTAAGAATGGGGAATCTCTTAATGTCTCGGTTACTTAACATTTTGTTTTGAAAACCGTTTAAGTAAACTGGGCGTTAAGAATGGGGAATCTCTTAATGTCTCGGTTACTTAACATTTTGTTTTGAAAACCGTTTAAGTTAACTGGGCGTTAAGAATGGGGAATCTCTTAATGTCTCGGTTACTTAATATTTTGTTTTAAAGAAAAATCGTTTAAGTTAACTGGGCGTTAAGAATGGGGAATCTCTTAATGTCTCGGTTACTTAATATTTTGTTTTAAAGAAAAATCGTTTAAGTTAACTGGGCGTTAAGAATGGGGAATCTCTTAATGTCTCGGTTACTTAATATTTTGTTTTGAAAACCGTTTAAGTAAACTGGGCGTTAAGAATGGGGAATCTCTTAATGTCTCGGTTACTTAATATTTTGTTTTGAAAACCGTTTAAGTAAACTGGGCGTTAAGAATGGGGAATCTCTTAATGTCTCGGTTACTTAATATTTTGTTTTAAAGAAAAATCGTTTAAGTTAACTGGGCGTTAAGAATGGGGAATCTCTTAATGTCTCGGTTACTTAATATTTTGTTTTAAAGAAAAATCGTTTAAGTTAACTGGGCGTTAAGAATGGGGAATCTCTTAATGTCTCGGTTACTTAATATTTTGTTTTGAAAACCGTTTAAGTAAACTGGGCGTTAAGAATGGGGAATCTCTTAATGTCTCGGTTACTTAATATTTTGTTTTGAAAACCGTTTAAGTAAACTGGGCGTTAAGAATGGGGAATCTCTTAATGTCTCGGTTACTTAATATTTTGTTTTAAAGAAAAATCGTTTAAGTTAACTGGGCGTTAAGAATGGGGAATCTCTTAATGTCTCGGTTACTTAATATTTTGTTTTGAAAACCGTTTAAGTAAACTGGGCGTTAAGAATGGGGAATCTCTTAATGTCTCGGTTACTTAATATTTTGTTTTAAAGAAAAATCGTTTAAGTTAACTGGGCGTTAAGAACGGGGAATCTCTTAATGTCTCGGTTACTTAATATTTTGTTTTAAAGAAAAATCGTTTAAGTTAACTGGGCGTTAAGAACGGGGAATCTCTTAATGTCTCGGTTACTTAATATTTTGTTTTAAAGAAAAATCGTTTAAGTTAACTGGGCGTTAAGAATGGGGAATCTCTTAATGTCTCGGTTACTTAATATTTTGTTTTGAAAACCGTTTAAGTAAACTGGGCGTTAAGAATGGGGAATCTCTTAATGTCTCGGTTACTTAATATTTTGTTTTGAAAACCGTTTAAGTAAACTGGGCGTTAAGAATGGGGAATCTCTTAATGTCTCGGTTACTTAATATTTTGTTTTGAAAACCGTTTAAGTAAACTGGGCGTTAAGAATGGGGAATCTCTTAATGTCTCGGTTACTTAATATTTTGTTTTAAAGAAAAATCGTTTAAGTTAACTGGGCGTTAAGAACGGGGAATCTCTTAATGTCTCGGTTACTTAACATTTTGTTTTGAAAACCGTTTAAGTTAACTGGACGTTAAGGAGGGGGAATCTCTTAATGTCTCGGTTACTTAATATTTTGTTTTGAAAACCGTTTAAGTAAACTGGGCGTTAAGAATGGGGAATCTCTTAATGTCTCGGTTACTTAATATTTTGTTTTGAAAACCGTTTAAGTAAACTGGGCGTTAAGAATGGGGAATCTCTTAATGTCTCGGTTACTTAATATTTTGTTTTGAAAACCGTTTAAGTAAACTGGGCGTTAAGAATGGGGAATCTCTTAATGTCTCGGTTACTTAATATTTTGTTTTAAAGAAAAATCGTTTAAGTTAACTGGGCGTTAAGAACGGGGAATCTCTTAATGTCTCGGTTACTTAATATTTTGTTTTGAAAACCGTTTAAGTAAACTGGGCGTTAAGAATGGGGAATCTCTTAATGTCTCGGTTACTTAACATTTTGTTTTGAAAACCGTTTAAGTAAACTGGGCGTTAAGAATGGGGAATCTCTTAATGTCTCGGTTACTTAATATTTTGTTTTGAAAACCGTTTAAGTAAACTGGGCGTTAAGAATGGGGAATCTCTTAATGTCTCGGTTACTTAACATTTTGTTTTGAAAACCGTTTAAGTAAACTGGGCGTTAAGAATGGGGAATCTCTTAATGTCTCGGTTACTTAATATTTTGTTTTGAAAACCGTTTAAGTAAACTGGGCGTTAAGAATGGGGAATCTCTTAATGTCTCGGTTACTTAACATTTTGTTTTGAAAACCGTTTAAGTAAACTGGGCGTTAAGAATGGGGAATCTCTTAATGTCTCGGTTACTTAATATTTTGTTTTGAAAACCGTTTAAGTAAACTGGGCGTTAAGAATGGGGAATCTCTTAATGTCTCGGTTACTTAATGTTCGTTTTTGAAAATCGTTTCAGTAAATGAGTATTAAGAATGGGGAATCTCTTAATGTCTCGGTTACTTAATGTTCGTTTTTGAAAATCGTTTCAGTAAATGAGTATTAAGAATGGGGAATCTCTTAATGACTTATTTACTGAATGTTTTGTCTTGAAAATCGTTAAGTTAAATGAGAATTAAGAATGGGGAATCTCTTAATGACTTATTTACTGAATGTTTTGTCTTGAAAATCGTTAAGTTAAATGAGAATTAAGAATGGGGAATCTCTTAATGACTTATTTACTGAATGTTTTGTCTTGAAAATCGTTAAGTTAAATGAGAATTAAGAATGGGGAATCTCTTAATGACTTATTTACTGAATGTTTTGTCTTGAAAATCGTTAAGTTAAATGAGAATTAAGAATGGGGAATCTCTTAATGACTTATTTACTGAATGTTTTGTCTTGAAAATCGTTAAGTTAAATGAGAATTAAGAATGGGGAATCTCTTAATGACTTATTTACTGAATGTTTGTCTTGAAAATCGTTAAGTTAAATGAGAATTAAGAATGGGGAATCTCTTAATGACTTATTTACTGAATGTTTTGTCTTGAAAATCGTTAAGTTAAATGAGAATTAAGAATGGGGAATCTCTTAATGACTTATTTACTGAATGTTTTGTCTTGAAAATCGTTAAGTTAAATGAGAATTAAGAATGGGGAATCTCTTAATGACTTATTTACTGAATGTTTTGTCTTGAAAATCGTTAAGTTAAATGAGAATTAAGAATGGGGAATCTCTTAATGACTTATTTACTGAATGTTTTGTCTTGAAAATCGTTAAGTTAAATGAGAATTAAGAATGGGGAATCTCTTAATGACTTATTTACTGAATGTTTTGTCTTGAAAATCGTTAAGTTAAATGAGAATTAAGAATGGGGAATCTCTTAATGACTTATTTACTGAATGTTTTGTCTTGAAAATCGTTAAGTTAAATGAGAATTAAGAATGGGGAATCTCTTAATGACTTATTTACTGAATGTTTTGTCTTGAAAATCGTTAAGTTAAATGAGAATTAAGAATGGGGAATCTCTTAATGACTTATTTACTGAATGTTTTGTCTTGAAAATCGTTAAGTTAAATGAGAATTAAGAATGGGGAATCTCTTAATGACTTATTTACTGAATGTTTTGTCTTGAAAATCGTTAAGTTAAATGAGAATTAAGAATGGGGAATCTCTTAATGACTTATTTACTGAATGTTTTGTCTTGAAAATCGTTAAGTTAAATGAGAATTAAGAATGGGGAATCTCTTAATGACTTATTTACTGAATGTTTTGTCTTGAAAATCGTTAAGTTAAATGAGAATTAAGAATGGGGAATCTCTTAATGACTTATTTACTGAATGTTTTGTCTTGAAAATCGTTAAGTTAAATGAGAATTAAGAATGGGGAATCTCTTAATGACTTATTTACTGAATGTTTTGTCTTGAAAATCGTTAAGTTAAATGAGAATTAAGAATGGGGAATCTCTTAATGACTTATTTACTGAATGTTTTGTCTTGAAAATCGTTAAGTTAAATGAGAATTAAGAATGGGGAATCTCTTAATGACTTATTTACTGAATGGCTTTTAGAGACCTACACTTGAACGTAGAGTTCGGACCGGGAATTTTGAAATTCGGAATGATTAAGATCTCGAGTGGATTACTTGAAGACATTGCGAATTCTCAGGATGACGTCTTAATTCAAGAGAAGAGGAATCTAATAGTACAAGGGAAGACGACTGAGTTCAAGATCGGGGCAGATAATGTTTTGCGGTGTAATGGTAGGATTTGTGTACCAGCCATTACAGATATGCGGAAAACGATTCTAGAAGAGGCGCATAAGAGTAAGCTGAGTATTCATCCTGGGGCAACAAAGATGTATCAGGATTTGAGGCAGAATTATTGGTGGCCAGGAATGAAGAAACATGTGGCGGAATATGTATCCACTTGTCTAACTTGTCAGAAAGCGAAGGTGGAACATCAGCGACCTGCTGGAATGTTGCAACCTTTAGATATACCTGAATGGAAGTGGGACAGCATTTCCATGGATTTTATAACCGGATTACCGAAGACAAGGAGGAAGAATGATTCTATATGGGTGATAGTGGACCGGCTGACTAAATCTGCTCACTTTTTACCGGTAAGGACCACCTATAAGGTAGATCAGCTAACGGAGATCTACATTGCTGAAATTGTGAGGTTACACGGGGTACCATCGAGCATTGTATCAGACCGTGATCCGAAGTTCACATCGCATTTTTGGGGAGCATTGCACGAAGCGTTGGGAACGAAGCTACGATTGAGTTCAGCTTACCATCCACAAACGGACGGACAGACTGAAAGGACGAATCAGTCCTTGGAAGATCTGTTGAGAGCATGTGTTTTAGATGATAGGGGAAGTTGGGATGATGTACTTCCGTTGATTGAGTTCACTTACAACAATAGTTTCCACGCGAGCATTGGAATGGCACCTTATGAGGCTTTATATGGGCGCAAGTGTCAAACGCCCTTGTGTTGGTATAAAGACGGTGAGAATATGATTGTCGGACCAGAGATGGTGCAACAGACCACAGCTAAAGTAAGGAAGATCAAGGAGAAAATGAAGACTTCACAAGATCGCCAGAAGAGTTACGCGGACAAGCGTCGCAGACTTTTGGAATTCGAACAGGGTGACCATGTATTTCTGAGAGTCACACCTACTACTGGAGTAGGTAGAGCCTTGAAATCGAAGAAGTTGACTCCGAAATTCATTGGACCATATCAGATTTCTGCACGAATTGGGCCGGTTGCTTATCGGATTGCATTACCTCCGATACTGTCCAATATCCATGACGTGTTTCATGTGTCGCAGTTGAGGAAATATCTCGCAGATCCATCTCACGTGATCGAACCAGACACAATCCAGCTAAAGGATAACCTGTCGTTCGAAGTACCACCCGTGAGAATTGATGACAGGAAGATTAAGCGGTTGAGGACCAAGGATGTTTCGTTGGTCAAGGTGATCTGGAACCCAATTACTGGAGATGCGACTTGGGAACTGGAGAGCAAGATGAGGGAACAACACCCAGAGTTATTTATCGATGCATAGTTTCGAGGACGAAACTAATTTTAGGGGGGGAGTAATGTAAGACCCGTAATTTTAAAGTACCCTTTTATGTATTTTTGGTATATTTTGGATTTTGGCTCGGAGGCTTTTAAGCCAAAGTTAATAATATTTTGGAGTTTTATAATCAAAAAGATATTTCGATGCCAATTAGAATTTCTCGTCGATAAATAAATTGAATTTAACTGCGGTAAATACTTTACGGTTAATTTAAGGCGTTTCGGGTGAAACGGTAATTTAATAAATATCTAGATTTTGAGATATTTGTTAAGTTATATTTATTATATTTATATATGTTTGTTTGGAGGGAAAAAGAAAGGAAAACTAGAAGGAAGGAAAAGGAAAAGAAAATAGTATATAAAGGAAGGAAGGAAAAAGGAAGAAAGGAAAAAGAAAGGAAAGAAAAAGAAAGGAAGGAAAATTAGAATTTTCCATCTCCTTCCTCTGTTCGACCGCGAAGCTTTTCCCTCCTTTCTCCCATTTTCAGTTTCGTCGCTTTCTTTTCTTCAAAACTAGTAACCCAAGGTTGGGGGAGAGTTAGATCAAGGTTTTTGCAACTCCATTCTTCCCCTTTGTTTCGAAAACGAAGAAAAACGGTTTTTGAGATCCAAACACAAACCTCTCCGTTTCTTCAAGATCCAAGCTTCGTTTCGCGAAGAGTCAGAAGGGAAGGTTGCTCACTACCACGCTACGGTGCTAGGGGACCTATTTGGAGGCGAAGTTGCGAGCGGAGATTTTACCGGAATTACTCACGGTACCGGAAACGTCCGTTAAAGCTAACGTTGAGGTAAGGGCTCCTTCCAAACTTTTAGTTTGCATTAGGGACTTATCTGTGGTTGTGTGGGAAGGAATTTTGTTAGGGTTAAATGTATCGATTTGGGGAAAAACGAAACTAGGGCGTTATGGGTAAAACCTTAGAGTTAGGTTTTGTTTATATTGATGAATGTTTCGTGGTAAATGAATTTGAAGTCATTGTGTATGATTTTGAGTAAATGAAATTTGATGTATCTGTGTGTTATGTTGCTTTGATTTGTGTTCGTTGTTTTTGACATGCTCTTAATTGATATTGATGAAATTTGATATGTGTATGGTTGGATTTGTGAATAAATGAATTGATATGTTTTGATGTGAGAATTTGTTGAGTTTGTGTTGTGTGAAATTTGAAAACCATTAAGTTAAATGAGTATTAAGAATGGGGAATCTCTTAATGTCTCGGTTACTTAATATTTTGTTTTGAAAATCGTTTAAGTTAACTGGGCGTTAAGAATGGGGAATCTCTTAATGTCTCGTTTACTTAATGTGCGTTTGTTTGTGAAAAATCGTTTAAGTTAACTGGGCGTTAAGAATGGGGAATCTCTTAATGTCTCGGTTACTTAATATTTTGTTTTGAAAATCGTTTAAGTTAACTGGGCGTTAAGAATGGGGAATCTCTTAATGTCTCGGTTACTTAATATTTTGTTTTGAAAACCGTTTAAGTTAACTGGACGTTAAGGAGGGGGAATCTCTTAATGTCTCGGTTACTTAATATTTTGTTTTGAAAATCGTTTAAGTTAACTGGGCGTTAAGAATGGGGAATCTCTTAATGTCTCGGTTACTTAATATTTTGTTTTGAAAATCGTTTAAGTTAACTGGGCGTTAAGAATGGGGAATCTCTTAATGTCTCGGTTACTTAATATTTTGTTTTGAAAATCGTTTAAGTTAACTGGGCGTTGAGAATGGGGAATCTCTTAATGTCTCGGTTACTTAATATTTTGTTTTGAAAATCGTTTAAGTTAACTGGGCGTTAAGAATGGGGAATCTCTTAATGTCTCGGTTACTTAATATTTTGTTTTGAAAATCGTTTAAGTTAACTGGGCGTTAAGAATGGGGAATCTCTTAATGTCTCGGTTACTTAATATTTTGTTTTAAAGAAAAATCGTTTAAGTTAACTGGGCGTTGAGAATGGGGAATCTCTTAATGTCTCGGTTACTTATTATTTTGTTTGGAAAATTGTTTAAGTTAACTGGGCGTTGAGAATGGGGAATCTCTTAATGTCTCGGTTACTTAATATTTTGTTTTGAAAATCGTTTAAGTTAACTGGGCGTTAAGAATGGGGAATCTCTTAATGTCTCGGTTACTTATTATTTTGTTTGGAAAATTGTTTAAGTTAACTGGGCGTTGAGAATGGGGAATCTCTTAATGTCTCGGTTACTTAATGTTCGTTTTTGAAAATCGTTTCAGTAAATGAGTATTAAGAATGGGGAATCTCTTAATGACTTATTTACTGAATGTTTTGTCTTGAAAATCGTTAAGTTAAATGAGAATTAAGAATGGGGAATCTCTTAATTTCTCGTTTACTTATGTGTGTTTTGGTAAATCGTGCAGACCCGTGATAGGTGGCACCTTGGTAAACGGTACGGGCCCGTGATAGGCAGTACGTTTACGATTTACGTTTGGTAAGTTGTGCAGACCCGGGATAGGTGGCACCTCGGTAAACAGTACGGACCCGTGATAGGTAGTACGTTTACGACTTACGTTCCTGCGGGAATTGCGTTTGTCCGTGAGAGACTGCGCAGGGGTTTGTCCGTGAGAGACTACGCCCTGGTTTAAGTTAGATGAGAATTAAGAAAGGGGAATCTCTTAATGTCTCGTCTACGTATGTATGTTTTGGTAAATCGTGCAGACCCGTGATAGGTGGCACCTTGGTAAACGGTACGGGCCCGTGATAGGCAGTACGTTTACGATTTACGTTTGGTAAGTTGTGCAGACCCAGGATGGGTGGCACCTCGGTAAACGGTACGGACCCGTGATAGGTAGTACGTTTACGACTTACGTTCCTGAGGGAATTGTGTTTGTCCGTGAGAGACTGCACAGGTGTTTGTCCGTGAGAGACTACACCCTGTTAATTTGTGAACTGTTGGTTCATTTTGTTTGTGTAGTAATGTGTTATAAATGCTAAGTGTTATGTTTTGGAATTTGGTGATAACATGTTTGATTGCAATACCATTTCGAAATCCATGATGTCGTAGTAATTGTGTTATCAGTGTTAAGTGTTAAGAATTGGGATTATGCATGAATGTGATTGAGTTAGTTTATGAATTTTTGAAAGAATATACAGGGGAATCGATTTCCCAATCGATTTGATAGGTTAACAGGGACTTGGCTAAAGTAACAAAATCGATTGGCCAATCGATTTTGTAATCAGTTTTTCGAAATCATTTAAGAAATCGATTTGGCAATCGATTGGCCTTAAGTCAGGGACTCATCCATATTCGACCAAACCGATTAGGAAATCGATTGGCTTAAAAATCTAGGGCTCAGTACTCACTCAATTGATTTCCCAATCGATTGAATTAAACCCAGGATTCTGTCTTCATCAAAATCCTTCACCCGAATCGATTGCCTAATCGATTGGCTCAGTGAAAATCCTCAGTTTTAGTTGTATGATTGTTTGCTCATGAAACTATCCATGTCTTGATTTGTTATGTTATAATTAGGGGATTGAGAACCTCATTTTACTTTCATTTTAACTGGCAAAGTATTGTATGAACTTTTCGCATATTGAAAATCCTGCTAAGGTGCATGCTTAGTTGAAAAGTTATTTTTAGCATTTCAAACTTAAATATTATGTGTTAACTGTTATTTTCGGTTGGTGACCTTTACAATTATTGTGGAAATCTGGGCTTTGCCCTCAGATGAGAGTCAGGACGATCTTACCGGTTCGTACCCTACGGACGGAAATGGAGATGGGAACGCTTGACTGCAGCTACGATAGGGGGATCTCACGGGGCGCGTGGAGATCACTCAGGGTGTTTAGTTGTTTTGTAAAATGATCATTCTTTTGGGGTTGCGTTTATTTTAAACCGGAAGACTGTACTGTTACTATTATTGTCAGTATGACACCTTAGTTGAATGGGTTCCTTGTATCTTCTGGTTGTTGTTTAGATACTTTGGATGTATGTATTTGAGAAACTTTTTCCGCTGCTTGTGAATTTTAATGACTCAATTATTTATCCAAAGGCATTTCTTTATTTATTTCTCTGCTTTATTTTAAATTCTTTTGAAAAAAAAAATACACCCTCGCTTTGAAAAACGGGGTGTTACAGAAGTCGCCATATGTACAAGTGTCTTGTAACTAAATCAAAAAAAGAATAGTTTGGTATATAGTTTTCAAAATTGGGTTATTGAAAAAAAAACCCTCAAATATGTGATAAAAAAGAGATAGAAAATGAAGTCTTGCCTGAGTCTTTGAAATTTTGAAGTGTACACATAACATTGATTTTGTTTTTCAGATTTTAGTTAACTCCTAATCATTTTTAATTGGAGAGTTAAGACAAAAAATAACTGAGATCTTATCAATTCAATTCTCTCCCAATTATTTTATTTTTCTTAATTTTATTATTGTTTTTATTTTTTTATTTAAATTGAAACTTTATATCATATGTAGATTATTCATGTAAAATATACACAAATTTAAAATCATTTGATATGTTATTGACATACATAACATTAATATTTTATGAATTTTTTTTGAACATCGTAAATTTTCATGAGTCTCAATAACATATCACATAATTTTAGATTTGTATAAATTTTTACATGCATAATCTATATGGAAAAACAAAAAAAATCTGTAAATTAAATATTTGTGTAAACTTTCAATCCAATAAAAAAAATTAAAATTAACTAAAATAGAGAAAATTAAGTGAGGTCGAGAGAGATTTGGATTGAGATGATCCAAATGTTGGAATATTTTATTAATATTTTAATTATTATATTTCAATATTTTTATGTGGACGTATATTTTTATTTAATTATATTAGCTATTTATCGATTAAGAGTCTTAATTGATAAATAATCAAATTAAGTAATATGGCTAATTAGATGTCAATCAGGGATGGAGGGAAGGGATGATTGGCATGTGTTACAGTCCTCCCAAATTTTATAGGTTGATTTTAGTTATATATAGTAAATTATTCTATGATCATATGATAAGTTAATTATTTAATAATTTTTAAGTAAAGATATAGTTAAACATGTATTTTGTTAATCATTTTGGTCTTCAAATGTGTCTTTTATTAGTTAGCTTAGCTCTCAAATATGTCTTTTATTAATCAATTTGGTTCATAAAATTACTAATAAAAACGGGGTTTGATGATGTCTTTAATTTTGATACATTCAAGATTATAGTGATCGCGCCTCACATATTTAAAAAACTATAAAAATGACTTTTTATATTTATATAAATATTGGAGTTTTGGCCAAGGCCCCACAAAATATTGATTCATGGCTCCACTAAGTTCAAAATAAGTGGATGTCCCTGACCATTTTAGAATAATAAAAACCCTAATTGGTCATCTCTATATATAGGCTATGATCTCAAATACATCATACCCAATGTATATTGTCTCTTCTCCTATCTAAAGAGTGTTTAGAACATAAATAATCTAGGTTGAAGAAGAATCAAAGACTAACGGGTGCTCGTCATCCGTCTCTCTTTTATATATCAATGCTTAGAGGTTATTCATAATTGCCGCCAAGAGACTATTATCTATAAATCTAGATATTTCTAAAATCTCATCTTAAATAGATCAAACATGTTGTAGATCCTAAAATATGCATGTTCATATGTTTGTTTGGTTTCGCACTAAAGTATGATTGTATGTTTCTGAAGCATGTCTTGATGAATTAGTAATTTATTTCCAACACACTCAAGGCCTTTTTTATGTGACCCATGTTTATCCCTCCTCGCTTTGCAGTTGTCTTCCACTGCGTTTTCTATTTTTCTCTGTCCTAACCCCCGACGTGCCCTCGTGTCTCTATCAGTCTCCATATCATACATTTAAAGGGACGTGGATCAAAATGAAAATACAATGAATAGGGGTGTTTGTCGTGCGATTTAAATCGATTTTGAAGAGAAAAAAATTAATTGATTTAAAGATAAAATCATTTAATTTAGTTTAGATGACACGTTTTAAAAATATCACCTAATTTGATTCAAACACAAGTGGTTTCATTTGAATAAGTTTTTAGATATATTTAAATTACAATTACAAAAAAAAAATTTATATCAATATAATAAAAACAAAGTAAAATAGTTGGTTTGATATAAAATAAAATATATAATATACTAAAAATTTAACCTAACAAAATAACACTTATTTATTATGTTTGAAATATATTAAAAGAAAAAAAACATAGATTAAATTAAACTATTAAATAAGTATTATTAGGAAAAAATAAAACCAACATATAATATATAAATATAATCTATCATTGTTTTTACAAATAATGCAATATATCATACTAATTAAAATAAATAAAATTATTTAAATTAATTATGAAGTTTTGTTCATTTCGATTTAGTTTTGTCAAATGAATCTAAAATTCAATTTGATCCATGTAGAATTTACTAAATAACATCTATTAATATTCAATAATATTTGGCTTTGTGCAGTTCTTTTTAGATCGGTTTGAGGTTTGATTTTGGATCGGTTAAGATAAGAACACCCTTAACACAATTGAAAATAAATAATTGATTTGTAACAGTCAAAGTTGAACTCTGCAGAACGTATGAATTTATTCCCAGATATATGAATTAAAGATTCAAATTGTGGACCACATCATGTGATGTGTTCGTAGTATTGTGGTTGTGGCACTGCATGATCAGACCGCAATTGTGGTGTGATCGTAATTTGCAACAAAAATCGCATTGTGACGTCACAACGGCCACAACACAGTAGGTACAACAGTTGCATCAAATTGCATCTGACTACAACAAACTATGTAGTGATCAAACAAATGTTTCTTCTATCTTAAAGATAAAATAGGAGATATGTGAGTAATAAGATTAATAAATATTATAATATTTTGTGCTAATAAAAAACATAATTTCACGCGTGCAACAATTGCATTCTGCATCGCAATAGGCGCAATGTGCACGACCGCAGCGGCCGCAACAATAATTGCATTCGCGACCAAGCTGCAATTTAAAACCATGATATAAATTGATTAATAAGTTTTCCAATATTTCAATTTTGAGCTATATAAACCATTTCATGACCCTTGTGAATTGACTTATCAACTATTGGAGGTTTGGTGAATTCATTTATACATTAGGTGAGTTGATTCATCTATCAAAAACACTTTATATTAATTTTAAGACCACTATAAGTTGATGCATATAAATTGACTAATCGAGTTTAAAAATCACCTTAAAAATGATTTTATTGCATTGTATTACTTTCAAACATATTTCTAACTTGACCTAAAAGTATGCATGATAAAATAAAATTACGAAAATATTTTTTCTAATTCAAGAACATTTGTAGATAATGATTATTGAAATAAACAGATACAACATAACTATTGATTGTGCGCCAATTTGACCAACTTTAGTTAATTGGCAAGGGAGTCTATATGGGACAGTAAACAAAGATAAATCCTCCGATCTTATTTATAGGTAAAAATAAGTCAACAAAATTTGATATATCTAATTTAAAATTCAAACAAGATAAATCAATTTGTGTTGACTTTCTTTTTTATAAATAAGGCAAATGCTAACAAGTGCCCCTTCATCTAAATATAGCAAAATATCATTGAAAATATATAGAAATTTGTATATTTAATTTTTTTTAATTTTAATTAATTTTTCTAATACAAAATTTTCTGTATAAATAAAGTGAGGGAGTAGAATATAACTATTGATGAAACCAAATTGAAAATGAAGGTAATATGGTGGCGCGTGCTTTCGAACCTTATAAAGTGGAGAATAAAATACGAGAAAGTTACATGATACGGGTGTCGAGCATGATAAGGTAGGAATTATGGAATAATAATTTAAGACACTTTTAACATGCAGGATAAAATATGATAAACTACGATCATACATTTAATGTTTGAGTTGAGACAAGATATAATTCACTTTTATATCCAAATATTCCTTAAAAAAGTCATTTGTATATTAATGTAATTTGACTTTTAATCTTTTAAAATAAATAAGTAGTATTAATAAGAGAAATATTTGAACAAAAAATAAATACATCTTATTACTCAAATAAGTCATATTATAGGGAGATATATTTTAAAGAATTTAATTTATATATATTTTTAGGAATAGATTTTACACAGTCAATCAATCACAATTATTGAATTGTTAATAAATTTTTATTTTTATTATCATTATTTATCCACGTAATTGGTTTTGTTGATTATCTAAAATATCTATTACTCATCGTCAACATTAACCCTACAGAGAAGAAATGAATTTAAATTAAGCATGGCTAAATCAATTATTGATTAGTTTATTATTATTGTCAACATTAGCTCACGGGAAAATAATATATTAGCTAATTATGATTTGTTTATACTCATTTGATTAGTGAACTAAACATTCTTTATTTAATGTTTGGGCTGTTTGATGCATGCATGGGGCGGAACCAAAACACCGCTAATTACTTCCACGTGTACAAGAATAGATAATATAAGTAAAAATTAATAATAATAATAATAATAATAATAATAATAATAATAATAATAATAATAATAATAATAATAATAATAATAATA
>NC_021163.2:33008998-33021166 GCF_000331145.2 Cicer arietinum | reverse complement strand
AAATTAATAATAATAATAATAATAATAATAATAATAATAATAATAATAATAATAATAATAATAATAATAATAATAATAATAATAATAATAATAAGATCATTTATATGATACTCTTAAAAAAAAAAAGTGTATCGGTATTTTTAATTTTTTAATCAATAAATATATTTTGTTTTTCTACATCAGCATTTATATATTATATATTAAGTTGATCAAATTATTTGTATCAGTGTATTTATCTTTTTAATTTAATCTCCTTAAATTTAATAAATTATTTTTATAAAATTTTTTATTTTAATTAAAATTAAAATCATTATCAATTCAGAAGATCATAACCCATTCCCTTCCTCTCAGGAAACCGCTTCACCACCAAAGAAAATCGCTCTCCTCAAATGTCTTTTCATCGTCGTAAAAAGAACTCTTCATCGTTCTTCCACTATCGCAAAAAGATTCATCATTTGTCTCACTTTTAATTCGTTTATGTTTGCGATGTTGTCATTTTGGTGTCGTCGATCACGCACTGACATCGTCGCACCGTCGTTTTAAGTTCGTCTGTGATTTTTAATAAACTTTTCTTCATTGATTTTAAATGCAAAACGAAAGAGAGCGACATTGAAGAACGACGGAAGGAGACAATGAAGAACGACGAAGAGATGGTGTGGTAGAAAGAAGAAACTTGGTTATTAAAGATTAATTATCTTAAAATAGAACTAAAATATAAAACTTAAAAATTTAATGGTATTAAATTTCAATATGATTAAACTTACTTATAGATGACATGTCATTAAACTATTAGTGATTTGACTTGATAATACAAAAACATATTAATTTGTAATGGTATCATATAATTTCCTAATAAATAAATGTATATTAATAAATGTATATGATTCTAATTTTAAATCATATATATTCACTTGACTTTTTACGTATATTATGAGACAGAGATAATACTATATAAAATTTGCATCATGAATCTCAATCATTATAAATGTTTTCTTAGTTTGACAAGGCCGAGGCCGATTTGATATACACTCAATTAGTTATGTAAGTGTCTCAAATTTCGTTTAGCTCTGCCTGTTAGAAAGTTTTGAAAAATGCAACATTGAAATCATATAGTAGGACCCACTATTTCGCATGTGTGGTTTATATAGGAAGGACATATGTTCATCAGTTTTCGAATGTCCAATGAGAGTAATGAATTTGGTGTGAGAGTAATGAATAAGTGATACTATCTTCATTAGAACATAAAAGGTTAGGATTAAATTGTTCATTCATAGTTTTAATTTCTAAAAAAGACAATCCGTGAGTCTTATCTGATTTTAGACCCATTTTTTATTAGTGGGATGTATGTATAATGTTTTGTCAAAAATGTTGGCGAATAGATTGAGTCAGGTGATTGGTTTTTGTAATAGCTGAATCTCAATCAAAATTTGTTAAAGGCAGACAAATTTTGGACGAGATTTTAATTGCAAATGAAGTGGTCGATGAGGCAAAAAAGAAGAAAAAAGAGTTAATTTTGTTCACAGTGGACTTCATGAAGGAATATGACTCAATTGAGTGAGATTACCTAGAGCTTGTGATGACAAAGATGGGTTTTCCAAAGAAATGACGTAAATGGATTTTGGAATGTGTTGGTTCAGCATCAGTTTCTGTGCTAGTGAATGGGAGTCCTACATAAGAGTTTGTTATGCGGAGGGGATTGAGACAAGGTGACCCCTTATTTCCGTTCTTGTTTCTAATAGCTGCTGAGGGTATGAATGCTCTTTTTAGTGCTTTTGTGGAAGCCAATCGATTCAAAGGTTTTAAGGTGGACTCAAATGAATTTTGTGTCTCTATATTACAATTTGCAAATGATACGCTGATCATGGGAGATAAGTGTTGGGATAATATTAGAGCAATCAAGGCTAATTTATTGTGGTTTGAATTTCAATCTGGCCTAAAGGTTAATTTTCATAAAAGTATGTTGGGAGGTGTTAATGTTAACAGTTCATGGCTTCAAACTACGACATAGATTCTTAATTGTAAGATGGGATGTGTCCCATTCAAATATTTGGGATTGCCTATTGGCGATCATCCCCGACGTAAGGTGTTTTGGAAACCTGTTATTGAGAAGATCCGAAATAGGTTGGCTGGTTGGAACTCTAGAACTTTGTCGATGGGTGGTCGTTTAGTACTCCTCAAAGCTGTCTTATTTGTATTGCCGGTTTATTTTCTTTCCTTTTTCAAGGCTCCTTCAGGTATCATTTATCAACTTGAATTCATTTTAAATCATTTCTTTGGGGTGGGAATGAGGAAGTGAGTAAGGTTCATTGGGTAAATTGAGAGAAGGTGTGTTTGCCTTTAGAGAAGGGTGGATTAGGAGTTTGAGATTTGAAATTTTTTAATAAAGCTCTATTGGGTAAATGGCGTTGGAGGTTAAAAACGGAGTCAGATGGTCTTTGGGTTAAGGTGTTGATCAATAAATATGGAGTAGAAGATACGGAAATTTAGGGGGGCAATTCGATGGGGTCTATGTGGTGGAAGGATATTTTTGCGGGAAGAGTTGGTATTGAAGATGAATGGTTTGATAAAAAAAGTGTTTAAAATTATTGGGAATTGGAATAATACTTTGTTTTGGAAGGACTCATGGTTGGTTGGTGGGGTCTTGCGTGAGAAATTTAGTAGGTTATTTCATTTGTCTTTACAACAAGAGGAAAATGTAGAGATTATGGTAAAGATGTTGCGCCGGGAGGGTATTCAAGGGTGGAGATTACGGAGGCAGTTGTTTGCGTGGGAGGAGGAATTAATGGAGCAATGTAGAATTTTATTGGCAACATTCATTTGCAAGTTAATGTATCTTATAAGTGGTCATGGAACAATACGCAAGGAGGATCATATTCGATAAATGAGACATATTTTGTACTACGAGAGGAGTTTGTCGCCAGTATCAACACACCTCCATTTCAAGACCTAGTGTGGCATCCTTTTGTCTAAGCAAAAATATCATTATTTGTGTGGAGGTTGTTTCAAGATAGGTTTCCTACAAAAGAAAATTTGTTCCATCGAGGAATCATTTTTGTGGAAGATCAACAATGTGTAGTAGGTTGTGGGGAAGTTGAAATAGTCATCCATTTGTTCTTTGTGCGTCCTTCTTTTGGATTCGTGTGGTAGTGTTTTGAATTGGTTTGGACTATTTGGTGTATTTCATAAGGATGCAATCAACCACGCTAACTAATTTGATGACCTTTTTTTATGCGGCCGTGTAACTCATCAAATAATTAATTTAGTTTGGTTTGCGGTGATGTGGGCAATTTGGAAATCAAAAAATGAGGCGATTTTTCGTTCGCATGTTTTGAATGCAAATCTTATTATTGAGCATGCCAAACTTTTAGCATGGAGGTGAATCAAGTTGCATGTAAAAGAATTTTGTTATGGGTATAACCAATTGTGCTCTCAACCCTTAGAGTGCTCTCAACCCTTAGGTTTTACTTCTTGTTTAAGTAACATTGTAAAATTTCTTTTGTATTTCTGCTTTGTTTTGGTTATATAGTAGAAACATTGTAAAATTTCTTTTTTTTTTGGCTTGTTCAAAAAAAGTTATACTATCTTCATTTCTTATTATAAAATTTCATTTATCAAATCTGGAAATTAAAAAAGTTGATAGTAGTATTAAATTTGTTTATAATTGTTACTTTTTTTTTTACAATTTTATCATTTTAAGTGTGAATTAATTAATGTTTTTATTATAGTATTTATTGTTGGTTGAGAAAAATATGTAAATCAATTAAGGATATATTAATTAAGAAGTAATTAATGCAGTTGAAAATTCAAATAAGATCTTATAAGAAGTGACAAAGAAATTTTTCAAGAGGGTCTTATAATTTGTTCACAAGAAGATACATTCAAAATTTGTTTACAAGAAAGATATAATCCATATTTTGGAAGGACAAACGTTAAAACCTCAATTTTGAAGAAAAGATAAACAGATACTCAATTCTAAAGAAGAAAACATGAACTCATAAACTCAGAAATTCATACAATTTAGAAAAACTTTTGATAACTCAAAATTCTTAATTATTCAAAGGTTTAAGTTCTAGAAAAGCATTTGCTTAAAGAAATATTTTTTAAGTGTTTTAGTGTGAGAAATTAATTGTAAAAGTATGCTTAGTAGAAGCAAAACATAATAAGTTCAAACTTGTTTAACCCATCCCGATAGTGGCTTTAGCGTTCCTCAATCAATCTGTGGTTTTCAAGTTGTATTGAGAAGGCTTGACTTATAGGATCAAGGTGTAGTTTCCTTCAACAATTTGTGGTTTTCATGCTTGTGGAGAAGACTTGACTTGTAGGGTCAAATTGTTTTTGCCTCAAAAAGTTTATAGGTGTCTGATTGTTTTGAGAAGACTTACTTGTAGGGTCAGGTGATGTGTATTTCAAAAATTTGAATTAGTGGTTAAATCCTTCTAAGTGAGCGGACTGGATATAGCTATCAAGTTGGTATTGAACCAGGATAAATTTGTTTGTGTCACTTTACTGTATTATTGTCTCTGATTTCTTTAAGTTTGATTGCTATTACTTTTATTCTAAAAAAGTCACCAAACCCGAAAATAGTTCTTCAATAAATAATTAAAAAAAAAAAACAATTCAACTTAGACAAACACATTTCAACCCTCATTCGCGTGTTTGTATCTCCAGGTGATTCAATTTGTGTCACTTCTGAAGCTATTAATATGTTGTAGACTAGGACATTTGAGGGGAATTTGTCTCTCAAGATTTATATAAGAAAGGCATTTGGCACTATAGATTGGACTTTTCTTATCAAAGTTCTTCAGACTTTTGGTTTCAAAAACAAGTTTTGTCATTGGATTAAAACAATTCTTGTCTTCTAAGTTGTCTATATTTGTTAATTTCAAGTATGCTAGCTATTTTTCTTATCAAAGGGGGGTCAGACAAGTATGTTGGTGAAAACTATCATTTATAACATGTTAATTTATAGCTTCCACATATATTCTTGGTCGACTTCTTTTTTCAAGGATGTAGAGAAATAGATTAGGAATTTCATTTGGTCTAATGATATTAAGAATAGAAAACCGATTACTGTTGCATGACATAAAATTTGTCATCCTCAGATCTTGGAATAAGTTTTTTTGTCATAAATTAATAGTTATTATTAAACTTGCTTGGGACTTAGTTACTTTCAGTCAACATTGTACTATTCTTCTTAGAGAGCAAGTCTTTCGCATGCATGGGCATATTTGATATCACATTATTCCTTCATCTGGACTGCACTTAAAGTTAAGCTACCTACTATACATGAAAACAGCAAATGGCACCTTGCCAAGGGTGACAATATCAACTTATGGGTCGATACTTGGTTTGACAATTCTTTAGTTTTTATTCTAAATATCAACGAGGATAAATAATCTTGTAACATCCCGTTTTTTTTACGAGAGTGTAATTTTTTTTTTCCAAAACAAATGCATAAATTACTTTTGGATAAAATATTTAAGTCATAACACAACGACAAAAGTCAACAATATTTGCAAGTAGCGAAAATAGTTTTTGAAACAATACCCTTGGGGTATTCTCTACAGACACCTGCATAAAAGCACTTCCCCAAGAATCTCGACTTTCCCCGCGTCACATCAAAAAGTGGAACATGGACCCATCAAAAGAAAAGTCATCATACAGTTTAAGCATAGATACAGTCTTCTAAAATGAAATAAATACAACCACAAAAGAAAGACATCTAGTCCCTATACAACCACCTAATTTGATCATGCTACAAAAACTACACAACTCGGGTGATCTCCACGCGCCCCGCAAGATCCTCCTGACACAGCTTCGGTCAGGTATGTCTAGCTACATTTCCATCTCCAGGGTACTAATCGGTAGGATGATCCTGGTTCTGATATGAGGGCAAAGCCCAGATTTCCACAATAATTGTAAAGGGTCACCAACCGAAATTAACAAATAACACTTAACATTTATATTTTAAATGCACAAAATAACCTTTCATCTTAGCATACTCCTTGAAAGGGTTTTCATATGTCAAACATGCATAATCAAAGTTGAAAAATGAAGTTTTTAACAAAATTGCACTATCGTATTCGAATACAGCATCCTTGTAGTCGAATACAACACATCCTTGTATTCGAATATAGTGCTAATTCATAAGTCAGTAGCAAAATCAGCACAGCTGTAATTGAATACGACACATGGTGTAGTCCGATACAAGACAAGTCAGTAGCAAAAAAAACGCATTTTCGTATTCGAATACAGTCCTGTTGTATTCGAATACAATCTGTGAAAAGTACAGATTTTCAGTTTCGAACACGTTTCGAAATCATTCAACACTTACACACAAATTCATTCAATCACACTCATCAATTGCGACACAATCACAACAACAATCAAGTATGTATATACAATCATCATAGTATATCAAACATGACTCGCGTGTCAAACACCCTAATGCAATGCATATATACCTATATGCGCATGATTTTGGAATTCCAAACCAACAACTCTCCTCGATAGGCGTAAATCGTAATTGTACAGTCTCTCATAAACCAGTACTAATTACCAAGGTGCAATCTCTCACAGATCAATATGATTTACTAACGTCCAATTGCTCACAGATCAGCACGATTTACTATGCGTGCAATCGCTCACAGATCGACACGACTTACAAGAGTGCAATCTCTCACAGACCAACACGATTTTCTAGAGTGCAATCGCTCACAGATCATCACAACTAGAGTGCAATCTCTCACAAATCAGCATGACGCGACAATCTCTGCAAGGATAAGATGAACCAACAATTCACATGGCCTCATCTCGTGGCCCATCCTGGTTACCACTATCACCATGGCCCCATCGCGGTCACCGTGTACTATAAAATGTATGAGCATACTCTGACTCTTTCACCACAATCATTAAGTAAATGCAGATATTAAAAAATTTCCTATTTTTAATACTCGTTTAACACTAATGATTTTCAAATTCAACACAGAGCATACTCAAACATATATTTTCTACCACCACACATCAAATTTAATTCATAATTTACATTAAATTCGATCAATTCAAATTCCACAAAATCCACCCCAAGTTCAATCACCAATCACCCATAAATTTCCACATTTTCAAACATAAATCACGCCAAATTAATTTTCACAAACCACACCTCAAACACATCAAATTTAATTTCCTCAAAACACACATAAATGAATTAAATTCCTTTTCCACAAAATTGCACATCCATTTCACCAAATTCCAACTTCACAAATACACATATAGCATCTTATATGCAAGCTAAAAATTTGGAATGAGCCATTACCTTATCGATAGCTTTAACAACCGATTACGGCACCACGATTAATTACGGTAAAATTTTAGTTCGCATCGTCACTTGCAAAGTTGGCTCACTAGCACCGTAGCGTGGCAAGGAACAACTTTTCCTTCTATCACTTCTCAAAAAGGAGCTTAGATCTAGAAGAAAAATGAGAGTTTGTATTTATATGTTTTTGTAACACACCAACACAGTTTTGAAACATAACAGAGGAAGATGAAAGGAATTTCGCGAGGCTGGGTAAACATTTTTTGTTTTTGTTTTGCTTTCTTGGTTGCTCTCTCTCACACACACACACAAAATTGGTCTCCCTGAATATAGATTTTATTAATGTTTATCTGTATATGTTGCACTTTTCCCCTTCAATGTGGTTTTATTCCTACGGATTTTCCTTACTTTGTATATCCTTGAAGATTGTATTCTTCAGTTTTGGTATAGTCCCCCCTAGCATCTTGTATTAATTTTTAATATTATTTTAGAGTGGTGCAAATGATAGGTTATTAACTTAAGTTGCCAACATAGTTGGGATGTAAGGTTAACTATGTGATGTTTTTACACTCTATTTTTTATTAGAAAAAGCTACAACATGTTAGAAATTAATTTTAATAAGTAATATCTTCGTCCAACAATAATTATCACGTTTGTAAAAAATATTTGTCCTAAAAAAATTGTCACTTTTAATTTCCAATCCAGCTTCATTTTATTTCTTTTAATTATGTCCCCAAATTAATACAATATACATTACTCTCAAATTATTATTTTTTTACTTTATATTTATTGTAATGAGAATACACCACTTGGTGGTAAGGATAAAATAATAAAATAGTCATTCGTTTTCTTTCATTAATTATAGGCTAAATTACATTTGTGGTCCTTTAACTTAATTTCAGGTAACGTTTTAGTCCTTTATCTTTTTTTTTCCCGACTTGGTCCTTTATTTTAATTTTAAGCGACAATTTGATATTTTATGTTTTAAAATTTCAACAATGTTATCCTTTTTTATACAAAAATTCAAAAAAAAATTCAATCAAAATTCATAAAATTAATTATATTTTTCAATATAATACAAATTTCATCAAATTCGTAACGCAAATCTTCAAATAAACTCATATTTTCATACTTTATTTGATATTGTTAGGAATAAAGGACTAAATCGGGAAAAAAAAAAGATAAAGGACTAAAACGTTACCTGAAATTAAGTTAAAGGACTACATATGTAATTTAGCCTTAATTATATTTTTTTAACTTATATAAAATAGTTTAGACAATTATTGTGGGAAATAAATCAATTTTAGACAATAGGAGATAGTAAAAAGTATAGTATAAAATTTGTAATTAATTTAAAAGCATGTTTCAAGATTATATAAAATTTAAATCATATTAAAAATTAGAGTGCAAAAACATGACATGGCTATCTATAAATTTTAACTATGTTGGCAACTCTAGACATTCATATATCATTTGTAGCATTCCAATCAACTGTATTAATAATGAATGATAAGCAAAACAAAACTTGGGAATTATGTCAACACCCAAGAAAATAATAAAATTTGAAATGTCTCACGGCTCCCTAAAAATCGATTTTTAGAAAATTCAAGGAGATAAAATAGTGTAGTAATTGATAACAACATCAAGTCATGTGCAAAATCTAAAATTTGGAAGTCTTACTCTATTAAGGAATATGTCTTTTTTTGATACAAGGAGACATATAATTCCACCAGATTAAATTAGTTATAAGAAAATCCTATACATTAACTAATTCATCTACACGCTATTATTCTCTCAAAAAGTCTGAGAGATTCTAATACAGCCTATGAGAAATTGAGGACAAATATCTATTCCTAAGATGTCAATAATAGAAGAATTATTGAAAGCTTAAATAGTTATATTAGAATCACATTTCAACCATATATTTGTCCATCCCCTTTTTATTGTCCACTCAATTTAACAATAGTCAATTCTACATGATAGAAGTGAAACTCATGACATACAGAAAAATATTTGTTTATAAAAATTATAAAAATCTAAATTTTAATTATATAATATAAAAAAAATTTGGTAAAATATATATACTACAAAAAATTAAGTATGACACACAAAATAAAAATAGAACATTATCTTCACATAAAAATAAAACATCAAAACAAGCAAAAATGATTTCATAAATATAAGTCGTCTTTCAAAAGATAATTTTTTCATAAGTCTAAGAACTTCTTTTACCACATATTACATGTTTTTATTACTGCAAAAAGGGACACACATCTTGCAAATGTTATGCCAGAAAGGTAGTTGTACCAAATGGAAGAATGGTGTGGATAACAAGGGAAAATATTCATAATTCTAACATTCAAGGTTCTAACAAAAGTTGACTACTTATAACTATAAAATGATTTGTTTGTAGTTACTTATGAGAGCATTTAGATGTTTCATTTATTTACAATAAAAGAATGGTCATTAAGATAGCATTTGAGAAATTGTGGCATAATCTTTGGTTAGAATGTGGTTTGAGTTTAGTGGTTATTGCTTTCTGTAACTCTCAGCTTGCCCGTTGTAGACTTCAAAATAGATGAAAAACTGTATTTATTGTAACACCCCGTTTTTTCAAAGCGTGAGTGTATTTTTTTTTCAAAAGGAATTAAAATAAAACAGGAAAATAAATAAGGTAACACACGTTTGGATAAATATTTAAGTCGTAATACAACGACAAATAAGTCAACAGAATTTACGAGCAGCGGAAAAATTCTTAATCCATGAATTCAAAATATATACATAACAAAAGTAGTACAGTCTTCCAGTTTAAAAATAAACGCAACCCCAAAATAAAGACATCCGTTCCCTCTGTGACAACCTAGTCTGATCATTTTACAAAACAACTAAACACCCTGAGTGATCTCCACGCGCCCCGTGAGATCCTCCTAACGTAGCTGCAGTCAAGCGTTCCCATCTCCATTTCCGTCCGTAGGGTACGAACCGGTAGGATCGTCCTGACTCTCATCTGAGGGCAAAGCCCAGATTTCCACAATAATTGTAAAGGTCACCAACCGAAAATAACAGTTAACACATAACATTTAAGTTTTAAATGCTAAAAATAACTTTTCAACTAAGCATGCACCTATAAGGATTTTCAATATGCGAAAAGTTCATACAATACTTTGCCAATTAAAAATGAAAGCAAAATGAAGTTCTCAATCCCCTAATGAAAACATAACAAATCAAGACATGGATAAGTTAATGAGTAATTTAAACTCCACCTATAGATGAGTATTAAACTTCACAAAGAGATGAGGTTTAAACTCCACAAGGATGGGTCTCGGACCCCACATATTGATGGGTTTTAAACTTCACAAAGATATGATGTAACACCCCGTTTTTCAAAGCGAGGGTATATTTTTTTTTTCAAAAGTAATTAAACTAAAACAGAGGAATAAATAAAGAAATGCCTTTGGATAAATAATTGAGTCATTATAATTTACAGGCAGCGGAAAAGTTACTCCAATTATAAATCCAAACCATTTACCCAACAACAAATGGTACATGTAACCCATCGAAAATAACATGTCAAGCTGACAATATTAGTATAGGTACAGTCTTCCATTTTAAAATAAATGCAATACAAAAGAAAGACATCTGTTCCCTCTGTGACAACCTAGTCTGATCATTTTACAAAACAACTAAACACCCTGAGTGATCTCCACGCGCCCCGTGAGATCCCCCTATCGTAGCTGCAGTCAAGCGTTCCCATCTCCATTTCCGTCCGTAGGGTACGAACCGGTAGGATCGTCCTGACTCTCATCTGAGGGCAAAGCCCAGATTTCCACAATAATTGTAAAGGTCACCAACCGAAAATAACAGTTAACACATAACATTTAAGTTTTAAATGCTAAAAATAACTTTTCAACTAAGCATGCACCTTATCAGGATTTTCAATATGCGAAAAGTTCATACAATACTTTGCCAATTAAAAATGAAAGCAAAATGAAGTTCTCAATCCCCTAATGAAAACATAACAAATCAAGACATGGATAAGTTAATGAGTAATCAAACATCTAACTCAAACTGAGGATTTTCACTGAGCCAATCGATTGGGAAATCGATTAAGTGAGTACTGAGCCCCCTGGTTTTAAGCCAATCGATTTCCAAATCGATTTGGTCGAATATGGCTGAGCCCCTGTAGTACTGTTAAAGGTACAAGCATAAGCATAATGTCCCTCTTCTCCACATCGGAAACATCGTATCACTTGCCCCACTTGTCTCCCAAAGTCTTGGTTCCCTGGGTTATTCTGTCCCCCGTTGTTATCATGTGGTCGATTATAAGGTTTAGCAATTTGTTTTCCCTTGTTCCGATAATTCACCCGACTAGGCCCTCCTGGGTTAAAATTCCCTCCTCGGCTAGCTCTCTTATTCTTCATATCCTCAACTTCTCTACATTTTTCCACAAGAAATTGGAAACGTTGAATTCCCAAGGGTAAGACAAAGTCTTGAATCTCACACTTTAGTCCGTCTTGGAAACGATGACACAAGAACTTTAGTCCGTCTTGAATCTCACACTTTTGACCCTCACTCCCGTCTGACAGTTGATCATGTCGAAGATCTTCTTCACTTCTTGGATCCATTGATCCGCTTTCTCTGAATCCTCAGCCCCCTCAAACTTGGGAGGATTGTAACGACGAAAGTCCTTTAATCCTCGTGACTCTGCAGCACGAATCTCTCTTCCCCTCTTTTCGAGATCACGTTGAGTCTTGGCAGCAGTCTGTGCAGCAACAGAAGCAACCAGGTTATTTATAGCCTCCGCCATTCGATCATCCCTATTGGCATTGGCTCTCGGAACGTCATTCCTCCTT
>NC_021163.2:32997291-33005454 GCF_000331145.2 Cicer arietinum | reverse complement strand
CTTTCTTTGTTTTTCCTTCCTTTCTATTTCCTTCTTTCCTTTATATAACCTTTTCTTTTCCTTTTCCTTCCTTCTAATTTCCTTTTATATATATATATATATATATATATATATATATATTAAATATAACTTAACAAATATCTCAAAATATCTAGATATTTGTTAAATTACCATTTCACCCGTAACGCATTAAATTCTCCGTAAAGGATTTACCGCACTTAATTTAAATTTATTTATCGACGAGTAATTCTAAACGGTGTCAAAATAACTTTTTGATCCTATAAACTCCATAATATTATTAACTTTGGCTAAAAAGCCTCCGAGCCAAAATCCAAAACATATAAAATACATAAAGTGTACTTTAAAATTATGGGTCTTACATTTATCTTACCTCCCAAATGAGGTTTAATGTTCAACTATTCTAAAACTCTAAAGATGCAAACACGAGAATGGGGGCTGAATTGTGTTTGATAAAGTTGATAACTTTTTGCTAACTTGATGAAGGTTGGTTGATTTTTATGAATTGCTTAGATAAGAAGCAATTGGATTCAGAAGTAGCAAACAATGAAAGCATAAATAATTTGAACATATATTTATCCTTGTTCACCACTTACTTGGCTACATCCAGTCCCTTCATTCAGAATGCTTTAATCCACTAATTCAAATACCTTGAATTACAAAGCACTTGACCCTCCAAGCCAATCTTCCTAAACAGTCTGACAGTCCCAGACTTTTGAGAACAAACCACCTTGACCCTACAAACCAAGTCTTCTCCTAACAACATGACAACCCCAGATTGAAGAATGAACTAAAACACTACCGAGTTGGATACAAAAGATTGAAACTTGAGTAGTTGCTTCTAATAAAGTTGATAATAATAATAACTCTCACACTCTAAAAAAAGAACACTTAGAGAATATTTCTAACACGAACAAGTGTTTCTCTCTTTAAACTCTAAGGTGAATTTGGAATTTTGAGATTGAGTTATTCTACTATTTTCTGCTTTTCGATGTTTTTCTCCTTCAGCCTTGAGTGTCTATTTATAGTGAAAATTTAGTTTTCAATTAAGTCCTTGTTTAATTCTGAATTGTGTCTTGTTCATACTGAGTTTATAAATTCTTCAAATTGATTCTATTTCTATTTTTATTTTTTTAGGTTGAGTTTGTAAACTCTTTAGATTGATTATGTTTTATTTTTGTTCAGATTGCATTTGTAAATTCTTCAAATTGATTTTGTTCATATTTTGTTGTAGATAAATGTTGCTCAAATCTTCTTCAAATTTTAATTAAAGCTTCTTCAAATCTTAACCATATTTTTTTTTCAACTTAGTCAAAGATTTTTTTCAATTATAAATTTGAATCAAATCTTATTTTAGATTTTCTTTGAAAATATAAATCTTCTTTCATAATCTTTGAAGTCAAATATATTGTTCTCATAAAATACTTTTGTTAACATCAAAACTTTAAATGTGAAACCAACTTGATTCCAACAAACTCTTGAGCTAACTTGTTGGCTAATTTTGATATTTTCATCTAGGAATTTTTTGATGGAATGTTATTCCTCCATTTATTAAGATCTAAAGAGATAAGTGTAAGCATTTCTATTTTATCAACAACAACAACAAAAAAAGACAAGAAATCTTTTATGTAAGTATTCATTTTACCTTGTGAATAATAAATTGGGATTTCAAACCTTTAATTTGTTGAGGGAAAAAAAAAGACCAATCTTCATTGTAAATAAATGGAGCATCTAAATGCTTGATAATGCTCTCATAAGTTCTTACAAACAAATCATTTTATAGTTATAGGTATCCAAATTTTATTGGAACCTTGAATGTTAGATTTAGGAACATTTTCCCTTATTATTCACACCATCTTTCCATTGGGTACAACTACCTTTTTAGCATAACATTTGGAAGATGTGTGTTCCTTTTTCCCGTAATAAAAACATATAATATGTGGTAAGTTTTTCTTTTCTTAGACTTATGGAAAAAACGTCTTTTGAAAGATGACTTATATTTATGAAACCACTTTTGCATAAATTTTCTCTTTCATAACATCATTCTCATTTTCCAAAATAATACACTTTTCATAATGTGATAAATCATGATTATATTAAAAAATTTGTGTAATTTCGTGAAAATGCTTTAAGGCATTTGATAAGTCTTTTTCTAATTATGAAATTTGATTTTCCAAATTCAAAATACTTTTCTTTTGATAGGCCATAAACTTTTCATATTTTAGTCTCTTAATGAAGCTCACAAAAAACATCGTGTAGCTGATCATAAGAAGGAAAAAATTAGTTTCATTATTACTAACATCAAGCTTATGGTTGTTAGCAATAAGGCACAATATCATCGACGTTAGAGCTTTCACTTGAGGAAGTATTGATGTCCTCCCAAGCTATGTAATCCTTTTTACCCTTCTTATCTTTCTTGCCCTTTTTGTCACTTTTCTCTATCTTTTTGAGATATTTCAAACAATCTAGTTTAATATGTAAACACTTTCCACACCTATAGTGTGTGATAGAGTTGTCGATGTTGTCCTTTTTATTGGGCTTCTTAAAATGTTCTTTAATTTTGTTTTATTAAACCTTTCCTTTTGAGGAACTTGTTGTACCTCTTGACAAAGATTATCATCTCTTCATCATTGAATCATGTCCATCTAACCCGCTAGTATCGAAATCTTCATCCTTTTTAGACTTGGATGAAGTGCCTAACAAGGAAAAACTCCTTTTTAAACTTTTTTTCTTCATATTCCTTTGACTAGTTTAACGTTTTCTCGTGTTCAGTTAGATTTCCTAGGATAGTAGTAGTTGTCATAGTGGCTAGATCACGTGACTAGGTGATTGCCTTTACTTTCAGTTGTCATTCCTTACTCAAACATTTAAGAATCTTATCTGTTAGATCTTCTTTCAAAAAGTTTTTATCCAAGTGCATTTAAATGATTCACAATAAATGTGAATCTCTTTTGCAATACAGCGATGGTTTCACCATTCTTCATGTGAAAGATTTCATATTCTTGTGTTAAAGTATTTAGCCGAGCTCTTTGACCTCACTTGTGCCCTCGTTGATAACCTCAATAGTATCTCACATCTCTTGTCTAGTCTTACAGTGAGAGACTTTGTAATACTCATCTTGACCAAGAGCGAACATCATAATATTATTTGCCTTCTAGTCATATTGTACCTCTTCTTATCTAAGTCGGTCCAATTGATTTCTAGTTTGTTTATTGCTACACCATCATGAACGATAGTTAGAACAAACACTTTTTTTCAATCATGTACCAAACATCCAAATCATAAGAAGCGATGATGATTTTCTATGCTTCTTTCAATATGAATATTTATCGCCATTAAATATCTACACTCTATTATATTCTATTATATGTACCCTTAGATTCTGGATAACATTGTTGTCATTTCATTTTTCTCTTTAAGTCGTTAGATTTATACCTTTAAGAGAACCAGGCTCGCGATGTCACTTATTATCCAAAAAATTACCGACAACGAACTCTAGAAGGGGTTGAATACAATTCGATACTTTTGTAAATCATTTAAAAAATTGTTTGAGTCACACAACAACAAAAATGAAAGGTTTTATTGCGATGGAATCAAGTATTAAGAATATTGATGTTCGTACCGAATCCTTTAAAATATTAGAATCAAACAACACAAATCATATAAAAACTTATACAAGAAAACATAAAATTTGATTGAAGTTATTTAGAAAAAGATTTTGATACTTCAATCAAATTTACAAAGATATCAATACAAAGACTATGAATCATAATTAATAAAAACACTAAGATATTATATATTTTTTTAATTTGAATCATAGTCTAATGTGTTGAATTCAATGTTAAAAAAAAATATTCGTTCAACACACAAAATCAGGACAAGAATGTAAATCAGAAAATTATAATAACAATATTTCTATCAATTTTGCATTTAAACAAAAAAAATGCATCCAAACTCCAAATGAAATGAAAACAAAAGAACACCGTAAAATCATATAAATTAAAGAGTAAGGGGAAGATATAATCATGTATATATTTTACATGTTCCTCTACTTTTCCCTCGGTTGTAAAGTGTGTCTTGTCCCCATTCAATCGAATGAAAGTTTCTTCTTTTATTATTAATTGTGAATGTTTAAAAGACCTTTCGATAGATATTACAAATTCTTGAACACAAATTGTTCTTCATAAATGCTCTTTGAAACAAAATCTTGGAACAATCCTCCAAATTCTAAACATACAACTAGCTTCAAGATGAAGATCACACTTTACTTCTTGCAAGATAGACACCTAGAAAATTCCCTCTAGGAAACCCTTGAAGATCACCTTCTTCAGTGCTTCGACATGCAATTTGTTGATATCACCTTGATGATTCATATCTAGAATAGACACTCCAACAACTGATATACTTTAGTTGTTGTTTCTCGCCTCATAACTCAATTATACACTTGACTTAATCCTAAAAGAGTTTTCAATCTATGATATGATCTTGAATGCTTGAGTATAAGAAATAGGTGAAAGTATTCTTGTGTTTATAAATGATTAGAAAACCTTGTATATGATGCATGAAATAGCTTGACCAATGAAGAACGTTTTCTATGATAAATAACTAATTTGTAACTGCCATAACAACCTTAAAATTTTCAAATTTCAAGACTGCATGTTTGTTAAGTCGATTCATACTCCATGTAAGTGGACTTACACATGTTTGAAAAAACAATTTTGAATTTTGAAGTTGTGTGAGTTGAATCTCTGCCTTGCTAATAAGTCAATTCACACTACACATGTGAGTCGATTTACAATTCTAGGAGTTCAAAACCCGAGTTCTTGAATTTCATAATTTGGTAAGTCGATTTATGAAGTTAAAAATCACTTGGAAAATGTTTTCAATGAGTTTCAAAGGATTCTAATGCAATGTGATCTTGCTACAAAGTAAATGTTTACTAAAACAACATGCAATGAAGTTTATGCATGATAAAAAAATCGAACTCAAGGATTGCGTTTTACTATTGAATTATATTTGATTACTAGAATTGAACAAAAAGGTTCCCAAGTTGATTGAAATAATGTTTGAAATTAACAACAATAATAAAATTGATCTTTTATAATGAGAAAAATGTCAGGGATGAGTTTCACTTCGAATCCAACCTTGGTGTCTAATTTGATCCTAGTTACTGAATTCCTTTATTGAATTATTACCGAATTCTCTTTATTATTCTTGCCCTAATGTCTTAGTGACAGAACCTTTAATTCCAAAGTAACCCCTAATTCCTTAGTGGATTTAAGATTAGAATTAAGCATTACCGTATAGAAATTCTCTTGTAAATTATTGCTTTGCAACTAATTTAATTGGTTTCATGACCTGCATCTATCCCTAGACTACAAATTCATGAATTTCTCATCTCAAGCATTCGTAAAGTCCACTTCCGTTTCAAAATACAAATCGTAGAACATTTTAATGTTGATCAAGCAATAAAAAGCATTAAGCACAGAGATGAGAAAAACAATTCAATAAACTCATTCATATAACTAGAAATCAAATCAGAAAAATAAGGGTTTCATCTGGTTACACTCATCCCTAACAAATAGGGTTTAATTACTCATGACAGAGATACAAAAGATAAGGATTAAAGAAGAATTACAAGAATGATTCATGGATGATTCTTGATAAAACTGCTTCAATGGCGTTAGAAACGGCCATCTTTGAGTTTTTATGCTAGGGCACAAGTCTCCCAAGTTCCCAAGAGTCAAAAAGATCCCTAAAACAGTAAAAATCTGCGTTTTTATGGTTACTGGTGCGCGTCGCGCGCCCCAGGCACGCTCCAGGCGCGCATTGACAGAACTGAAACACGAGAAATGCGCTCCAGGCGCACAGCATCTGCTGTCTGATGTATTTTGCATTTTTCTCATTTTTTGCGTTTGAATTTGGTCCTGGTGTCTTCATGCAAGTTGTAGATATGGATCTTAGCTTTCATTAGCACCTAGAGTGACACTAATTGGACATCTAGAACTCCAGATATGGCTGAAATACTCCACATATATCATGTTGATTTTTCACCAAAATTCAGCACTGCACTAAAACAAAACGCAATGTAAAATTACGACAAATTCCTACTTAATCAACGAAATAAAAACAAAAAACATTTTATTAACTCAAAGAACAAAAATCAACAAAATGTATCAAATAAATCCTTAATTTAACTGATGATTGAGGATAAATAAGACTAAAACAGTGGGAAAAATATGCATATGATGAAGAGTCATCATGTGCCTAAGCATTTGGTGGTTTAGGCACAATGTCATTAGTTGCGTGTAACTTATGCACCATATCATTTTATGTTAGATTATATATGACTTTTAATTGTAAGACATTTGGTAACTTTGAATAAAGAAAACCTTTTGTGGTGATATTAGGGAATGTTTCTCTAGGGTTCTTACTTAACCCAATTTTGAATCTTATTAAGAGCCACTTACTTTTGTGGTGATTCTTCTCTAATTTTATCATTTTCTCGTGGAGAGTGACAGGTTCTGCCATTTCTTTCCTACTCCATATTTTCTTGTTTGTTTTATCCATATTATTTGCTACTTTGTGTTGAAAATATCATTTGTTATATATTTCATCTCATATGAAAATACTCAAATCAATATCAGGTAATAATATCAGCATATATGAGTGAAGTATCAGAAGATGATGGGATATCATCCACACTTTTGAAAGTACGAGGCCAATATCTAAAATCTAATAACTAGAAAATATTTGCATCAATTGACTGAACAATGAAAACCTATGAAGCAGCGCCAATTCTACAACTCTAGCTACATGATAGAACTCTGGCTCTTTTTTTGTTGAAATGCTGCAATTACTCTTGGAGTCGTCGGGTCAAGGATATTGTGTTGGTTTTTGTGGTGCATGTGATTTGGCTAATTTAGCTTTCTAGGAATGTTGCTATATTTAATTAATGCTTTGGCTAACCATGATCATAGTATTCATTATTTCATTTGGTGGGATTATTATCTATATTTCGTTAGGAAGCAGTTTTTAAGAGATAGATTTGTCTTACCAAATTATCGATTTTCTACATTGGGTTTGGTTATGCCCCAAATTAATTTGTAATGTTTTCTTTTATTAATAATATTTTTGAGTGTGTTGTAGATGATTATTAGAGGTTTAAGGTGCCAACATAATTAGTATGTCATTCCTCTATAATAATGAATTTGCATGCTTGTAGTTTATCTAATAAAACTAACTTTAGACCCATTAAACTAAGCGTTAGTATGTATGTCTTTTACTTTAATTTAAATAAATATTAATTCATATCAATTGTTGATAAAAATATTTTTTACAGTGTGATTGACAGATAATTGAATTTATTTGACTTTAATTTTAATTATTATTTACAAATTCACAGTATAAATGATTGTGAATTGTTGACTATGTAGTATTTTTAACATTGACATTGGATAAAAACAAAACTAATAAAATAGAAAATTATGTGTATAAGTCTATCTTAGACTTGACTTGAGGTTTTTTTTATAGAGAAATGTATATTTGATTTGATGTTTCTTTTGATAGAAAATTGTGGACTTGATTTAATTTGATGGTTAATACAGAAAAAGAAAAAGAAAAAAAAAAAAACTGCACTTCATTGCTAACATATAATTAATTACATAGGATTTTTACTCCACTAAAAGTGTATCTTACATTTTATAATGTGCCTTGTATATTAGCACAAGAATGCATGCTTTCTTCAATTACCATGCTTAACTGGTGTTGGTTTAAATTGGAGTTACATTGTGTCATATTTGAAGTGTTAGAAGTGATAGAAGTGTTAACACCATGTATGACACATTATAATAATCATAAGAGAATTGTTGATGCATACTTCAACATTATTATGGTAAGTGGAATGATCATCGTCTTACTATAATAATGTCTTACAACTTGATAGAAAATTTGTTAAGAAACAAAATTTAACAATAAACACTAGTGCATTTTAACCTTGTTACATCGTCGATATTAGATCGGTTGTTATACATCCAATGTAATAAGTAAGATGGTGGCAAATTTGTTATTATGGTAAACTTTGTTAGATCTGTTCTAATTGAACTGATCTAACAAACACATTAAAAAAATAAAACTACAAAAAAA
>NC_021163.2:32966370-32983496 GCF_000331145.2 Cicer arietinum | reverse complement strand
TTTTTTTTTTGGGTCAAATTCAATTTAATTATTCCAAGACCAAACGTGTTTCTTCTTATACGTCAATGGTTTTGTGGGTGTTGAGTGGTAATCGGTGACACTGTGATGTGCGGTCATGGCTATGTAGGAGTCAATTGAAAAAAACTAACCCAACAGCAGAAAGCAGAGAAAATATATGGTTGCAGGTGCCTACAACATTGGTAGTTCAGGCAAACTCGATCAGTAGCTTAACGTTGATTTCATTCGTCATTGTTTCCTGTCATGAAATATGAAAATTAATAAAGGGAAATAGAAAAAATTGTGAAGAGGTAGTTAAAATTTTCTATTATCATATTCCAGCTTCACAATTAGAAAGCATACATTTGGCGCAACCATGCTTTTAAGAGGCATAGTTAAATCCTCCAGGATAATCAATAGTCTGTTGAATATGATTTACGGTTTCAGAAGCACTTGATGGCAATTGGTTCCCATTCTTAATTATCAGGTTTGTCTCATTTCTAAATATTATTTAAAGGGCTCACCACTTTTTCAATTTCGATTTGTGATCTTAGTGCTTGCTTGCTTCACAAAAATAAATGCAGTGGGACTAATTTTATATTAACACAAATGCTTGTTAAGAGAAAAAGAACCTTAAGCATTCATCATCCTCAACAAGTGCATGATCTGAAGGAAGACCAATCATACTTGGCATACCACCTGCATAAAAACACCCATCTCAACAAAATCATAACTAACCTATCATCAGAGCTACACTAGTCCACCGAAAAACTCGTAGTTCAAACTATACCTTTCCTCAATTGCAATGAATCAAAACAGGGGTAAGGGAATTTCCTACAAATAAAACAAAGACATATCAACTCCCAATTTATTTGAAAAAAAAGCTAACAAAACCATAAAATTGAATCAATAATCCACATGAAAATCATGTAATGACCTCATTTACCTCAAATAATCCATGAATTAACCATAAACCCTAAATCCTAAAGAGGCAAATAAGTGGAGCCACAATGATGGAGACCTAATTAAGCAACATGTACGAACGGGTGATTCACAAACCCAAAATCAGGTAATATATATTTGTGGTATAATAATAGTTGAAAAACTAAAATCTTTGAACAAAAGAGACGGATCAAGCACAATAGTAAAACAAGAAATCACCATAGAAAAGAAATCCTTTAATTAACTAAAGTACAGTGGAAAGAGGAGAAACTCACAAATCTTGTGGCATAGTAACTAGAACAGAGCGCGCGCAATTAATCAAGAGTGAATTATGGCGATTGAATGGAGGAGTGGAGGGTTTAGATGAAACCCTAACGCACAGATGGTTGATACAGAGACGCACAAAGAGAATGAATAAAGCCGCACAAAGAGAATGAATAAAGCCGCACAAAGAGAATGAATAAAGCCGCACAAAGAGAATGAATAAAGCCGCACAAAGAGAATGAATAAAGCCGCACAAAGAGAATGAATAAAGCCGCACAAAGAGAATGAATAAAGCCGCACAAAGAGAATGAATAAAGCCGCACAAAGAGAATGAATAAAGCCGCACAAAGAGAATGAATAAAGCCGCACAAAGAGAATGAATAAAGCCGCACAAAGAGAATGAATAAAGCCGCACAAAGAGAATGAATAAAGCCGCACGAGGTGCTTGAAATAGTCGTGAGTGGAGCAAGTGGAGGTTGAAGGGTTAAGATGAGGTTTTAAGGATCGAAGACAGTGAACGATTGAAGGTTTAAGATGTATGTTAAAGACGAAGGTTGAACCGATCTACGCAAGGTTGAAGACGGTGAAGGATTGGGAGGTTTACCTGTTTAGAGAAAATCTAGGGTTTTCGTGAAATAAGAGAAAATGAGTTTAAGTAGAAGAAATAGTTAGTTGTTAATTAGACTATAGAGAAAGCTTCTTCAATATATGAATATACCACAATAGTTTGTAAATGTAGCATAAAACAATTTACAAAAAACCGTGTTGTAATATATAGTACGTACAGATATGAACCATTCTTAAGTAACCTAAACTTTTTAGCATATAACAGCAACAAAAATTAAAAATGTTGCCTTTTCTATCCTATGAGAACGGTTTTTTGACTACCAAAAAAATAGGGTTGTCTTAGGTATAAAATGTTGTAGTGTATTAATTAATTTTAAAGTTAAATAAACTAAATTATTTGAAACTTAAAAATTATTAAATTAGAATAAGAAAACAAATTAGTTTAAGGGCATATTTGTCCTTTAAAAATAATATCATTTCTCTCTCTTTTCTTATATCAAATAATACAACACATACTTTTTACATCTTTTTCTTTTTTCACATTATTTCCCACTTTTTTTTCTCTCATATAGTATATTTAGATGAGAAGTTTTTCTGAAATAATGTAATTTTCTTCAAAAATTCAAAACCTTCAATGTAGTTTATAGAATGTTCAAAATAAAGAGATTTTATGCAAATATTTTGTCAAAACTAAATTTAGCGAATTTCAAATACGATATATAATCTAAAAAATTCAAAATCCTTCTCTACTTTAAGAAATATGAATGATGATCCATATTATTTTTTCAAGTTTATAATTTTAACCATTATATAAAAATTGTTCAATTTAAAAGTCCAATTCATTTATGTAAACAACACAATTTAGAAATGAAATGAATTTAATTGAAATATTTAAATTGTCTATAATTCTTAAAATTTCTAACTATCTCATCCAAACCTACTCTTAAGTTGGACGAACTTCTGTTTATATTTGTTGTTTAAAAAATATTAAAAAAACTACTATTTAAAAAAAATGCAAATGTTGATACTTGTTGTTTATACTTGTTGTTCGATAACCTTTATTCAACTTCAACCTTCCCGGATCATTACAACGCATTCTAGACGTGTTAGTGGGGACAAACTCTTTTATGGTAAAATGCAAATGTTGATCGTTACATTCGTACTTATTATAACTAATAACTTTAAAAGAACTATGAAAATAAAATCATAAAAATTGACATGAAATTTTCCTGCGGAATTTCCTAAGGATAAAACACTCATAAACTTTGCTGCGGAATTTCCTGCGGAATTTGCGATGGAATTTGCTTCGGAAACATGCCGCAGATAAATCATATGGAAAAAGATGAACTTTGCTGCGGAAAGGTGGTCGTATGTACATCCGCAGCAAAAGAAAAAGTTACCTGCGGTTTTACCTGCGGAACATGATACCGTAGGAAAAGTCTTAAGATAATTGTGAACCGCAGGAAAATCCTCACGTATTACTGGCGGATTTTATTCCGTAGGAAATTCCGCAGGTAAAAAGCAAATTTCTTGTAGTGTTTATACAATTTGCATCCTTTAGTCTCTGGAATGATCATCTTACTAAATGAATGTCTTGCAATTTGGTTTCATGAATATACTAAGTTGGACCCAACGTTCATCAACAATCATTTTAGTGAACTAAGAAATTAATGGAAAATGATTAATTATAGTGGAAAGCCTCATTGTATTACTTTCAACAAAAATATGAACGAACCAAGGCTTATCAATGGCTGAGTTGATTGTAAAATGAATTTGGTCTTATAAGAGATCATCTGGCTTTTATAAGGTATTTTGAAAATAACCTATCTAATTTTGACCTTTTAATCGGGGCAAGCTTTACAACTTATCATAGCCTTACAACTTGCCAACAAATTCAACCACTTATACCACATTCAATTTCTTTTGATGTAATAGTTTTTGTACAGATTATAACTTCAAACAAATTGGTATGTTCCAAATTATAATATTTAAGCTTGTAAAATGCCTTAATATTATTTTGTTGGTATGTATAAGACTAATTAAACATTTTATTACATATTTTACTACAAGAAAAACTGTTATTACCTACGGCAGATTTTATCTTTACCCACAAAATATCCATAGGTAACGTAAAATTACACACAGATTATCCACGGGTACGGGTTCGTAGCTAAATTGCTTGTAGGAATATATTTACCGACGGACAAACAGTAAGACACACTTATTTAAGGATTGTCCGTGGGTAATATGACTCACCGAGTTTCCAGGGTAAAGTTACTCATAGATTTTTTATGGATAAAATAGTAGATACTTACGGACGGAAAAGTCGCAAATAACATTTCTCACGGACCATCTCTGACAAAGTTTACTATTTTATATTTGATATTGATAATTTTATCCATGAAATGTTTGTGGGTAATCAAAAAATGATTTTAATTCTATTTTTGTTTTTTTATAGTTTGCTATATTTTTTTAATATATGTTTAAAATAAATTGTAAGCATATTAAAACATCATTGTCAAAACAAAGTAAAATTTTATGTAAATTGTGTTTTCAAAATACACATTATGACTTCCATAAGTCTCAAAATAAGGACAACTTACACTACCATGATTCTCAAAATAAGCATATTGTCACTGCCATAAGTTTCAAAATACACATAACGACACTATCTAAGAATATATATAGATAATGCCTACAAGTCTAAGCAAAATATATAGTCATAACTACTATTCAAAACTGACATTGAAATCAATATTACTTCTCGCCGTCATCATTGCTAGACTCATCCTCGTCATAATATGGATAACGACGACGACGGGATGACTCGACCTGTATAGAAGCAACACTTTTTGCCAATGTTGCTAGCTGCATCTATAGCTCTGTAGTGCGCTGCTCTGTTTGTTGAACTTCCTCTTGTCGACGTTGCTCTTCTTTCCTTAGCTCCTCTTGTGCCTTTCATGCCTCGTGTGCTGCCGCTTTTGCTCGCTCTTCAAATATTGCTATCTTGCAGCTATCTCGTTAGAGTGTTGAGACAAGACATTGGCGCAACCTCTAGATGGACGAGAATCTGATACTAGACTTGCGACACCTGGTCTATAAAGCGAGGATCTATCTCCAGCACCATGGATCCTCCCTTTATTCTTCCCCCCGACCCACATGTCTAAGCGAGCTTCTGCATTAACCACTTGCCTACAACTACTAAATGTTTCCCCACCTTTGGAGGCTTGTTCCAACATAACTTGAAATGTTTCCTACTTAAATATAAAATAATGTAACATAATCAAATTACTTTTACAAGAAATACAAATAAAAGAATGAATGAATGATTTAATATTTCTTACATATGTTTCTCTTTATCTTTCATCAACCCAAGAGTTGTCCTTTTTCTTAGTGTGAGTTTTTAAAAAGACCTCATCCAATATGGGTTCTCTACCTAACTCTTCAGCCTTACAAAAAATAAACAACAACAGAACCGTGAATAAAATGAGAGCCATATTTCACCAGCAAAGAAAAACAACAAAATATTTTAGCAAAATAACTCTATGGATTTTGAAACAGCAACACAACAAAACAATAAAAATAGAAAATAGTAGACATGTCCTTGCGCCAAACATTAAAAGGTTATACAGTGAAGACTTTGACATAGAAAGCGTACCATCTGAATGGTATGTTCAACAATGGATATAGATCCACCAGTATGGACATCTCATCCTTTAGAGGAAGCACGACTTTTCTTAGCTCGATTTGATATCTCCTTATACGACGGATCCATCCATATCTTCTCAAGATCATTCCAAACAGTTTCTCGCATCCAAGTTGGACACTTGCGATTCTTTCTCGCGTGCATTAACATATTAGAAAGACGTATTGATCCTTTTGTATTGAAGATATTCTTAATCTGAAAATTGTGTTCAAGCAACAACAACAACAACAATAATAATAATAATAATAATAATAATAATAATAATAATAATAATAATAATAATAATAATAATAATAATAATAATAATAATAATAATAATAATTAATTGCCAAGTTGTCTAAGTGTGAATTTTGGTTAGAGGAAGTGAGTTTCCTAGGACATGTAATTTCAAAAGGTGGAATAGTCGTTGATCCTGCCAAGGTGGAGAGTGTATTAGAATGGAAAGCACCTAAGTCAGTAACTGAGATTAGAAGTTTCCTAAGATTGGCAGGTTATTATCGTAGGTTCATAGATGGATTATCCAAGTTGGCCTTACCTTTAACTAAGTTGACCCGAAAAGGGGAATTGTTCGTGTGGGATACCCATTGCGAGAATAGTTTCCAAGAGCTTAAGAAACGATTGACCTCTGCACTGATCTTAGTATTACCTGACTTGAGTGAACCCTTTGTAGTATATTGTGATGCGTGTGGTTCCGGATTAGGTGGAGTACTTATGCAGGATGGGAAGGTGGTAGCATATGCTTCTAGGCAACTGAAGATTCATGAGAGGAACTACCCTACCCATGACATAGAACTAGCAGTAGTTGTCTTTGTACTTAAGATATGGAGACATTATTTATATGGATCTAGATTTGAGGTTCTTAGTGACCATAAGAGCCTTAAGTATCTTTTTGACCAGAAGAAGTTGAACATGAGACAACATAGGTGGATGGAATTTCTTAAAGGTTTTGATTTTGAGCTTAATTATCACCCTAGAAAGGCCAATGTAGTGGTTGATGCCTTGAGTAGGAAGACTTTGAGTGTGTCCGCTTTAATGGTTAAGCATAGTGAGTTGTTGGAACAATTTAGAGACCTTAGTTTAGTTTGTGAAGTAACACCAGAAAGCATTAAATTGGGAATGTTGAAGGTAACTAGTGGACTATTAGAAGAGATTGAAAAGAATCAGAAATTGGATTTATACCTTTTGGGTAAGTTACAGTACACTGACCAAGGGAGAGAACCTGATTTTAAAATAGGTGTGGATGGAATTTTGAGATTTAAGGGGAGAATTTGTGTTCCCGATGTAGAGGAGTTAAGAAAAATGATCTTAGAGGAATGACATAGGAGTCGTCTAAGTATTCACCCTGGAGCCACAAAGATGTATAAGGACCTCAAGAAGATATTTTGGTGGCCTAAAATGAAAAAAGATGTTGTTGAGTTTGTGTATGCTTGTTTGATCTGTCAAAAGTCTAAGGTAGAGCACCAAAAACCTTCAGGTTTGATGCAACCTTTGAGTATTCCCGAATGGAAGTGGGATAGCATCTCTATGGACTTTGTTGTAGGCTTACCTCGAACTCCAAAAAGGTGTGATAGTATTTGGGTTATTGTGGATAAATTAACTAAATCTGCTCACTTTATTCCGATAAACATAACTTACTCTATGGAAAGGTTAGCTGAAATATACATAAAGGAAATTGTGAAGTTGCATGGAATTCCATCAAGTATAGTCTCAGACAGAGACCCTAGGTTTACCTCTAAGTTTTGGCAAGGTTTACAAAGCGCTTTAGGTGCGAACCTTAGGATGAGTTCAGCCTACCACCCACAAACAGATGGTCAGACTGAGCAAATCAATCAATCCCTAGAAGACTTGTTGAGAGCTTGTGTTTTGGAACAAAATGGAAGTTGGGATAACTTTTTGCCACTTATAGAGTTTACCTATAACAATAGTTTCCACTCTAGCATTGGAATGGCCCCTTTTAAGGCATTGTATGGGAGAAGGTGTAGGACTCCTTTGTGTTGGATTGAGACGGGTGATAACCTTGTGTTAGGACTTGAGATTTTTCAACAAACTACTGATAAAGTAAAAATGATTCAGGAAAAGATAAGAGTATCTCAGAGTAGGCAAAAGAGTACCATGATAAAAGAAGGAAAAACCTCGAATTTCAAGAAGGTGATCATGTATTTCTAGGAGTTACTCCCACAACTGGGGTTGGTCGAGCATTAAAAATGCGAAAGCTTACCCCTCGGTTTATAGAACCTTACCAAATTCTTAAACGTGTTGGTAACGTAGCATATCAGATCGCGTTGCCTTCGTCAATTTCTAATCTTAATAGTGTCTTTCATGTGTCTCAACTTCGCAAGTACATTTTCGATCCCTCACACGTGATTGAGTCAGACAAGGTCCAAAGTGCTACATGGGAAGTCGAAAGCCAGATGCGCGATTCTTATCCAAAACTGTTTCTGTCAGGTAAATTTCGAGGACGAAATTTTCTTCAACAAGGGGAGAAATGTAACGCCCCAATTTTCTCATTACCTTATTTTAATAGTATAATGATACACTACTATTATTATATGAGTGTTAATATGTGTTCTAATTTCTTTAGGTGTGTATGTGTGTTTGCCTTAGTAATTGATTTAAATCATTAATATTAACTATATTTAACTTACAAAAATAAATATAATATATATATATATATATAAAATAATACAAGGAGTGAATTTGTGTTTTTATACTAATTGTTACCTTTAGCTATAATAATAATAATAATAATAATAATAATAATAATAATAATAATAATAATAATAATAATAATAATAATAATAATAATAATAATAATAATAATAATAATAATTAGGCTAATACTAGGTATATATATAGAGAGTAGCGCTAGTTCTCACATTAGGAATCAGGGAGTAGCACGGAGCCGCCTTTCATCACCAACCAAAAGCATAAGGTATTCTTCCTCTTTGTACCTTGATCAAAATATGTAGTAGCGATAGGCAGGCAGAACTTTTAGTGCTAATCTGAACATTCCCTTTTAATTATAATAACAATTTCCTTCCATTTGAACTATATTCCTGAAGCAATGTTTTCACAAATTTAGCAGCGATAGCAAACAGCAATTGGATTTTTGTAATATTTTATCATGTATTCAAGCCTAAGCATGATTGTGAATATTGTATTTTCATCGCCTTGACACATCTTAACCGACTAATGCATTGCTCAATAATTTCCTTAATCAATGAGTTACCGTCCTTTCCATATTTTATTTGATAATTTAGGTTCGTAATTAAAATAAAATACAAACTATATTTTATTTATTAGTTATATTATTTTGAATACCAATTATTTATAGAAGTAGGAGAAATGTGTCGGTATTATTTATTTTCTTCTATAAAGTGAGTTTCTTATTTCCTTTGCATGTATGAGGCATTAGCTGCTTTAAGTTCTCCCTCTCTCTCTCTTTCATGTTTCTCTATTTTTACTAGGTGCATTGCTTTAACTTCTTATTTACATCATAGTCTTATACATCCTTCATAAATGGTTAGTATCATGTAATGTAAACTGAAAAGGTTGTCGTGTGAATTTGTCTCTTCTCCTCTAGATAATGGTGATATGATACTTCCAATTTTAATTTGTTTTCACTGATTATTTAGTAGGGTCGTAACATTCAGTGTGAGAAACAAGTTTTATATTTCTGTCGTATTTGAATTGAATAAATTTATGCTTATTTAGTTTAAAGTTCATTACTCCTCCCTTGAAATTTGAATAGCATCTATTATCTATTATTTATATAGAAGCCAAATAAATGGTACATTCACATAGAATGCCAAAGAGTGCAATGTGTATGCATCGGTAGCAATTTCTCTATCCCCTCTGCTTTAGTTTGTTTTCCTCACATTCTCATTTATTTATTACATCTTTCTGTGGGTTGTAGAACAAATAGTAGATAATTTACTTTTTTAGATAACTTATTTATTTATTTTATTAATTATTTGTTCATTTGCTTATTTAATTATTTATCATTTTTTTAACTTATTTATTTATTTATTCATTTATTTATATTAAGTAATTTATTTGTATTTGGTGGTTGTGTGGCTATAATTCCCTCGCAGACTATTAGAGACGACGACCGACAAAGAAAAGACTCGTTAGCATATCAGATTCATTGGACGGAATTTTCAGTCAAGGTAAGGGGTGAGATAAGGTTCGATTTTATGAGTATAAAATAACATGAGATGAACGAGAATGCTGAAATTCTCAGATGTTCATTCGGGGCTTACTACGTAGAGTTGAGCCCTATTGAGTAATAATCATTAATTAATAAAATGTGAATGGTAATAGTGAGGACTAAAATATAATTTAGCAACCTATAGAATTGCCATGAATTTATTTATATCAAGATTGCATGTCGTCTGATTTTATGAATATTATGTTGATTGCTACTGTGTGAATGATATGTACTGGAGTGTTCTTACTACTTGAATGAAATTGTGATATTACTTGAATGTGCCACGTGTTTGATCTTTTATTTTGTGATTGATAAGACTGGATGATGCATTGTAAGTAGTGCAAACCAAAATATTGGATTTTATTGTGATTGACTGATATACATATATAATGGATGAATGTTGTGAAGTCAAACTGAAACTTATTGAGTTGTGATTTTGGAGTTAGAACTATCTTGTCATCATATAGGGAGGATCTGACAAACCTTACTACTTGAATGAAATTGTGATATTACTTGAATGTGCCACGTGTTTGATCTTTTATTTTGTGATTGATAAGACTGGATGATGCATTGTAAGTAGTGCAAACCAAAATATTGGATTTTATTGTGATTGACTGATATACATATATAATGATGAATGTTGTGAAGTCAAATTGAAATTTTTTGAGTTGCAATTTTGGAGTTAGAACCTTTTTGTCTTCGTATAGGGAGGGTTTGAGAAACCTAGTGATTCAGGGAAGTACAACTGAATGAGCCTGATCGTGGAGGGCTATTCCTAAGTGGATTAGTGGGTTATTCCCTAAGGTCGGGAGCTACCGTGCAACACAAGAGTACCCCGACCGTCGCGTATATATGTCTCGGGTTGAGTTGAGGGGATCTGTGAGGAATTGGCCATTCATGAATTGTTAGTCCACTCTTGTAGTGGCATAGTATCAGGCCTCCTAACCAAGTACTTCAGAGTATAATGATACCAAATGATGAAGTATAGTGTATAGGACATGCATAGCATTTCATCCTTGTGATTGTCTTATTGCGAATGAATTTGATAAACCGTCGATATTATACACTTGACTGCTTTTGAGGTTGTGATAATTTGATTGCTTGCGTGTTCTCCTTGTGTATTTTATACTGTTACATAATTTCGATACTCACCCCTCGTTGTTTGTGTTTGGCGTTTGCGATGGACGCAGACGAGTTGTAAGTTGCAGGTGATGACTAGTACCATCGGAGATGCGGAAGCCATCATATCTTGGAGACCCTTATTATATGCATTGTGTTGATGTTATTTTGAGCATTTTTTTATTTTGAGAATTCCTGCTCTTATAGTGACATCGGGTTGAGACTACATTTGCACTTAATTTAACACATAAATAGGTGTACTTCAAAAAGGATTTCGTTGTCTGATATTGTGATTTCAAGTTGTTAAGTTTGATGGAACCTTTGAATTTATTTGATGTGTTTGTGATTATGTGATACTCTTTACCTTAATAATAAATAAATATGTTTGAAAGTTTGTATATTTAGCTATTGGAAGAAGTTCATAGTTTTTTTTAAATAAAAAAAATAAATATACGAATTTTTTTTGGGTTTAGGGTGTCAAAGTATCCACACAATAGTTGAACTCATTAATTAGTATCCACACAATAGTTGAACTCATTAATTAGTATCCACACAATAGTTGAACTCATTAACAAGATATATAACTTAATCTTACACCAAAAAATTTCGAACCAGCGTTCCAAAGTTAATTTTGGGATTGCTCTCCATTTAGGATAGGGATCAACATATTGTGATGTAATGACTCAGGTGAGGGATCTCGAGGCCACCCTACACGGTAACCACCTGTAAACAATTTTTTGAAAAACATAAAATTTTAAAAAATAACTTGAAACGAACCCTATTCCTCATGTAGTAATGAAAAGTTAATCAGTATTAGTTACACACCCTCGACCATCCGGCCATATCATTTTTCTCCCATCAGGCGCAACCCCATGACTAGAATTGGAGCATTGTGACCCTTGAGTCTTATTACCAATAGCAACAGGTGTTGAAGGTGGTGGATTAGCTGAAATTGAAGTATGTCGTGAGACAACAGATGTTAATGTTTGTGACGGTGAATGATCAGCAATCAGGGAAATGTTGTCTTCTAGGACAAAACTCGGTGTGGGCATCATCACTATAATTGGTTCAGTACCATGCACCTTATTAGGTTGGAGTGGAAGCACTGCAGCTTGTTGGGTAGGATGCAAAACAAGTTGTTGGGTGGGATGCCGCACATAGTGTGAGGTTGGTGTAGTGGCATTGACATCTAGTGGCAATTGATCAATTGTTGGTTGTATCTGTCGAGCTGCTTGAGTTACCTTATGCAGTAAAATCATGCAATTTTTCTTGAAAGGAAGCTTGAGTCTAATCTTTTCTTTTGGAGTCATCTATAAAAAATAAGATGAATAAAAACAATTAGCACACACAATAGTAAACACAATTCAAGATGTATTCAAGATTATCAACTCTACAATATGCACACGCACAATTCAATATGTAAAACTAAGATATAAAAAGGTAGAATATGATGATTTAAACAAACAATCAACTACTATTTATACTTACTAAAAATTCAAACGTCAATTGAAGAATCTGTTGTAAAATAATGACCTCTATAGTCTAAAATATATGACAGTTTAAAACAAGATTGATATCATTTTAACAAAAGAACACTTTTATTAAACTCATGATCAATCACGGTCCCAAGGAGTTGATTCTAAGTGAAGGCTCACACTTACATCTATTGACTAATAACTTGTCTAGAATATACAGTAATGTTCTACGGATTAATCAAGATACATGCATGCCAAATTACTCGTTCAAACGATATTAATGAAAACAGAATATGTCTAGCATGCAATCAAGATTAAGCATACAATCATACAATGAAAATAAAGAGTAAGGGTTAGAGAATGGTGCACCGCAATTTTATACTGGTTCAGTCGTCAATCAGACGACCTACGTCCAGTCCCGAAATAGAACGATTTCGGCCTTTTTCCAATAGAATATTTCAGAGTGTTTTACAGATGTTCCAGCTCTCTCAGCCTATCAATCTTAAAACTCTCTCTCTCTCTATTCTATTTCGCAGCCACTGTATCCCAGAGTTTATCTCCAAACTCTTCCAAGATCACAGTAAAGTTTCTTCTTGATGAGCCCTCTCACCAAAGAAGATAACTACCAGTTTCACCACTGGATTTTACCACAGTTCTTTCTTTTCAAAACTTTGTTACAGAAAGTATAAAAGATGTACATAGTTTGTCTCAATCACTAGCAATGTATCTCACATAAGTAGATTGTTGTCCATTTGAGTGTTTGTGAGATCATTCTCTTTTTCTCTCAAGAAGTCTTTTTCAGCTCTCTTTTGATTATGAATAATCGTTGGTTTTGGATCTGAAAAAGTAATATCAAAAATGTTATCAAAGGTTCTTAAGAGTTTTGAGAAAAAGATTGAAAACTGTTTATATAGTTTCTAAAAAACAACTGATAAATCGATTTCCCAATCGATTCATTAATGTGATAAAGCAGACTTAATCGATTTTCCAATCGATTATCGAAAGTCTTGTTTTTCTTGAATCTTGAAACTACATAAACTAATCGATTACCTAATCGATTATTTAAATGCACTTTTCAGAAAACTATGTGTAGTTTATATATGAATCGATTGCATAATCGATGTCAGGTGTTTTGTTCCAACAACGAGATCAAAACAATCGATTACGTAGTCGATTCATTAAGTCACATAATCGATTCATTAAGTCACAATATTTTGATCAACAAAAGTTCAATTCGAACAAAAGTTCAATTCGAACAAAAGTTCTAAATATTCAAAGTTCAAACGAATTAAACAATCAAAACAGTAAAAAGTTCCAAATCATCAAAACAAAAAGGTTCTAAATAAGCATTTCCTAACGATCATCTTCATCTTCATCTTCAAGGTGGGAATTGGAAAGTGAAGTAACACCACTAATCAACAATTCACCTATATTAAAAAATAAAAGTTAAATATTAATATTTAACATGACAAATTTAAATCAAACAATGTAGAGAATAGAATACCTTCATCGTCAGACTCTATTTTATTGAGTAAAATAGCATTTTCAGTATTCACTTTAGAATTTGAATCACCTATCAATATCAACATAGTACAATATAAACAACAATAATTTAAGATATACAAAATTATTAGCTATTTCAAATATATTAAAATTTAAATGAAAAATTTAAAACAAATATCAGTCTTCTCAGCACTCCATAACCAACTTCTAGCACACATCAAGGCCTCTAAAGTAGTCCAATGAAGTCGGCTTCAATGAGGGCTTAAGATATGTCCGTCGGTATCGAATGCAGATTCAGAAGCTACAGTAGAAACAGAAATTGCCAATACATCATTTGCAATGGTTTGAAGTGTTAGATACTTAACTCCATTCAACTTCCACCACAACAAAATATCAAAATCAGGACTTCTTGGCAAAACTTCCTCCTCTAAATAAACATCCAACTCTATTTTGACAAATGAAGTTCTAGCTCTTTTTTTCCTTACATACAAATCATAGTCTTCTAAACCATCATCCTCAACATTACTAAAGTGGACATCCAACATTTGAGAATCACTACTAGAACCATTATTCATTTTCAATTGATATTCATAAAACAAATCATAACACAACTGTCGAATCGACTTAACTTGGTCATTAGCATCATTCCCATACAACTTAACGTAATAATATTCAAGCAACTTTATTTTGTATCGAGGATCCAAAACAGCAGCAACTCTCATTATTTCATGAACCACATTATTTTTCAAATTTCCCAACATATTCTCTGCCATTTTTTTTATCAATGCATCAGAGGATTTAATCCACTCATTTATTGCAATTTTGATCATACAAATCTTAGGAAAATATTGATTGGAAGTTGGATAATTAGTGCCAGAGAACACTTCAGTGATAGAATTGAACAATTTCAATTTGCCACAAATATCTTTTGCAAATTTCCAATGTAAACTTGTAGGCAAACAAGTGTATTGGGATTCACGTTGTCTTAATCAACTAAATACATCTTCATACAAAATGGCAACATCAAGCATCTTGTAAGTTGAATTCCATCTAGTCGAACAATCTAAAACCAAATTCTTGGTGCAAGAGATTCGTAATTGTTTGGCAGTCTCCTCAAACTTTCCCTTCCTTTTAGGTCTTTCCCTTCCTTTTAGGTGTTGCAGTCCAATATTCAACACTATTTCGAATCCTCTCCACTCCATCTTTCACAACTTCTAACCCATCTTTTACTATCAAATTAAGTATGTGTGCGCAACAATGCATGTGAAGTAAGGCATCATCCTTTAACAATGTATTCAATTGCAACTTATCCTTAATTTTTTCAATCATTGCATCATTAGTGCTACAATTATCTAAAGTGATAGTGGACAATTTTGTATCAATATTCCAATCCATCAAACATTCAACCAATGCATTACAAAGTCTTTCACTTGTATGAGGGGCAGGAACATAAATAAACCTAATATAAGAAGATTCACATTCAATGACTAATATAAATAATATTCAATCAAACTAATATTATAAGAAATTATAATTACCTCAAAATTTGACTTTGTAGATCCCAATTTTCATCAATGTAATGAGCAGTAACAGCCATATACCTTTTTTTTTTATTGCTCGCAGTCCACATGTCAGAATAATGGCCACTTTTTGTGGGAGAGTTTTTAACAACTTCAAAATTGTGGTTTTCTCAACTTCATACACTTTGAATATCTCTTTTTTTATAGTATTTCTACAAGGAACTTGAAATAATGGTTGGAGAGAGGCTGAGTATCTCCTAAAACCAATGTACTCCACTATTGAAATTGGATATTCATGCAAAATAATTGCATGTGCAAGCTCTTTCCTAGCATTTTCAGCATCATAAATTACAGTCCCCAACTCCTTTTTACCTTGCAAGACCTTAGCGGTAAGAAATGTTTGTCTGTTATTATGTCCAATGGTAGACAAATGTGGAGTACATATTTTCATATGTCCGCACAAGTGTGAGGTCCCGTCTCTTGCTCTCCCACCAAGCAATTTCTTGCAATAATTACATTTAGCTTTTTCTTTTCCATCAACTTTGACCTTTGTAAAATGATCCCATACAATACTTTTAAGTCTATTGTTACGATCTTCGGGTATTTCATCTGTCCTATTATCATTTGTCACATCATGTGGTGTTTGCACAGTTTCATTTAGTGTAGAAACATTAAGTAAAAGATTACAACTTTCATTCATAGTTGGTTGATGTGAAATTTCTTCTGAAGTAAGTTGACATGGTAGTGGTTGAGATGATGTGCCTTCAATTTCCATTTATATATTCTATAAAGTTGCACATAAAAACAAATTAAATTCATAAATAAGTTATACACTCACTCACACACACATATATTTCTTAAAAAATTAAACTATTACATTTTTACATTAGTTTTGGATAAACAAACATAACTTCGTAGTTTCCAATACGCAACTTCTATTTTTGTCATTGCGTGTTTTTGTTAATTTTTTATTTATTAATTCCAGTCTAGTGGTATTTATAGATGAGTAGATCAATAATATCTAGCCGGAGAAAACAAAGTTACTACAACTATTTTTTCCATCTTATGTTTTGGAGTATATATGTTGCTTAGATATTCATCAAATAAATAGACATTATTTTTATAGACATCCTATATTCTATTTGAATTAAGTTCAGAGTGGGAGAAGTTTAGTTTGTTCATGTTTTGGCTCCAAAAAGATAAGATTTTGATTAAGGGATTACTATAATTTAGTCTAGTTGGGTTACATTTTCATAAACAACAACAACAAAAATCATTGGAAATTTCAAGCTTGTATTCATTATCACGGGGCGCGTGGAGATCACTCAGGGTGTATAGTTTTTTGGTAGAATGATCATATTAGGTTGACATAGAGGGAACAAATGTCTTTATTTTGGATTGCATTTATTTTAAATTGGAAGATTGTATCTATACTAATATTGTCTGTTTGACATCTTATTTGAATGGGTTCCATGTACCATTTGTTGTTGTGTAAATGCTTTGGATTTATATTTGGAGAAACTTTTCCGCTGCTTGTAAATTATAATGACTCAATTATTTATCCAAAGGCATTTCCTTATTTATTTCTCTGTTTTAGTTTAATTTCTTTTGAAAAAAAAATATACCCTAAAAAAAAAAATACACCATCGCTTTGAAAAACGGGGTGTTACATTGTGGTATCAGAGCTTTGGTTTGGTTTTCTTTGGGGGCTGTGGAACCTTGGTTATAGATTGTAGGCCAATTGTAAGTTGGGAGTCGTTATCTGATCATGCGTCAGGGTAATTGGTCTGAGTTGTCAGATCAGGGATAGTTATTATGTGTTG
>NC_021163.2:32964816-32965397 GCF_000331145.2 Cicer arietinum | reverse complement strand
AGCTGATTAGTGGATTCAAGAAAATGGAAAAGATCTTTGAGATAACGGATTGTCAGGCCGAGTTGAAGCAAATCATGACGACATGGAATTTAGGAAATGGTTCCAAGGACACAGAAGCTATGTGTTGGTGTTAACTCGAAGATGATGAGTATGGATGGATTGACATGAGACTAATAAAGGATTTCATGTAAGGATCTAAGTGGGGAACATTTACGCCAAGTTCTTGAGATTTTACGCAAGAAGCAATTGTATACCAATCTGTCAAAGTGTGAATTTTGGCTAGAGAAAGTGAATTTCTTAGGACAAGTGTTAACCAAGGAAGGAATCGTTGTAGATCCGACTAAGATTGAGGCGGTTCTCGCTTGGAAACAGCCTCAGACTGTCACTGACATACGAAACTTTGTAGGACTGGCAGGGTACTACAGGAGGTTTATTGAAGGTTTTGCTAAGATTGTGGCTCCATTGACACAACTTACCAGAAAAGATCAACCGTTCGCATGGACGGAGAAGTGTGAGGAAAATTTTCAGTTACTAAAGAGAAAACTGACGACCTCACCAGTGTTGGTATTACCGCAATCAGA
>NC_021163.2:32961133-32964769 GCF_000331145.2 Cicer arietinum | reverse complement strand
TGTAGCTTATGCCTCAAGGCAATTGAAGATTCATGAGAGAAACTATCCTACCCATGATTTGGAGCTTGCCGAAGTTGTTTTTGTATTGAAGATCTGGAGGCACTATTTATATGGGTGCGCGTTCACCGTGTTTAGTGACCATAAAAGCTTGAAATATTTGTTTGATCAGAAGGAGTTGAACATGCGCCAGAGACGGTGGATGGAGACTCTCAAGGATTTTGATTTCACACTGCAGTACCACCCTGGGAAGGCCAATGTAGTGGCTGATGCGTTGAGCAGAAGAAGTGTATCGGTGTCTCCAACAATTATGGCTAGACAACAAGAGTTGTGGGAAGCTTTTAGAGACCTACACTTGAACGTAGAGTTTGCACCGGGAATTTTGAAATTTCGAATGATTAAAATTTCAAGTGGACTACTTGAAGACATTGCAAATTCTCAAGATGACGCCTTAATACAAGAGAAGAGGAACCTAATAGTGCAAGGGAAGACGACTGAGTTCAAGATTGGATCAGATAATATTTTGTGATGTAATGGTAGGATTTGTGTACCAGAAATTACAGATATGAGGAAAATAAATTTAGAGGAGGCCCATAAGAGTAAGTTGAGTATTCATCCTGGAGCAACAAAGATGTATCAGGATTTGAGACAGCATTATTGGTGGCCAGGAATGAAGAAACATGTAGCGGAATATGTATCCACTTGCCTAACTTGTCAGAAAGCGAAGGTGGAACATCAACGACCTGCTGGGATGTTGCAACCTTTAGATATACCTGAATGGAAGTGGGACAGCATTTCCATGGATTTTATAACCGGATTGCCAAAGACAAGGAGAAAGAATGATTCTATATGGGTGATAGTGGATCGATTGACTAAATCTGCTCACTTTTTGCCGGTAAAGACCACCTATAAGGTAGATCAGCTAACAGAGATTTACATCGCTGAAATTGTGAGGTTACACGGGGTACCATCGAGTATTGTATCAGACCGTGATCCGTAGTTCACATCACATTTTTGGGGAGCATTGCACGAAGCATTGGGAACGAAGCTACGATTGAGTTCAGCTTACCATCCACAAACGGACGGACAGACTGAAAGGACGAATCAGTCCTTGGAAGATCTGTTGAGAGCATGTGTTTTAGATGATAGAGGAAGTTGGGATGATGTGCTTCTGTTGATTGAGTTCACTTACAACAATAGTTTCCACGCAAGTATTGGAATGGCACCATATGAGGCTTTATATGGGCGCAAGTGTCAAACGCCCTTGTGTTGGTATAAAGACGGTGAGAATATGATCGTCGGACCAGAGATGGTGCAACAGACTACGGCTAAGGTAAAGAAGATCAAGGAGAAAATGAAGACTTCACAAGATCGTCAGAAGAGTTACGCGGACAAGCGTCGCAGACTTTTAGAATTCGAATAGGGTGACCATGTATTTCTGAGAGTCACACCTACTACTGGAGTAGGTAGAGCCTTGAAATCGAAGAAGTTGACTCCGAAATTCATTGGACCATATCAGATTTCTGCACGAATTGGCTGCACGAATTAGGCCTGTTGCTTATCGGATTGCATTGCCACCGATACTGTCCAATATTCATGACGTGTTTCATGTGTCACAGTTGAGGAAATATCTTGCAGATCCATCTCATGTGATCGAACCAGACACAATCCAACTGAAGGATAACTTGTCATTCGAAGTACCACCTGTGAGAATTGATGACAGGAAGATCAAGCGATTGAGGACCAAGGATGTTTCATTGGTCAAGGTGATTTGGAACCCAATTACTGGAGATGCGACTTGGGAACTAGAGAGCAAGATGAGAGAACAACACCCAGAGTTATTTATCGACGCATAGTTTCGAGGACGAAACTAATTTTAAGGGGGGAGTAATGTAAGACCCATAATTTTAAAGTACCATTTATGTATTTTTGGCGTATTTTGGATTTTGGCTCGGAGGCTTTTAAGCCAAAGTTAATAATATTTTGGAGTTTTATAATCAAAAAGATATTTCGATGCCAATTAGAATTTCTCGTCGATAAATAAATTGAATTTAACTGCGATAAATCCTTTACGGAGAATTTAAGGCGTTTCGGGTGAAACGGTAATTTAATAAATATCTAGATTTTGAGATATTTGTTAAGTTATATTTATTATATTTATATATGTTTGTTTGGAGGGAAAAAGAAAGGAAAACTAGAAGGAAGGAAAAGGAAAAGAAAATAGTATATAAAGGAAGGAAGGAAAAAGGAAGAAAGGAAAAACAAAGGAAAGAAAAAGAAAGGAAGGAAATTTCCAAATTTCCATCTCCTTCCTCTGAACCTCACGCGAGAAAAACCCAAAATTCCATCCTTCTCCATTTTTCGTTTTCGTTGCTTCCTTTTCTTCAAAGCTAGTGACCCAAGGTTGGGTGAGAGTTAGATCAAGGTTTTCGCAACTCCACTCTTCCTCTTTGATTCGAAAACGAAGAAAAACGGTTTTGAGATCCAAACACAAACCCCTCCGTTTCTTCTAGATCCAAACCTCATTTCTCGAAGAGATAGAAGGGAAAGTTGCTCACCACCACGCTACGGTGCTAGGGAACTAATTTGGAAGCGGCGTTGCGAGCGGAGATTTTACCGGAATTTCTCGCGGTACCGGAAACGCACGATAAAGCTAACGTTGAGGTAAGGGCTCCTTCCAAACTTCTAGCTTGCATTAGGGACTTATCTGTAGTTGTGTGGGAAGGAATTTGTTAGGGTTAAATGTATCGATTTGGGGAAAAACGAAACTAGTGCGTTATGGGTAAAAACCTTAGAAATATTTGTTTTGAAAACCGTTTAAGTTAACTGGGCGTTAAGAATGGGGAATCTCTTAATGTCTTGGTTACTTAATATTTGTTTGAAAATCGTTTAAGTTAACTGGGCGTTAAGAATGGGGAATCTCTTAATGTCTTGGTTACTTAATATTTGTTTTGAAAATCGTTAAGGACTGCACAAGTGTTTGTCCGTGAGAGACTACGCCCTAGTTTAAGTTAAATAAGAATTAAGAATGGGGAATCTCTTAATGTCTCGTTTACTTATGTGTGTTTCGGTAAATCGTGCTGACCCGGGATGAGTGGCACCTTGGTAAACGGTACGGGCCCGTGATAGGCAGTACGTTTACGATTTACATTTGGTAAGTTGTGCTGACCCGTGATAGGTGGCACCTCGGTAAACAGTACTGACCCGTGATAGGTGGTACGTTTACGACTTACGTTCCTTGGTGAATTGTGTTTGTCCGTGAGAGACTGCACAGGGGTTTGTCAGTGAGAGACTACGCCCTAGTTTAAGTTAAATAAGAATTAAAAATGGGGAATCTCTTAATGTCTTGTTCACTTATGTGTGTTTTGGTAAATCATGCTGACCCGCGATAGGTGGCACCTTGGTAAACGATACGGGCCCGTGATAGGCAGTACGTTTACGATTTACGTTGGGTAAGTTGTGTTGACCCGTGATAGGTGGCACCTCGGTAAACAGTATTGACCCGTGATAGGTGGTACGTTTACGACTTACGTTTCTTGGTGAATTGTGTTTGTCCGTGAGAGACTGCACAAGTGTTTGTTTGTGAGAGACTACACCCTGTTAACTTGTGAATTGTTGGTTCATTTTGTCTGTGTAGTA
>NC_021163.2:32949281-32960158 GCF_000331145.2 Cicer arietinum | reverse complement strand
CTTAGCTGATTTTTGCTGAATTTTGTTGTTTTCCTGTTGCTGTCTGATGTGTATTCAAATACAGACATGCTGTTTTTGCCACTGACTTACTGTGTAGTCGAATACAGACTGTTGTATTCGAATACAGACATGCTATTTTGCTACTGACTTCCTGTGTAGTCGAATACAAACTGTTGTATTCGAATACAGACATGCTGTTTTTTCTGTTGAATGCTGAAACAGCCTTGTATTCGAATATAGAGATGCTGTATTCGAATACAACAATGCTGTTTTGTTATAAACTTCATTTTTCAACCTTGTTTATGCATGTTTGGCATATGGAAACCCTTTTAAGGTGCATGCTTAGTTGAAAGGTTATTTTGTGCATTTAAAACTTAAATGTTATGTGTTATCTGTTAATTTCGGTTGGTGACCCTTTACAACTATTGTGGAAATCTGGGCTTTGCCCTCAGATGAGAGCCAGGACGATCCTACTGGTTCGTACCCTACGGATGGGAATGCTTGATTGGAGCTACGTGAGGAGGATCTCACGGGGCGCGTGGAGATCACTCAGGGTGTATAGTTTTTTGGTAGAATGATCATATTACGTTGACATAAAGGGAACAAATGTCTTTATTTTGGATTGCATTTATTTTAAATTGGAAGATTGTATCTATACTAATATTGTCTGTTTGACATCTTATTTGAATGGGTTCCATGTACCATTTGTTGTTGTGTAAATGCTTTGGATTTATATTTGGAAAAACTTTTCCGCTGCTTGTAAATTATAATGACTCAATTATTTATCCAAAGGCATTTCCTTATTTATTTCTCTGTTTTAGTTTATTTCTTTTGGAAAAAAAAATACACCCTCGCTTTGAAAAACGGGGTGTTACAAACTAAATGAAAATGGAAGCAAACATTCCATAAATACGTGACAATCGTGGCTTTTCATCCCATTCATTTGTCCTCAATTAATATATGCATATCTTGACAAGTTAGAAGGATACACATCTGACATCTAAAGCTCCTTTATCCATTTACAAACATTATTTGCCTCATTAGACGTAAGACAATAATTTGCCTTAGGTTTTGTCATTTTTCCATTGTTATGTGGAACCAACTCCAAGTCGTTACGTTGGCAATTGATGGCCAAGTCGATTCGTACTTTTTCATTGTCCTTAGTCTTGTTCTTAATATTCATAACAGTGTTAAACACATTATCAAAGAAGTTTTTTTCGATGTGCATGATATCTAAATTATGCCTTAATAAATTATCTTTCAAGTATAGAAGATCCCAAAATATGCTTCGTTTAGTTCACTTATGACTAACTCCATATCCAAAAAATTTAGAATGTGGATTATCTATCACTCGTGGAATATTGTGAACCAAACTCCAAACTTCTTCACCGGTCAATATTGGAGGAGGTTCATCCTTCACAACTCTATGTTTAGTGAACCCTTTTTTACTTCTTTTAAATGCATGATTATGAGGTAAGAAACGACGGTGACAATTGAACCATGAATTTTTGCCATCGTGTTTTAAGGTAAAAGCCTTATTTCCATCCATACACACCGGACATGCCAACTTATCTTAGGTACTCCATCCAGATAACATACCATAAGTAGAAAAATAGTTAATTGTCCATAATAAGGTTGCCCTCATTACAAAGTTTTGTTTCATGGAAATATCATAAGTCAAAGCCCCTTCACTCCACAATTGTTTAAGCTCGTCTATTAACGGTTGTAAATACACATTAATTTTTGCTTTTGGGTTAGATGGTCCATGTATGAGACAAGTCAAAAACATTAATGGTTTAGTCATGCACATTTCAGGCGGGAGATTATACGGGGTCACAACAACATGTCAACAAGAATATAAGGATGAAGATGCTTGAATTTATGGCGTGGAGATATCAGAACAAACCAAGCCCTACATTTCTTGGTTCGTTTGTGAAGTTTGGATACATTTCATAAAAATGGTTCCAAGCTTCCCCATTTGAAGGATGATGTAAACTGCCGGAACTCGATCTATTATGTTGATGCCATCTCATTTGGGCAGCAATTTTTGTTGATGCATACAATCTTTTTAACCTAGGAGTGATTGGCATATAGAATATCCTCTTAACTGGAATGTCTTTATGGTTACCTATCCCAGGCTTACGAGGAACATATCGGGGTTCATGGCAAAACCTACACTCTATATATGCACTATTGTCTTTGTAGTACAACATGCACCCTTTAACACAACAATCAATTTTGTCAGACTTCAATCCTAGCATTGTCACCAATTTTTTCACTTGGTAAATATTTTTTGGCAGTGAATCCTTAAAAGGACACACATCTACAAGCATGCTTGAAAAGAATTCAAGACGTTTCTGCGGAACATTCCAATTTGATTTGCAAGCTAAAAGTTTCATGCATATTGAAAGTTTTGAATCAAAATCCCCCTCATATAAGGGTTTGTTTGCAGAAGTTAAGAAATCATAAAAGTCTTCAGCATCATCATTTGGGGGCTCTTCATTGATCTCTTCCTCATTGCCCTCATCACCCATATTTTGGAAGTCATACGTAGGACCAAATGCATCGTCAACCATATGTTGCATTAACGTAAATGGATCAGTGTTATCAATATATATACTACTACTTGGAACATTTTCTAGGTCAATATGTGGGGCTTCTTCACCATGCTCAGTCCAATACTAATAATTTGGTTGGAACCCAAACCTATACAAGTGAAGTTATACTTCACTTGCAGACAATATACCGCTACACATGCAATTGTGACAAGGACATCTGATGCCACCATCTTTTACAAATTGATTTTGACTTATTGCCTTCGTTATAAACTCTTCAACACCTTTTTCAAAGGCTGATTTCAACCCCCCCTCGTTGAACATAAAGTCTTATCATATACCCAACTACGATCTGGGTAGTAGCCATCCATATTTTGAAGGACAAACAAAGAATTGAGGAGCGATGAAACTGTTAACAGAATATAATTTTACATATCAAATATGATACCTATACAAACCTCAAACAAGTTATTACTCAAAGTTCAAATTGAAAATAATGTTCTCCAAACATAAACTAATTGTCAAAACCAATTCCATTACCACTCATTATTTTTAAATCAATTATTTCACTATATAAGAAACTAATGTATTACACTATATAAGAAACAATAATGAACCTGATGCATATGTCGTGTCAGTGTCGTGTTCCGTGTCGATGTTAGTATTCGTACTTCATATATAACAACTGATAACTAATTATTGTAACAACCCCTATAAATCTATAACAACATACCTAACTAACTATAATTAGTTATGCAGATATTTGCTGTAAAATTAGTTGCAGATAATTTAGATTAGTTTAAAAAATCATATTGTTGTTTCAATAAAATTTGTATAAATACCCTTTTACAAGATTTTCCTTAGATGAATTATTAAAGAATCCAAATTCAGCTCTCATTCCATTGATGTACATAAAAGATTCATAATAAAGGAGAAGATGAAAAGAATAACATATATAAACGTGGTGTGGAACTCTTTCAATATGCCCCTCTTAATCCCAGTATTATAGCTAATGACTCTAACTAATCAATATGTAGGCATATTTTCATCTTTTTCAAATTTGTATGGAATTTATAGTTATTGGTAGCAATGCTATGTAACCTATGAAAAAATAATCTTTCAAATGATGTATTGTATAATACTGCATAAGAACTTTGTTTTCTTTACACAACTCTATCATGTTTCAAGTATATATTCGGTTGATTAAATTAAATATAGGTAAATTTCAATTAACTCATTAACTCTATTTAATGATATATAAAAATAAATATAACATTACAAATTAACAAATATTATATCTTTAAAATATATTTAAAAAAAATTATATAAGATAGTCAAAAGATATTCTAACCTTAGTACATATGCATTTAACAAACAAATCCACCTTCAAACCTAGTCAAAAACTACTCCCACAAGAAAACCTTAATGAGCTCCACCAACATTATCTTAAGCTTTTAACTGAAACTCCACATGGTCAGACACTTAAAATATGCAAATGTTTATGTCATGTAAGGTATTTCACTTTTACACAGGCTTCTGTTTCTTGCATATCTATGTGATCATTGTGCTGGAAAAAATGCTATATAAACCTACCTTTTATTCCTTCATGGTTTCTACATCAGAAATTAAACCTACCATTTATTCCTTCATGGTTAACTAGTCACCCACATTACATGTAATAATTTAATTTCAATCATTTTTGTTTTTCTTAATGTTAAATCTAGCCAAATATTGTTCAATCAAAGAATGGAAGAAGAGCAATATACCCAATTAGCAAGAGCAAAGAGCATTTAAATCACATTGATAACATTCTTATTGCAACAAATAAGAACACATTACAACCAATTCCCAAAAAACATAAACTTGTATCAACCAATATAAATTTGTATTAACAGATAAGAACACCTCAATGTCAGTATCACACCTCACAACAAAGTTAGGAGTCAGAAATTAATATCAATAGCAATATCCAAGCAAACAGTATCCAAGCAAAAAAAAATTAGTATCCAAGCAAAAAAAAATGGTACCCACACCTCAATATCAGTATCAGTATCCAAGCAAAAAAAAAAATCAATATCACACCGCACAACATAGTTAGGAATTAAACTAACAAAGTTAGGGATTTTTAATCTTTTACCTGTGGAATGAGATGTTATGGATTTCAATGAGCTGTACAAGAACAAAACGAGAGAACGAGTTAGAGTTTGCAAATAAGTTAATAACGTTCAGTTACACAACAAATAATCATGAAAATAGAACAAGTTAGAGAGAGCAAACGAGATAATGACAATGAACGGGAGTAAAACAGAGAAAGAATGAACAAGAGAGATCGAATGAGAGAGAGAACGCGAACAACAGAAGAACGAGAGAGAATGAGAGAACTTGTGATTTGAAGTGGCGGTCAACGGCGAAGGGAGAGCTCGGTGGCGGCAATATCATTGATTGAATGCGCGCTGAAGGGTTTTGCAAGTTTCCTTTTGCTCGGTGGCTACAATATGGTGGAAGAAGGGTTTTGTTTCTTTCCTTTTGTTTTTTTAATGAGATATTACTATTACTTACTCTTAGTTTCGTTTAGTTTCCTTACTGAGATATTACTATTACATACTGAGAATAAAGTTTTTTTTTCTTTAAAAAAAAAGAAAATAATAAACAATACTTTACTTTCACTTTACCCACGGATAATCCGTAGACAACTTAATATTATTTTCTTCATTTACCTACAGAGAATCAGCGGTAAAAAAAATACAAATTAATTTTGGCAAGTTAAAGTTGAGTTTCATTTTTTTAACTTTACCCACGATTTTTTTTTTAATTTTACATATGGACTAACCGTGGACTCCAAATAAAAAATATTAACTTATTCAATAACAAATTTATTCACGGTTTTTCCATAGATATTAAATAATTTACCCACGAACTGACATTCGTGGGTAATTTTCCGTAGGTATAGGAATCTTTTCTTGTAGTGTTTTTAATTAGTCATTGCTAAATGATTTCACGGATTTCATGCGTAATGCTTAATTGGATGAAGAATCTAATCATTAAAACTCTTTGTGGTGATTTCATTACTATCCAAGTCTTTATTTAAAAATGGGAACAAAAAATCTACAAAAATTGAAGTTGTTATTATGTCAAATAACATTGTGAGTTTGTATGAATTTGATACGCAAGTTGAAGTTTTGCTTGTACCAGTATGATTTGTATGTTGAAGTTTGTTTTAATCATTTGTTTACAAATAAGACGAGAATTTATTATTGTTCCATTAGACATATAAGGAAGATGTTGCTATTTATTGTTATAATGTTGTATTCAATTTTTTTGACAAATAAGACGAGAGTCTACCGTTGTTCCAATAGGCATTCGAGGGAGGTGTTGTTAGTTATATTACTATAATGTTGTATTCAATCATCTTTGACAAATAAGACGAGAGTCTACCGTTATTCCAATAGACATGTGAGGGAGGTGTTGTTAGGTGTTGCTATAATGTTGTATTCAATTATATGTTTCCTTAAATGATGTAATTCATACATATTAAATAAATTGCTATAATAGTTTCCATTAATGATGTTGTTTAATATTTGTAAACATATTTAGATTTTGCAATAGCTATTACAAATGATGAAGTAGTGTTACTTATGACATCCTAATGGAGAAATCCTAATATATTTTATAAAGTTTGGTAACATATATATTGTTTTACATGATTACAAGTTGTTCGATAGTAACATTCTTATTTTCCGTTATAATACATTAATAATCTATTTAACTAAGAATCCAATTCTGCATTTTAATACAAATCATATTAAAATCAAACATCATTTCATTAGAGATTTTGTCCAAACGGGGATTTTAAACATATATTTTGTTGACACTGACTGTGAGTGGGCAAATATCCTTACAAAACCCCTTGCTAAGGATATATTTGATTTTATTAAGAAAAATCTCAACTTGGTTTTGATATCTGAATGATGTTTTTATTTATGTATGCATTATCTTTGGTAGAATAAAATTAGTAGTTAAACTTATTTATGCTCTGCTCCAATACATTGAATATGTACTAACTTTTTAGTCATTTGCAATTCAATCTTGATGTTTGTGTATGATTTATGTGGAATGCTCTGACTGATAGTCATTCACTCTTTTGACAAAAGGAGAAGATGAGGTTTTGCGAACAATCTTAAAACAAACTGTATATACTTTGATTTAAAACATTTAAATAAAAAAGAATATACTTTGAAAAACTATTAGAATATTTCTTATAACTCTTACATTTAAACTTTAATATTTCTTAGAACTCTTACATTTAAACACATGCTTAGAGTTAGGGGGAACTTTGTTGATTGTTATTGTTTTACTTTGTTTTTATTGTTACATAAAGTGTTTACAAAAATTATTGTTTTGTCATCATCAAAAATAAGGATATTGTTGGTACTAGGTTGGTTTTGGGAACTATTCCTTCATCATGTTTTGATGATAACAAATGTATTTTGTGAGAATAATTTATTGGACTAATGATTTCATTGAGTGTGCAGTAAATAGAACCACGAAACAAAGAAAACAATATCATAGGAAGTGAAGATTTCAAAGGAAACGAAGACATTGGAGGAAACAAATATGTTAGAGGAAACAAAGCCATTAGGGTTAAGTGAAATCAACGAAACACTCATACTTTGGTTATTACATGCACTATTATATTCTCGCATTTGCCTCTAAAGATTTGCCTCTGAAGTGTCTGTCAGTGTACCTTTGAAGCTTTGTGCTTCATCTCTAAAGACTGAAGCATGCCTCTATTTAGCATACATTTGAAGTTTGAAGCATGCCTTTGAAATACCTACTACAATAACTCTGAAGCTTCCATTCAAGTTGCATCTGAAGCTCAACTTCCACTTGCTCTAAAGACTATAACTTACATTAAGATGGTGCCTTTGACACGCACCATGCACTGAAGATGCAAGAAGGTGATGTTGCTCATGTCACTAATTCTAAGTCATGCAGTTATGCATCTGCCTCTAACCACCTGAACCAAGAAACGCATAATCTGACTCCAATGATCAAGTTATGTTCTGATGAAGAAATTCAACAGCTTTGATGGAAAGTCAGCGTTCTAAAGAACACTGAGTTGTTTCACGATTTTGATGGTCCAAGAATAGATTCTGATATGTTACCACTGCTTTTAAACAAGCATATGAAAGAAGATTCAATGAGAATTATTTTCAAGCGCTATTTGGACATTCTCGCATAGAATCATTCTAGAAATTTTGATTGAAGATTTGTTTTGGAATTAATTATGTTTCAATGGTTATATTCTCAAATTGTGTCTATCAAGGTTTATTTTTTGTGAAGATGTACTCAAAAGATTCAAGGAGAATTATTTTCAAGCGCTATATGGACATTTTCGCACATAATCATTCTAGAAGATTTGGTTGATGATTTGTTTTGTTTTGGAAATAATCAAGCTTCAACTGTCATATTCCCTAACTGTATCTACCAATGTTTATTTGTTTTGAAGATCTCTATTGACCTCACGCAAGGAAGATACAATTATAATGTGTTTGGGACAGTATTGAAACCCTAATTCAGGTTATATAAAGGGATCAATTCGAAATAGGAAGACACAAAACAACATCTCAGAAAATCTTACGAACTCAAAATTCTCTAAGTATTCAGAATTCGAGGTTTCATTTTTACTAAAGGAACTCGTTCAACTTTATATAACTTAGTGCTTAGTTGTCTATTTTAGTGTGAAGTTCATTATAAGCAATCCTTTTAGAAGAAGCAAAACAAAATCAAGTTTCACCCATTTGTAATCCAGCCCGGTAATGGTTATTCTACTCAACAACTCGTAGGTTTTAAAATTGGAAGTTAACAAGACTAGACTTGTAGGGTCAAGGTGTTGTGGTGCCTCAACAGTTTACAAGTTTTAGGTTAGAAGTTGAGAAGACTGACTTGTAGAGTCGGGTGTTATAACTCATGTTTGAATTAGTGGATAAATCCTTCTGCGTGAGGGGATTGGACGTAACTGTCACGTTGGTAATGAACTAGTGTAAGTCCTGGTGTTTCTCCCTCTGCCTTGCTACTTTAGTTTATTGATGCCTCTAGTCTGTTTATCTGTTCTAAGTATATCGAAGCAGAATGTTGAAAAGAAATTTATAATAAAGCAAAACACCATTCAAATCCCTTTTCTCTTGTTTTTGCACCTTCAACCACCACGACTACAACATTTGTTGTTTGATGTAGAAGCTACAAATAACAAGAATTACCTAGATTACATAAGGTTATACAACTCAATGTTTGCATTCCCTTTGACGAATATGAAACTTGATAACAATATATGTCAAAGTAAAAGTCTCTCAAATATGAAAATTTAACCATCCACTAAAAAGACAGTATGTTGTCAATGTTGGATTCTACTCAAATTTGCATAACTATACATTTATGACACTAAAAATGAAATTCAAAACAGAATGCATAGTTTTAGGTTCATTTTTTTTATGCAAATGATTCACAAATTTAACTCTTTAACACAACTTAATGGAAATACTATGAAGCAATGGTTGACATTCTATTTCATCTTTAATAAAGAACAAAGATATTGATGAGAAGAGAGTGTAAAAATTGATTATCATGCTAAATCACCATAATACTCCTACAAAATCATTTAGAAGAGCATCACAACGATATTTAAACAAAGTTGATTTACCAAATTTCAAGTTGAAACTAAGATCAAACAAATCAATTGATGGAAGAGTGTACAATGCCTCAACTGTATCAGAGGTTATTACATTAATTGTTAGAGATATTAACACAACAAATTATAGAGGCATCATACTACATAAAACAATTGGACAACTTCAACGAATAAATTAGTTCCTTGCATCTTATCTTGGCTACTAATATACATTGATATTTTCATATGTTTGAAGGTAGCTACAGTTATTAAAGGAAATCAACTTACTATTGAAGAGTGATTGTCTTTTAGATTGCAATCACGCACACTTGAGGCTAAAACTTTGTTGAGTTCAACGAGACTATTTCAACAATTTTTGGTCGATGGTTAAGAAATAACTAATCTAAGTTACAAGTTGGTAAATACCAAAAGTTTAATGACACGTGAACTAATAAAGAACAAGAACAACATAAAAAAAAGGCAAAAAAAAAGTAGCTTTGCCATCATCTTTTGTGGTTGTAAAGAATACATGGATCAACTGTACTTTGATGGAATTTCTATTTCTATTACGGTAGGATTTCCATATCTTTATATGACATGTAAGTTTATAGGTTTAAATATATTTTTAGTCTTTATTAATATCATTCATTTTGACTTTACTTTTTGTAATTTTTTTTTTGTTTGATTTATACCATTTTAAAATCTAACAAATTTTATTAAAAAAAGAGTAATTTATAAATTTTTTTTAATAAAAACAATGGTGACATAACTAATTTTAGATAAAGTATCACATGGTGAATGTGTAATTGTTGTTAACTAAACAATATTTAATATTTAAAATTAAAATTTATTTTATTAATTGATTTAATTATTTAATTAAGAACTTAAAACTAATTAATTAATCAATAAAACAATTTAATAATAAAAACTCAATAATATTCGTCTTCAACCCCAAATTTTTTAATAAAAACTCTACAATCTTTATCTTCAACTCCAATTTCTTCATTTTCGAATATGCAAATTCTCAATCTCATATCTGAATTCAAACCTTAAAAATTATAATCTCTCATTTTTATCGCACTACACCCATAATTGAAATACATAAATTATTATGATGTTGACATGTTTATGTTCTATGTTTTGTGTGAATGTGATGACTGCGGATGCTACATGGTTGGATATTTTTCCAAGGAAAAACATTCTGAGGAATCTATCTAATTGGCAATGTACCCAAGGAAAGGCTATGGAAAATTTCTGATTGCTTTCTCATATGAACTTCCGAAGAAGGAGGGAAAAGTTGGCACACCTGAAAGACCTCTCACTACGCAAAAAAAACGCATATTACAGCGCTTTTTTTAAGCCATTTACAGCGCTTTTTCAAAAAAAATAAGCGCTGTGGAAACGAGCGTTGTAAATGATACAACAGCGCTTTTAAAAAAGCGCTATAAAACATGTAAATACAACGCGCGCTTGTTATGCACATTTTACAGCGCTTCTTCACAAAAAAGCGTTGTAATATGCACCCCATTATATGAGTTATGGGTGTGCATTTTACAGCGCTTTCTCAAAAAAGCGCTCTAAAATGCCCAACCATAATTTCATATATGGGTGGACATATTAGAGCGCTTTCTCAAAAAAGCGCTGTAATATGCCCA
>NC_021163.2:32913011-32940248 GCF_000331145.2 Cicer arietinum | reverse complement strand
TTCAATGAAAGCGCGTGTGTTTTACAGCGCTTGTGAAAAAAGCGCTGTAATAGGTAGTTAAATTCAATGAAAGCGCATGTGTTTTACAGCGCTTGTGAAAAAAGCGCTGTAATAGGTAGTTAAATTCAATGAAAGCGCATGTGTTTTACAGCGCTTGTGAAAAAAGCGCTGTAACTGATTCGAGAAAGCGCTTCCTTTTACAACGCTTTTTTTACAAGCGCTGTAAAAGCCTTATAATGTGATGCGCAAACGTTATATGACCTACTACAACGCTTGTTTTATAGCGCTTTGCATCAAAAGCGCTGTAATAGGTTCTGTTATTTTTAAAATATAATTACAACAGCGCTTGTGTTTAGCAAGCGGTGTAAAATGGGCGCTGTTAAATGTCATTTTTGGCATAGTGTCTTTCAGATCTTGGGCTGCTAGCCTACATAGGATATCGGAGCAGGATTCTATTGGACATTTTGAAAAAACATAAGGGAAACATTTCTATCAAGGAACTGAGTGATATGACTGCCATTAAAGCTGAAGATGTATTGGCAACTCTTTAAAGCTTAGAACCGATTCAATACAGGAAAGGGCAACATGTCATTTGTACGGATCCAAAAGTTTTGTATCCTTGACTCAAAGCGGCCGGTAGAGGCAGTCTCGATGTTGAAATTTGCAATTATGGATGTGATGCGAGTAAAATGAGATATTAAAATTTTTAAAATTTGGATTTAAATTTGAAAATTTGCGATTTGAGATGAAAATTATTGAATTTTTATTAAAAAAAATCAAGTTGAAGATGAAGATTATTGAGATTTTATATTTAATTGTTTTATTAATTAATTAATTAATTTTAAGTTTTTAATTAAATGATTAAATGAGTTAATAAAATAAATTTTAATTTAAAATATTAAATAGTGTAGTCAACAACAATTACAGAGTCAATATGCGCAACTTCATTTAAAATTAATCATGTCACCATTTTTTTACTAAAAGTGATTTATAAAGAACATTTTTAAAACTTATTAGAATTTGTAAAGATATAAATAATAATAAAAATTTATAAGAACTTAAATCAAAATAAAACATATTTACAAAGACTAAAACTATATTTAAATCAAATTTATATTTTAAATTCATATATAATATAATCATCTATACAATTAGTCGTACATAATAATTCGGATATTCTTTAAGAACTAAATATAGTCCCTATAAAAAAGATTAAGTTTATATTCTTTAGGGACCAAATTTAGTCCATATCAGCATGTAAGTTTATATTTCAAGAAATATTTAACAACATTGAAGTATAAACCATAATGTATATATTTGTCACATGCTCATATTTGGATCTTTTAACATCCTTCAAGAAAATATCCTACTCAAGAGGACATCAACAAAAACTATTTTAGTCGAGATCCCAAAACTAGGAAAATGCACCTCAGTTGTATATTTTGGTCAAAAAACCACATGATCCATGGTACATGTGGTAAGGCAATTGGATCTCAATTCCTTCCGTGAAGGACGACAAGTGGTCTAAGTTTTATCCAAAAAAACTTCAAGAAACAACTATAGTTGATCAAGATGGATATCCGATTTAAAGAGAAGATCAAATGGATACACTATCACAAAAAAAGTGTAATTGTTACGGACAACAAACATGTTATCCCATACAATACATCGGGTTTAAGTGAAGGTAATAATGTAGACGAAATAAAGCAATATATTAATTGTAGATATGTATAATGCTCTTGTACAAATGTTTTTTCATTTAATAGGTGAATAGGGATGAGAATAGACTAGGTCGTCCGTCATAGGCCTATGGTCTGGCCTACTTATGTTTGGTCTGGCCTGACCTATTTAATAAAAATGCTAGACTCAGGTCATTTTTAAAGTCTATTTATTTAAATAGGTCAGACTCAAGCTTATAAAAAAGCCTATTAGGTCTGACAGGCCGACCTATATATTTTATTATTTATTAATATTATTTATTATTATTATTATTATTATATTAATAATATTATTTCCTGTTTTAAATTCTATCAATTAAGCAATTATTCAGTAAGTATTCCATATTCAGTAATTGTTTCATATTTGGTAGCATTCCATATTTGATAGTCATTCCATATTTGGTAATTGTTCAATTAGGCCATCACTCGGTAGTCTTCCATATTTGTTGTTTCAGGGAAAAAAATCTATTATTTGACACAAAATTATTTTTTAGAGTTTAAATGATGTTTATTTCATATTTTTTAAAAATTATTTTAAATAGGCTTTTAAATAGGCTTACAGGTCAGACCAAACTTTTAAAAAGGTCAGGTCAGGCCGAAAAAAAGCCTATGATAGGCCGTAGGCCAGGCTTATGCCTAAAAAATAAATCGTAGGTCAGGCTCAGACCTTTCAAAGTCTGGCCTGACCTGGCCTATTCCCACCCCTATAGGTGAACAATCGATTTACTTTAATAGCTATGAACATGTTGATGGTGTGCTTTTGAAACCCAATGTGATTGAATCAATGTTCATGTCTTGATTACAAGCAAATAGCAAATAGCCAAAAGAAAGAAGTTTAACTTACGCACAATATGTTTCCATGTTTGTTTATGCCATGAAGAAAAGGAGTTGACAGCCACGGAAGAGAGATTATACTATTGGAAGATCAATTTGGGTTCCACCAATTATTCTATTTGATGATGATGCTTAATGTTGTCAAAGGTCCACACACTTTTGGATTAAATAAGGTTTTCAAAGTCCATGTAAAATTTTGAAATTTTATTTTTAGTATGTAAAAAAACATATATTTTAGTTCCTATAAAATTATTTTACAAATTGTTTTTGCTCTTGTTGAAATGAAACATACTATAACTTTTAAATTTTTGAATGACTTTATGAAAGCATATTTAGAATAATATACAATTTTTTTAACTTGGGTTGAATTAAATATGAATTTTTTTTAAAGTCAAATATTCAAGATAAAAGTCCTTAAAATATGGACCTAAAAATCAACTTTTGAGCTCATTTTTTGTATAAGAACTTTTGTATAATGTTGTAAATGTGTATGTAAAATAATCATTCAAAAACATATGTTGATGCTCCAATATAGACTAAAACTGTTTGCACAATAATTTTGTAGGGATTAAAATATTTGTTTCAAAATTTTATTTATCGAAAAATTTATTTAACCCTTTAAATTTTATAGAAATTTACTTTGCTATAGAGTTCTTATAATATGATTGGGAATACATATAAGCTATCAAAGAATCTAAAGATTAGGGATAAGTGAATGTCCTAGGAGATTATTTAGAACAATGCTTCTTTCTAGTACAATCAATAGGCCAAATCATGTTTGAAATAAAATGTGGCATTGGTTGTCAAATGAGATTCTTTATGCTCAAAGGAGATTGGCTAAAAACCAAGGTATGTTGTTTTGAATTTCTTAATTTAACAATAGAGATGACATCTTATAATGTGGATATTGGTTATTGCTTTATGTATTTATTCATTATAATGAGGTATACAATGGAGATGTCTTAATTTAACAATAGAGATGACATCTTATAATGAAGTTGAGGATATACAATTTTGTTAGCCAATGTTTTATTCATTCAACAACATCCCCAAGATAAAAAAGAATAGGCTAAATTACATTTGTGGTCCTTTAACTTAATCTCAGGTAACGTTTTAGTCCTTTATCTTTTTTTTTTCCCGACTTGGTCCTTTATTTTAATTTTAAGTGACAATTTGATATTTTATGTTTTAAAATTTCAACAATGTTATCCTTTTTTATACAAAAATTCAAAAAAAAATTCAATCAAAACTCATAAAATTAATTATATTCTTCAATATAATACAAATTTCATCAAATTCGTAACGCAAATCTTCAAATAAACTCATATTTTCATACTTTATTTGATATTGTTAGGAATAAAGGACTAAATCGGGAAGAAAAAAAAAAGATAAATGACTAAAACGTTACCTGAGATTAAGTTAAAGGACCACAAATGTAATTTAGCCAAAAGAATAAAATAATCTTTTGGTAACATTATTAAGCGAACTCAATTCAGATTATAGTGTCTTATGAGATAGAATGACAATTCTTATTATTTAGCAAGCTTAATTCATATACAATGCCTTTTTTTCTCATTATTAGTCGAAATTATAATGAAAACACTTAATAGTCCTTGCAATAGAAAAGTTGGAAAAAACATTGATAAAATGTATTTATAACTCCTTAATCAGATTTACATCTTAATGATGACGAAATCCAAAATTTGACTTTGATCGAAATTGAGAAGTACTTACAAACAAATAGAAAAATCCTAAAAGTTTTCCCTTTCATTCCATTTCCTAAAGGATATATGACCACTCAATTGGGCAAAAGACGATATACGAGGAGCGTAATTATATGTGGCACAAATGGAGTTTGGAATTTCAACAACAATTTTCGTTCCCGATTGGTATGATATTTTAATTGCTTAAAACCAATTATTATTATATTATTATTAGTTGCTAATTAAGATCGACAATTATAATCTTTTATTTCATTGAACATGATACATGACCTTCCCTTATTTTCAGAAGAACAAAAAGGAATTTACAAGAAAATAATGAATGTTGTTGTAAATCAAAATGGAGGAGTTTTTTTTTATTACAGTGCTATGTTGGACCAAGATAAACTTTTATAAGGAAAACTATCATTTTAAGAATAACATCAATTTGTGACTAAATTAAAAAAAAAAAAAATTGTGGCAAAATAAAATTTTCACAAACACTCAAATTTAAATTGAATGTTATTTGTGGGTAGAAAAACTCTCACAAAAAATGTATTTTTTTTTTGTTATTTGTAACTTTTGTGGCGGTAAAAAACAATTACAATATTGTTGGTGAGAAAAATTATTTGACTTTGTGGCGGTCAACACCCTCAATAGATTTTATTGAATAGAAATTTATAGCAGCAAATACCGTCACAAAATCATATTGTTGCAACACAAATAGAATCGACGATATTTTGTGGCCGCTTTAGACGCCACAAATGCTTTATTTTCTCCTATACCACAAAAAAAAAAACACTAGAATGAGGCATGCTATTTCTTTTGAAGTTAAATTATCCAACAATACAATAACAAATGAATAATTAGTTGAGTATATTATATCATTGTGTGCTTTTTTTTTTTATCTTAAAATATATGGTAAACTTTATCATAATTAACTCACACAACTGCAATGTCTCGATTCGAACTCAAGACAAGATGTTCAATCTAACAATATCGGCATTTGTCAGTTAAGTATTCACTTAATGACATATAATTATGTGTTTTATTTATAAGATTTTAATTTAGCATTATTTATTTATTTCATTCGTTCTGTTTTAGATATTGGAGCCAAATTTTTCGGATTATGTCAAGAGAACAAATTATACAAGTTTGATGTTATCTTCATCCTATTCTACACAAATTAGCTGCAAAGTCATACTTAAAGTTGCACACTCAAGTATAACTAAATTGGGTAATGGCTTGTTTTGTGCAAGGAATACAATCAAACCGAGAGAAAGATTGAAGTTTAAGTTTGTTGATGTAAATTTTTTTGTAATTCGGTGAATGTTAAGAAATTGGAAGGTTGATAATATTTGTTGAATAAATGGTCAATTTGATTCTCAGTTAATACTCTTTTATTAATTTAGTCTCTAATCTATTAAAACTAACTAAAATGTCTATAAATTGTTTATCCATCCATCAAGTTAATCCGTGGATTAATTATATTTGTTAAGTAACTTTTAAGATTTCCTAAACTATAAACATACTTTAAAATAGTTCAACTATCATAAAAACAATTTAATTTCTTAAAGTTTTTTTAAAAAATTTATTAAACATCTCATTTTTAATCCCAAACATATCTTGTAAACAAAATAACACTTGTATTGACTTTTTATACTTATTCTAAATTATATATTCAATATGGAAATTTACACTTACAATATTGCGAAAAATCATTCACAAATTCGAATGATACACAAACGTTTTAAAATCAAGTACTAAAAATAAAATGGAAAATTTTAAATGACTAAAGTTAACGAAATCTTTTATAAAAATTAAAATAAAATAGTAAAAATTTATAGAGATTAAATTTTTTGTAGTCTTAGAAGAGATGGGAAATATTACCATAATGAAGTTTCATATTCGAACTCAGGATATGACGTTCAACTTAACAATATCAAAATTTGGTTCAAATTGAGACATGACGTCCAATCTACTAATATCAAGATTTGATTCAAATTGAGACATGACGTTCTACCTAACAATATCAGTTAACATGTGGTCTCAAAAAAGTAACGACAACACAATGAAAAGGTAGAAAAATGATCAGATTCGGATTAACCCTCGGGTTACTAGTCTCATCCCAAATTACTTGGCAAATGATTATTTTTTGTTATTATTTTAATTATTATCGATTCAGTTTATCTAACAAAATTATGAATCACATCACTAACTTAATAATTCGTAGTTTGTAAGATAATATGAAGGGACAAATTAAGATCTAAAATTTAATCGATAAAATTGGATAAAAGACATATTAGTCGTATAAGTAAACACAATTATTACAACAAGTAACCACAATAGTTAACTGGAAAAAAGTCACGTAGGTACACTGTTTAAAAAAACAACTACGATAGATATTTTTTTGTCGGGAAAATTGAGATAGATAGTTTTAGGGATGTACATGGAGAGTGGGATGCAGATAGAACCGACAACTTGATCAATTAATCTAATTCAACTCTTTTTACTCGTATTTGGTCACGCTCGGATCCGACTACTTGTTGAAATCCATTTATAGTTGGTCAACGAGCACCCGTAAACTCGATCCGATCCTAGTTATATTAAAAAAAATGGTCAGATATATCAGTAGTCCAACAAGTTTCATTACTCTTCTTATTGGGATTTTCATCAACCCATCCACTTCCTTATTTTCTTCCATATAAATGGCCTTGTAATTTATCCTATCTCTTCCTACAAAGTGATATCATGGTTGAGTTAAATACTATTTATTTGAATATTATATTTTGTTATAATTTTGCATAGTAAAAATATAAATTAAGAAGTATTTTTTTACGATGAATTTAATTTAAATTTTTTATATTTATTAAATATATTATTTTTGAGTTAAATACTATTAATGAGCAAAAATGATACTCGTACAACAACTTATGTATATGATTAATTTAGTTTATATTTTTTAACTTTAAATTTATTAAACACTTTTATTTAGTATTTTACTAAATACTAAAAATAAACAAATGAAACATTACTAATAAAAATTTACGGTAGCTCAGCGGCGGACCACTTTTGGGATATAGAGACCATTCAAAATTTTCAACCATTTTTATGTTGTTTATAAGAGATATTTGAATTCTAATTTATTAAATTAAAATTGATACATTAAACATTACCCTTAACTCTTGTTCAAACCATTAGGTTATCCAAATTTTTATATTTATACTAAAAAATTTTGAAAAATGAATAACTTTTAGGTGTAACAAGACTGTGAAAACCAAATTATAGAAGTCTATAGATAATCCTTCATTTGTGTAATTTGATATATACTAATGGGAATGTGATGAGTTTTGATTAAACTAATATATATGTTAATTAATATAAATATGGTGGTATATGTTTTTGTAATGTTGAGTTTTATAATCGATATATTTTATGAATTGAATTGTGATTGTTAGGTTATTATTATCAAAATGTATGTTTAAGTCTAACATGTGAAGGTGGCATGCTACATGTGCATATTTTTTCTTCTTGTTATATAAACTAATGTGACCAAATGATATGCATCTGGTAAATTAGTACATATAGATCTTCATTTTATTAGTATGTGTTTATAAATTAAAATTTATTTTACCATTTTTATTAATTATTAAAATTGTACTTTTTTATTAGACTCAATTTTTAAGATTAAAGTAGAGCCTCCAACATCTTTAAGACGAATTTGAACCAAATACATTATTTTTGTAAACCAAATTATAATCTAGATGCCTATTATTAAAAAATCGGAGAGAATAATTTATAAAAAATTTTACTAAAACAACTATTATACTTATAAAATAAAATATTCAATCTAAATTCCAACTAATTTATGATTATATCAATCAAAATTTGATTTACTACACTTCTTCAATATATTTTTGTAGATTTACAACTTAAAATTCTTATATACAATACAATATTATACTTTTTATTAATCTATTAAAAATTTAAAAATTTGACTGAAAGTAACGTATTTGAAGATTATTGAATTATTGTTGGTTTTCCTTATGTATTTGAAGCTTGTTGAATTTATTTATGTATTTAAAAATTATTGAATTTTATTGTATGAAAGGTTGTTAGTTTTTTTTTTTAAAATTAAATGATGTAAATGAAATTTTGTAAGTTTTAAAAAATTCAAATATTAAATATATTTTCATTTAATTAAATTATTTTTGTTACTTATGTGTCTACCATAAAATAAAAAATAAAAAATAGGTGCCCGTAAACTTAGCCCAACTCAACCCAATCCAATTGTATCGGTTCAGCCTAACTCAACCCGCGTACATCCCACACTCCAGATAGTTTAGAGTGAACTGGGACCGAAGTTGCCATTTATTGTGTTGAAAGTCAAAACCCTAAATTTTGTCGAGAAGAAATGGAAGAAGAAGCCGTAGTGGTCGCAGAAGCACTCGAATCACTGTCCACCGCCGAATCATCGAATCCAAATCCAACAGAAACAACTCAGCAGCAGTAAGTAGTTTCTGTTCTGTTCTCTTTTATTCTGTTCTTTTCTCAACTTCGAAAATATTGAACTTACGTGTTCTGCAGGTTGTTGAGTGTGGAACAGAGATATCAGATCGTCAGGAGTATCGGAGAAGAGTGCATTCAAGAAGATGAACTTCTTAATCTCCTCGCTAAAAAGCCTGAGCCTGTTTGTTATGATGGTTTCGAACCTTCTGGAAGAATGCACATTGCTCAGGTCTCATTTTCTCTTTATTTATTCATTATTATTAATTAGAGTACGGATCTGAAAAAAATGAAGGAAAATGTATGAAATGCCAATACCATGTACACACTAAAAATGATATGTGAAATGGAATTGGCTGAATGCTACGTAACATTGATATTTTGATTAAAGACGTATTCATGTTGGCACCGACTCAACACAGATACTTTGATTACATTCAATAAATTCATTTTTTCATATTATTATCGGTGTCGACGGGTTAGTGTTCGGTGTTAGTATCCGTACTTCATAGGTTGTATGTATACAAATGGGTTTGTGTCGTGTTGTGTCAGAAACTTAGACACCACTTTCATCTGAAGTGTTGGTGTTGCATAGGGGAAAACAAATGTGTAACCCTAAAATCATACCAACCAAAAAAGCCTACACTCCTCAGTGCAAGTGCAATGTGAGTGAAAATACATTGAAAATTAGATTTTCATATATGACCAACATTGTTACAATTGTCCATAGCAATCCAGAAAAGTCTAATAATATGTTTGTTGACTCCTCCAGGATTGTGAATTGTCCATTTCTTGCTAGAGCCATTTGCAATTCCTTATAGTAATGGGTTATATTGATTGCTGTTGAACATCTGTGATGCTGGTACCGAATCGCTAAGTCTTGCGAGTAAACATGCACTGAATTAGGGATAGAAACCTATATAATACTTGCTTTTAATGAAAAGATGGGTGAGAGCAAATTTTCAAGACAATAATTAACAACTATTCAATTATAAGTAAATTGCTTCTACAAGTGTGCAATTTTTGTCTAGTAATATAAAAAATTATCGCATCCTCATGAATTAATTAACAATCGTCGAACTAGTTGAGATTCACACCGTTGATTATTCTCTATTTATTATCGTTAATATAGTTTCCTTAGTTATCAATTTAAATGAACAATGTACATTACAGGCAATTTTGCAGTATAAGATACATCATCAGGTACTGATTGACTAAATGTTTTCACACAATCAAGATCCTTGAAATGAATCTGTAGTATTACCACCATTAGATTCAACTGGAATCTACATGAAGTGCCTGCACAAAAAATTGCAGGAAAATTAATGATGCATTGTCCACCATATAACCAAAACCTTTCTTTGCCCGCTGCACTCAGCATGTTTTTTATGCCACATAAATGGTGCTGGCTTTTTGAAGAAGCTAAAACCTGGTGACTGGGTGTGTGTTGTAAATATAAATAAAAATCCACACTCAAGGAAAAAAGAAGAAAACAGAAAGCAGTGAGAACTGAGAAACGAAGTAGAAAAAGTATGGGATATGCTCGATGGATAGTTTTTTCAATCTAAAGAAATAACTGAGGCTTGGTGCCAAACTCAATTTTGCTTTATAATAACAAAACATGTGTTTTTTTTTTTTAATAAAGTTGCGTAAAGTTACGTTGATCATTATGCAAAATCATATCAGTTTTGAGTTTGACACTCTTTACTGTGAAATCAAATATGCACTAAAATGATTACTTGATCTTTCTATTATGAAAGGAATATTTTTGAAGGTGATATGTGATTTCGTAGTTACATTTTTTTTTTACTTATACCTAGGGTGTCATGAAAACACTCAATGTGAACAAGCTAACCTCTGCTGGTTGCCGAGTCAAAATATGGATTGCTGATTGGTTTGCTAAGCTTAATAATAAAATGGGAGGAGATTTGAAGAAAATTGAGACAGTTGGCAAGTACTTGATTGAAATTTGGAAAGCTGTCGGGATGGATTTGGAAGGAGGAAAAGTTGAGTTTTTGTGGTCATCTAAAGAGATTAATGACAGAGCTGATGAGTATTGGCCTCTTGTCTTGGATATTGCTCAGAAGAACAACCTTAAAAGAATTATCAGGTTCATTTTATTATTTATTATGGAAATGCTCTCATATGATCCCATTGAATAATGGATTTGGCTTTAAAATATTTCATGTTTGATTCTTCCAAATTATAGGTGTAGCCAAATAATGGGACGAAGTGAACAAGATGAATTAACTGCTGCTCAAATATTCTATCCATGCATGCAGTGTGCTGACATTTTTTTCCTCAAGGTATGCATCATTGATTGCTTGAACTTATGTGTGCATTGTTTGCATTGGTTGACATTTAAGTTATAGAATAGTGTCCCTATAGACTCATAATGGATGTTGTTTCTGTGGAGAGCTATTAAACAAATAAATGGATTTTGGAAATTATCGTAGATTTCATAGCCCTGGATGTGCCTGTACTGACTGCCAAATGATTTATTCTCTTTAACTTCAGTTGTTCTGTTCTTGGACTATTCCATCCTAGTTTCATATAATTTCTATATATTTAGTTGTAAACTGATAGGACACTGAGGCCCAGTAGGTTCGATGATCCAATCATGGGGCCCAAGTCACACACCTCACACACTTACAGTTAGGGGCCTCCCTTATTTTATGGGATCTTTCTGTTAGAAGAATGATGGAAGGTTAGTGGAAAAAGCATTCAGAAAGTATCTTAAGAAATTGTTAGGGGAATTCTTTTTCTGGTTAGGAGCAATTCTGCTCTAGTTTTAGGAGTTCCTATAACTCTTTTTTTTCTCTCCATTTTCCCCAGATTTCACCATTATAAGAGCTACTGCTCTCATTTTCCAGAAATAATATACTCTTTTCTTTCATTCAAATTCTGGTTTCTATCATAAACTAACTATCTGATAATGCTTTTTATTTCTCATGTTTGAGTATCTAGATGTTGTGCTATTTATTATGTCCTAGCTACATCTGTAGTTGTCTATTTGCTTGAAACATATTAGTGAATAATGCATGATTTTTTTTAATTTAAAATAGGCTGACATCTGCCAACTGGGAATGGATCAGCGGAAAGTGAACGTACTTGCCAGAGAGTATTGTGATGTTATTAAGAGGAAGAACAAACCCATCATCTTATCACACCGTATTCGCCAGATTTCCTTTCAGCTAGTGTATATTTAAGTTGTGTGTAGCTCGCTTACTAATTGATTCTGGGGTGATTTTCAGACATGTTACCTGGTCTACAGCAAGGGCAAGAGAAGATGTCAAAAAGTGACCCTTTATCATCCATTTTCATGGAAGATGAGGAGGTAAGCTGCTAAAAGGGCTATTAAATTTGTCATCATCATTCCAAAGGAAAATATCGTTTGTCCTATTAAGTTATATTTTGTGTTGAACATGATGAAAGCTTAGAAAATATTTTTTTTTTGCTAAAATTTGTTAACATAATAAAGAATGACGGAAAAATATTTAGTATGAAGGAATAAAAGGCTGTGATTTTATGTAAGATTTTGGCTATTTCTCACTGGTAAATGTTCAGTTCTTGTTATCGTTTCATTTTTATAATTTTGACCGCTCAATCTTTGTTTTTGAATATCATAGGCTGAAGTGAATGTGAAAATAAAAAAAGCATATTGCCCGCCAAAGATTGTCGAAGGAAACCCATGCTTAGAGTACATTAAATATCTTATCTTACCATGGTTTAACGAGTTTACTGTGGAGCGTAATCCAGACAATGGTGGGAACAAGTAAGTTTTGCTATTTCCCCATTTTGAACTTCATGTTCCATTTATAGTATTAGTTTCCTGAACCATTATGGTTGCCTTAAGTCTGTTTCTAAATTTTTTGTTCCTGTATTCAATTGTTTGGTTGATATGTGGTCATGCTCTCATTTAATTTAGGACGTTCAAAAGCTTTGAAGAGTTGATTGCTGACTATGAAAGCGGAGAGTTACATCCAGCTGACCTTAAACCGGCTTTGTCAAAGTCATTGAATAAAATTCTCGAGGTAATGTTTTCTTGTTATATTTATGCATCTTCCTTATACCCTCAGTTTTAAAATTAATCTCAACTATATGTACCAGGTTGGCAGTATTCTTTCTAAGCGTTTTGAAATGATGTTTAGATTGGTTTTGGTATACATGTACTACTTCAAATCAAATACATTACAATTTCTTATTTGTATTTTGGTTTGTCTACTTGTAATGTGTTGGCTTTGAAATTTCAATGTGATGGTTAATATATGATAGATCGAGACCCTTAATTAGTAGAAACTATCAGAGGAGCGCAAAGGGAAATGCCCTCTGATGTAGATATTGAGAGGTGGGGGCAATTATAACTTAGAAGCACCTTACCAACTAATTACTGTTACAGCTAGTAACCGATGTTACAATTATTTAGTTTACTGAGACTAAAATTGAGGAGGGAAGTTAGGCGAGGAAGAAATATCAGAAAAATAATTAGAATATCATATTTGGGGGCTCTGGTGTGGGATTTGGCTATGGACCTTTGGTTTGCTTACTAAATGATTATTTCTTGGAATATGCAGCCTGTAAGGGAACACTTCAAAAAGGACAGCTATGCTAATGGGCTACTAAAAAGGGTCAAGGTCAGCCTCTTTTTGAATTAGTAAAATGCATCAAACAATCATTTTGGTGTTGTATATATGTTTATCTATTAATATAACTGTTAATATAGTCTAAACTGAATTTATCATTGGTTTGCAGGCTTACAGAGTCACCAAGTAATGTGCTGATTAAAGACTTCAGGCAAATTTTTTGTATTTCTAAACAGTCCTAGAAATTTACAATGTTTTTAAATACCTTTTTTCACTTATAGAATAGTGATATGAGAAATGTGCTATATATTGAGAAATGTGGTATGCATCTTTGGGAGTGTTGAACCCTGCGGCATGTGTAAGAATATTCATCTAGTTTTTTGGATTTAACTCTTATATAGATAGGATGAATGAAACAAAGCAATAATGAAGTGCGGAAACTTATGATTATGTTTGGATTGATGGTTTGCAATGAAATAAAATGAGATGACATGAAATAGGATAGCATGATCAAATCTTGGTGGAAAGACAAGGTTATACTTTTTATTTATTTGGAATTTGAAAGATTACTTTTTGTTCTTTCTGCAAATGCACTAGTCACACTCTAGGGGAGTGTAAAATTGGTCAAGGACATGTCGATTGTTTGCAATTCAAGCTATGTCCAAAGTCTAGAATTGGACCTCATAATCCAGAAATAACAAGTTTATGAAGTTTCTAAAGAGAAAGAAAAATATGTTGAGTTGCAACAAATTAGTGAGAATGAAAAAGTTAGTGCACATAAGTATCAAAATACTAATTCTTTTTTTGGTTTTATTCATAAAGATTCAAATGAGAATTTTGAGAGTGTTGATTCCTCAAAAGGTTATTTATGAAGTCTTTTGCAGCAGTTATGCGGACCCACTTGAAACAACTTATGGTGTTAATATTGTCAATCAACCCTCTTTTCAAAATCTATTTAGATGTCGAAGAAACAGTGATTGCTATCAAACATACATGTAAATGAATTTTTAGAAATCCATATTGTTGGTCGTTGAATTTAAAATATAAATTATAAGTTAATAATTCCTTAAAAATATGTTATTTTAAATCTTAAATATATTTAAATGTAGAGTTTATAAATTTTAAAAAAATATTTAGACATTTTTATAAAAAATATATATTTAGACATATTATATTCTCAACATTTGAGCCTTGAGTCGACCTTAAAGATAAGTTGTGAAAGGGTACGGGGAGACCAACCAAGTCCATTAACAAAGAGGATTATTCTTCGGCAAAATACATTTGGATTTTATTTGTCTTGGGCTAAGCTAAGCTTGATAACTTAACACTCCAACAAAATGATAAACTTATTGATGAATTTTTAGAGATCCAATTTCACAAACTTTTCGTTTGTCAAAAGATACCACCTAATAAGAAAACAAAGAATGGAGTTGGATATATAGATAATGGCTCGCCTTTATCCTTGGAGTCCACTCTAGATTTAATAGAATATACAAAATTATGATCTTAAAGGGCAACGAAAAGTAACTAAGAACAATATTAAAAGAACTAAAGTGTTTATCATATTACTCCTAAATATATAAATAAAACAAATAAGCTTGAATATATAACATCCAACTTCATTGTTTTATGGTTCACATATAAATCAAGTTTTTCAACTAAGCAACACCATGGATACAAACAAGATAATTAAAAATTCTAGTAATAATGTATCTTTTGCAGTGTATGGTTGCTTGAATATTGAAGAAGGAAATTATAATAACCCTCCACTTGAGTCAAAGGAATCAAATCAATCAACATATTCACCAAACATATCAGATATATCATCATTATCATTGTCATCATTGTCGTGGTTATCATCACCGCCATCACCATCATCGTCATCGTCATCATCATCTATTGAGTCTAAATGTGATTTTTCGGAGTTTTTGGTCCAACTTCATATCAAGTAAGTGTCTTCGGAAAATCCAAGCTATTCTCTCTAGGCTTGAATATATGCAACAAAAAATGTTATATTTGATAGTGTAACTTATAAGCAAATGTCAACTATTTGTAAGTTTGGTTTGGTTCAGATCATACTTTTAAAGATTATTTTCATATTTAGAAAGTAACTTCACAAAATTAATGGTATTTTGTTTGAAAAATACCTTTGAAAAGCCTTACACTTTGCATGTTTTGTAAACCCTTTAAAAAATATATTTTATATTTAGATTGTTTGAATTGAAATTTAAATTATTAGCTTCATAATTTTAGAAGCATGAGGAGTATGTTTAGATTTGCTTAGTTAACGTGCTATTTCTTTTTCTCATGAATATGAGTTTGAGAATGTGAAAAGAAGATTATATAGTGTGTTTTTAGAAGTAATTAGGGTAATTAGGTAAAATTTGACCTATAGGAAAAAAAAAAAAAATGTTAAAATCAATTCAGTCTGGTTCAGAGAATAAACCAGTGCACCAATTTATAAAATTAGTTCGGTTTAAATTTTCAAATTAAAAATCAGTTTGGTTCGGTTTTTTCAAACTGAAAGTTAATTCGGTTTGGTTTTCAAGCAGTTTTAGTTCAGAACTGAACTTTGTCCACCCCTATTTCTATCATATTTAAGGCTATTACTCTAAAATTATCCTTCAATTTATTTAAAATTTATTTTATTTTTCAATAAACTTTTATTCTAATGGAACAAGTTCCCATTCATAGCAATTTAAAAAATATAATAATTTTTTTGTTTGTTATTATTTTAAGAAAATTAATGAAAATAAATACTTTTGTGAATCCTTCATTAGTAATGTATCAAACATTCTAAGGTATGTTTTGTTGATTACATGGCTCAAATGAATTCATTTCTTGTGCTATATAGGAGAGGGCTTTCCAAATACTATAGAGGAAAATCCAGAACCTTCAGATCCCTATCAGATGTAAGGTGTTTAGAAGATTTATCAAAGAAAGAGATTCCTCATCATAAAAAGAAAGCATATAGCCCATTCCAAAGTCCCAAGACAAGCATATCAAAGAAGGCTGGAAGGAGCTGTTTCACATCTTTATTATCTAAATGGAGTTAGTTTCAGGAGAAAACAACATACCCATTTTTGAATGGACCGTTGGCGTAAAAAACCTTTTTCAAGAATGCCACTTTATTTATATTACTTTCTATAATATATATTGTTTTACTAAAAAATATATTCAATCATTTAAATTGTTACCATACATCTAAACCAATACAAATTTAATGTCGTTAAAATTAAAAAGAATGAATCTACTTACAAACTCATAATAGTATAAAATGACAATATCTACAAAAGTTACAATAAAAATAACACGAATACTCAGGACTTCAGATCTATAGCGTTGATATTCAAATCATTGACTTAATATGTAATGAATCAGAGTTGATATATCATTATGAACCAAACGAATAGTGTAACAAGTTTAAGACAATGAAAAAAATAATATCGAATCTATATAAAAGTCACTTATTTAAATAACAAGAGAGAAAAAACGATTCAAAATGATTGATTTCGAGAAAAATTACTCCAAACCACCCTTCATCGTTGAATGAGAAAAGAAGAGAGAAATAGAAGGAAGGTTGAGAAAGAAACCACTAGGTTTTCTAAAATATATCTACATACATACATATAGGTTTTCACATAAACTTATTACTATTTTTTCAAATATCCCTTGTTAATACTATCATTTTATCTTAAAAAGTAAAAAGTCAAATTAAACAAATCAACAAAATAAAGGGTAATTTAGTAATGATAATACACAATATACACATTAATTAAAAAATTAACTATTTTGTTTTTTTAAAAGAAAACAACTAATTTTTTTTTAATATGCTAAAATTTGCCAGTCTTATAATTAGGGACGGAAGAAGTAAAACTTTGTCACAATTACAGTGGATTAAAGCCTATTATTTGTTACGTATAAAACAATACAAATAAAAGTTATTGGAAGAAAAACTCTTTAATTGATAAATTTAAAACAAAATTCAAACATGTATAATGAACACAACTATTACAAAATTGTTTATTTTAGATTTTGAAATACTTTTTTATAAACTATATTAGAAGTGGGGTTTATTTCTTGACTTTGATCATCAACTATAAACATCTTTAAACCCCTTCTTAATATCACCTTTAAAATACACAATATATAATTGTGTCAATGTGAAAACACAATGTGAGAGATAAAATCGTATCTACTTCAAATATTGACGTTGACTTTATTGAAAATTCTATTGATTGAAAATTAAATGGAATTATTGAGTAAGAAGGTGTCAATGAATATATACACCTTTTTACCCTTGATAATTTAAAGTTTCAATCATTGGCAATAAACACTCTCATTATGACTTTATATGCTTGCTAAACTCTGAATAAACAAAACGATTCTTCATAGCAATTAATAACCTCATTAAAGACATCATATGATTGATACTCTAAACTCTTTATAAATGAAACATTCTTCATTGGAAATTAACAACTTCATTAAAGACATTATATGATTGATACCCTAAATAGTGTATTTAAAGGAAGTATTATGCAAGAAAAGCATGCAAAATGACCTTGATAGAAATGAATATGCATTGAGCCATTCAATATATGCGTGTGTAGCCGCCATGCGATGGCATATTTATTGACATACACCTCTTCAAAGTCTATCCATTATTTTTATGACAAACAACATAGTTATCCAACCCTCTAGTCTAATATGGTAGTAATCGTGTACTAAATACCATCTAGTGGTAAAATACACATCACCATCCTTTTTCTCAACTCACCTCAAATCATTATCATTAAAATATGTTAAAATACAATATATTTCAACTATAAGACCAAATTCTGTTGTAAACAATTTGGGTAATAGTGATCTTGCATGTTTTATCGTAAAAAATGCATCCACATTATTGACAACATGATCATCAATAACAAATAAACAACTAATGTTAACAAAAAATTGATGACGATTAAATAAATATATGGAGAAATTTATACATACAATTGATGGATTGAAATCCATTTTATAGGTTTAAAACCTCAATAGCTTTACTATATCTTTTGAGTTTTGTACCATATACCGCTCCACTTTAACTTCCTACGCCCCATTCCAAATAAAAATACCATTTTGCCCTTACTCTTGTCTATAAGAACCTCAAGAAAATTAACCATATCTTTTTTCACTCATTTTATTCGAAAGTATCAATATTTCGAAATCCAGAATTCTAAAACTTTCGAAGCACATGTTTTTCCAAATCCTTCAAACTTTCGAAAGTTTCAAACAACATAAAACTTTCGAAACACATGTTTTTATAGATCCTTCAAACTTTTGAATGTTTCTAACATGAAACTTTCGAAACACATGCATTTCAGAAATTTGAAACATTCGAATCTTTCAAACCTTTCGAAACTTTGGAATTGATGGAAAGTTTTGAAACATTTTTGAAAGTTTGGTATTCATTGAAAGTTCAAAAATAATTTCGAAAATTTTGTATTTATTGAAAGTTCTAAAACATTTTCTAATTTTTTCTAATTTAAATTTTTTAATATTATTTATATATTGATATATTGCAATGCCTATAACCAGAGGTGTGTTTGGGTAAATTATTTACACTATTGCTCGAGGTGTTATGAGAGGTGATAGTGATAGAACAAAGAGAATTCCACCTACAACATCACACAGACGACGAAATGAAGCAAATCATCCTCCTAGGCAGCGTCGTCGTAGACAGGATGCTCAAGATGATTTCGTTGAGCTTGCACAAATGGATGATGATGTCCCTGAGCTTGCACAGATGGAGAAGGCTGAGGAGCAGTATGCTGAAGAAGAGCAGATGCATGAGGATGTTGATGAGGGTAACCTGGGTGTTGATGAGACTGACCAAGATGGTGATGAGGTTGACCAGAACATCAAAGAGCAAGACCAGCTGCCCGAATTCCCCAGAGGACTGTTGGTGACATTTGCATTGACACAATATGAACACCATGTGACTCGTAGGATATGGGAAGGAGAGATACATTTTAATTAATTAATTTTTTAATTAAGAATAAGTATTTATTATATTTAGTATATTTTTTATTATATTTAATTAATTGTTTATTTAAATAAGAATAAGTATTTATTGTTATGTTCTTTAATTACTCGTAGGATCGTGAGTCGTTAAAGGTGATTACACATGGTTTGAAGCTGAAGAAGTTTGCTAAAGTTCCTGTGCCATATGTTGTACAATATTGGATTCGAGAATTTGGGCTGCAACATTTGTCTTCAGCTTACTTGACTATGGCTAATGTTGGTATGATATCTGCTTTTGTAGAAATGTGGCATAGAGAGACCAACTCATTTCATTTGCCATTTGGAGAGATGACCATCACATTGGACGACTTCACCACTCTTTTTCACATCTCACCCCCGAGGTAAATTTTTTGATGCACTGGTGAAAATGACCACTAATAATGTTGCGAGAGCTGCACATAAGTTGTTAGGTTCAACATGGGAGGAAGCATGTGCTGAGATTAATTATAATAAATGTGCGCAATACAGACTACAACGATTGCGTGATTTATATAGACGTCTCATTCAAACTAACATGTTTGAGTGTGCGGCTAGAACATACCTTTGCATTTACTTGACAGCACTATTTCACCGATAAAACACATACTCGTGTGGAGGCAAAATATGTAAGTTTCTTTGTTGATTTAGATCACTATCGCGACTATTCGTAGGGTACTGCTGCATTGGTTGTCCTATATGACAATCTGGGAGATGAGTTGTCCACGATACTAGACAGTTGGGAGGTTACATGACCCTATCACAAGTATATGATTTATATTAAATTGTGTTATTTATTTATTTATTTATTAAGTTGTGTTATTTATGTATTAGGTTGTGTTATTTATTTATTAAGTTGTGTTATTTATTCATTTTTGTTGTAGTGTTGGATTTACTAGCACTTTCCTAGGATCTATAAGCGGAGCGATAGTGGAATGGTTCCTGCACATCTTCCAAGAGCATGTAGGTGCAATGTAAAATACGCTGTTGAAGGTGGACTGATAACATACCATCGGAGACTTGATGTTTTGTTGCTCGAGGATGTAGTGTTTACACCATATGATGATGATCGAGCTAATCCTCCCTTTGTAGCGACTTTGATGTTCTCTGGATACCTTCGTTGCAGTGGAGTTTCAGTCTCATATCTTCCGGAGCAATGTCTTCAACAATTTGGTCGTATTCAGTGCATTTCACATGACCTTCCTCGGGTGTCGAACAATATAGATTGGGAGTGGCAGAGTAATATGAGAGCATCTATAGCGGTCTTTCAAAGGCTATATCCTCTAGCGACGTTTTCTAAAGATGGTCACTACAGACTATTATGCATGGTACGTAAATGTTTCACATCCTCTGATACTCCCTCCACCTACTTTTGCTCCACATTCGAGTCCACCTACTGTTGCACATGATCCATCATCTTCTGTACATGTTGGCTCATCATCGGCACGAGACCGTAGATCAACTGACCTTTTACATAGAGAAATACAATTGATATTGATATCTCCATATGGTGAAGTTCATGACATATTAAGTGAGTTAGCAGTGATTGTGTTATGTATGATAAATATTGAACATGAATTTATATTTTAATATTTTATGTTATCTATGAATTTTTATTTTGAGTTAATCCGCATGTTCAACTTTAACTCGTTACCAAAAAATAAATACATTCAACTTTGTATAATACATTCTAATAAGTAAATTATTAAATGTTCAAACATATATTCTAATCTTCATTTAATGAAATACAAGATGATTTGATAAATGATGGATCAAGGTGTTCCCAATGCTTAGTACGTCATGCATAAGCTATTTCTCATGTCTTTGCACAATCACTACAAAAGTCTCTCTATTTTTGTGAGGTATGTGGCAAATGACAATCAGACTTCAATTAGATCTGAACAAAAAAATATTAAACATTAATTTATCTGAACAATAAAATATTAAACAATACTACCAATGATAAATTTTATCTGTACCCAATTACTTTCATTGACGAATCCAATTGCTAGTAAAGAATTAAGAGAAGAATCTTTTGATCGTGCTTTGTTTAGCGGATAAAATGTCATTTTTAGATTACGAGATAACAACACCAATATGACATTATATAGTATTGCTATCACGTAACCCAATTCTGGTATAGTCATCCACTTATCTTTTCCTTGAGCACCCAATCTATAAATTTTCAATGAGTTATGCACTAATTCAACACTATCATAAAAAACATTGGAATAAAGGTCTTGATGTAGATTGTTGTTCTCTTTATCCAATTGTGTTCGAACTAAAGGTCACGATTCTTCGACCCAACCTAACAATATTGCAACTGCGTGAAACCCACGATATCTTGTTTCTTCATGTATGCTTTCAATGTTTCCACCTCTTTTGAAAATTCATATTCTAATAAAGATTCTTCATCCTCCAATTCATGTTGATGCTTAATTTTCTCCAAAAAACATGAATTCTATCTAAAGGGATAACATTACCAGATATCTGCAAATTTGCCAACTCACAAACACAAGGTAATCCATGAGTTGTTCTGATTGATTGCTCTCTTTATCCAATTGTGTTCGAACTAAAGGTCGAGATTCTTCGATCCAACCTAACAATGCTGCAACTGCGTGAAACCCACAACATCTTGTTTCTTCATGTATGCTTTCATTGTTTCCACCTCTTCAGAAAATTCATATTCTAATAAAGATTCTTCATTCTCCAATTCATGCTTGATGCTTAATTTTCTTCAAAAAATATGAATGCTATAGAAAGGGATAACATTACCAGATATTTGTAAATTTTCCAACTCACAAGCACAAGGTAATTCATGAGTTTTTCTGATTGAGCAACCATACTTTGTTTTGTCAGTACCAACAATCTTCACCCTCTTTAATTGTTTGTCAATTTTTTAAAAAAACATTTCCATGATATACAGTGATGTAAACTTTGAAAAAATGATGAATTATACATGTGCTCAACATCGAGGATGATTTTTTGAAAAGACGATTTGATGATACATATTTGGTTCTTCGACATCATATTCATAGCATCCCAACTTTTACACAAGTCTCCATTACTAGTTTGTAGCATGTTTTTCAATCTCCATTGATCGTACTCAGCTCTACAAATAAATTAAATAACACAAATTGAAACAAATCACATAAATTAGTAAATCATATTTTCTAAAATAAAACAAATTATAATTTAAAAATACATGTTAGATGTTGTGTTCCTCAAATGCATCACTCTATTGGTCCAAACCATGACAAATCTTTCTTTGTAAAGTGTCAACCACGAATCTTTCACATAATCAACAAAAAGGATAATATCAACACACTAGCTCAAAGTATTTCAAGTGATGATCATACTCCTCCACACTAGTTAAAAGTACAATTTTTTTCCATAAATCCATTACTTCATCTTCTATATCCTTTTTCACATATTATTTGCGTCTTGTCCCAATATTTTTTTCAATATGAAAACGACATAGCAAATGAATTGAAGTAGGAAACACAACACTAATAACATTCATCATGGCAAGATCGCTATCCGTCACAATAACCTTAGAAATTAAATTCTCATAGACGAACAATTGTCTTACCTTTTCAAATGCACAAATGAAGTTATGTTGTCGCTTTTGTTCCAACTAAGCAAACGCAACCGAAAATGTCAAACTAGTAGATGTGACACCGACAATTTCAAGTAATGGTAGCCAATATCTATTTGTTTTGTATGTGATATCATCACATATCAAATATCACATATCAAAACAAAATGAAACGTGTTCAACAACTTTATACAATCAGGATGCGTCCAAAATAAGTCACTCAGAACATTTGAATTCTCCTGTTTGTATTAACTAAAAGAGATGTTGCATTTATATGTGCGAATCTCTCAAAGATGACCAATAAGTACTAATTGATTTATATATTTGAGTGGAAATTATGAGATTCTCTCTATTTCTCTCTTACAAAGTGTTCAAAATGAAACTTGATGTAAGCTTATACTTTTTCTTGTCATTGATAAATTTTCTCACTTCTTCATTAAAAGGCCCTAAATATAAATGACCGTGTTCCACATTTTTCATCCTTCACGGATACTCAATGGTATACATCTGAATTTAAATGGATAGTTTTCATTGTGAGAACAAATTACTTTTGATTTTGATTTTTATCTTCCACCTCTTTCGCATCCCAAAATTAATTTGTCTTTTTTTCTTCTCTTTCTTCTCTTTTCGATTGCTTTAACAAACAATAACAATTAAAATTCTATTTTGTCTTTCAATATTTTTTGTCCATTCAAAACAATTTATCAAAGAGAAATATCTAGAAAATATACTTCAAATAAAACATCAATATATGTCCATATATTAAAAATTGAAATTTTTAAAATTAATCAGTAATAATACCTAATCGGTGGTGAATTTTTCTATAGAATCATAAGAAACCTCAACTTTACTCATACTTATTTGATTTCAAAAAGTATACTAAATTTAATTAATAATAATATTATAAGTATATTATTTAAAATACAAATTTTAATTATTTTTTAAATATTTAACAACATTTCAAAAATTTCATCTGAGTTAAAACTTTTAAAAGTTTTGAACTTTTTAAACCTTTGAAATTGTTACTATTTTGAACATTTCAAAGTTTCAGACATTTTATGCATAAAAAATTTCAAATTGATGGAAACCTTCGAAAATCTTAAAAAATGTGTTTCGAAAATTTCAATTAAATCAAGTATTTCGAAGGTTTTTGTTAAAACTGAAAAAATGTGTTTTGAAAGGTTCAAGTGATCAAAATATTCAAAAGTTTTGATCAAATCTGAAAAACTTTTAAATTGATAAAAAACTTTAAATTTTTTGATTAATTCTAAAAAACATTTCGAAAAATTCAGATTCATCAAAAGTTTTGAAGTTTTAAAAAAAAAAAACTCACTTTTTTACATTTCGAAAGTTTGTCAAATTTCAAATGGTAGGATAAATCCTATAAGTTTTGAAAGGAGGTTTATAATTGATTGATAAATTTTGTTAACAGTTTTAATACATAGTAAATAAAAGGACAAAATTTTCATTTGGAATTGAAGGTGAGAAATTAAGATGGAGAGGTACATGGTACAAAACTCATGTCCTTACTGATACAAAATATAATGGATTAGATAATTTGCCTTAGATTGATAAGAACCAAAATCAATCGAAAGTAATATCAATCGATGCATAAAACAAATAAAATGCAATAAAACAATACCGCGTAAGCTTGCAAAAGAAGTTGCAGAATGATAATTGTCAAAACAATATGAATATGAACATTGTGAAGAATGAATATGGAGGAAGGAGAATTAAACCATGAACCAACACATACATTGTCACTTTTGATTATATAGGGAAGTCCATTGTGTTATTTGATGTGAATTGTTATTTGCTACTTTATTGTTAGTGGAGTGAGATGGGTTACATTTTCAGCATATCATAAATGATTTGGGCAACTGTTACATATTTTCAAGATACCTTATTAACTATTAATTATTGTGATTAACGTAGAGTATTTTTTTTTTTTTTTGTAATTAAGAGATTTTGTTATAGGAAGTGGAAGATTTAGAAGGAAAAGGTTATTTACAGTAGTAATAGAATTAAGAAATAAAGGATATGCTCTACTATATATCACGTGTAATATTTGAAAGGACTAGCGTGAATTTTACACAATAATGTGTTGCTTAAATATTTCAAGAGCTAATGTTATATAAACAACTACCATACAGAGCAAGGAACAATATCATCCTAATGTTATAGAAACAACTACCATACAGCGCAAGGATCAACGTCAACCTGATTGTGCTTTAGATTCTTATTATTTATCATTACATCACATTCAAATAAGAGGGCACCATCGCTTATTGTTTGAATTTTTATTAAATGATATTTTCCCCAAGACTTTTTTTTGTTCACAAAGATGAGTTACTCTTTCTCATCTTTGGTAACTTTGGTGTATTACATGTCTGTTTTACTCTATATTGATAAACTAACCTTGTAATTGTTGTGAAACTCAATAGTTAGTAAAAAGTGAAAAACCTACGAAAAAACCCATTGCACCTCCAACACTGCCAATAAAAAGGAGTCAAGCTTGATTGGTTGTTTTGCAAACATACGGAAAAATAATAATCAAAATAAACCGTGTTTTCACACAATTCATGTTTGTTATGAGCATGCTCAATGTCCACAAGTCTCAACATGAATAACGATTATAAATAATTGGTGATAAATCAGGAATGAACTATATCATCAATCATTAGTAAGCCAGGGCTAAGTCATATAGTGCTGCAACTTTGCAGTTTCTTGTAACAAACTGTTTTGTCATTCCCTCCACATCTTGGTTTATGTTCATAAATAAATAATTTTCTTTTTCCTCTTCAAAAAAATATATAATATGGTGCAGCAATAGCTTTTCTCACCACCCTCTTGAATTCCTCCCATAAAAATATGCATGCAGGAAGCAGCCTTTCATTTTATCAGCCTATTAGAGCATCAAGCTTGACAAAAAAAACTGCCAAATCCCTCTGTAGTGCTTGCTTTGCAGGAAAGGCAATTCAAGAATCCAGCTTACAATTCTTTACTTGTTATCTCACAGGTATATTAGGCAGAAATAGAGAGCAAATACCAACTTCCTCTTCTACTTCAACACCAACACAACATAAAGATGTGCCAAGCTTCAATGGACTGCTTTACCACCTTGAGTGTATTGCAGCTCCACCATCTATCAATTTCTTTTGAAATTCCTTTTAAAATTGTGTGAAACTTTTGTACTGGCTTTTATTGCCTTTTTACTTCCTTCTGACCTTACATTGGAATTTCTATCATTAGAGTACCTACTTCTTTTGGCTAATCTGAACTCATCATTTTTAGTAGACTCAAATTTCTTTCTCTTGTACTGTTTAATTGAGTCTTTCTCTTGGGTATCCGAACTTTTAGGTTTCCTCCGCTCCAGCCTACAAAGGAGAGAGGGATAGATGATAGGACTCTGATTTAGCTTTCAAGAAACAATAAATCAGCTAATGTTTTTTTTTCACAAGCAATAAAATCATACCCCTTGCCAGATGAATCTTCAGGCGTATTTTCTGTATCCTTAGCAGCTGCTTCATTTGATTTGCCATGCCGATTCTGCAAGCGATAGGCACCATAACATTTTTTTTATCAAACATGAAATTAGTCTTATGTTCACCATCTACAAATACTACAAATTTTGACTGAGGCTGCATTGTAAGTAATAGAAAATCCCAACAAATTGGCATTTTTTTTATGGTTTCAATAGCTGTGATATAAAGATTCTATTTGCCTTCTGAGTCTCTACTTAACTGCAAGGAACTCTCATATTTAAAGATCTTATGCAAACGCAAATGTTAATATAAACCTAAATCATAAAAGACAAATGGTAAAAAAAAAAAAAATAGTTTAAAAAAAAACTAAAAATAAATGCAGAACATTCACTATGATTTTAGCTTTCACATCGAACATGATGGATAGCAGCTATACCTTCGTTGAAATTCCCTCAGAATCATAATATATTTTTTGTTTCATTATGAATTTATGATGCATTTATATCAAAAATGTAGTTTATAAAATGTTAAATGCCGCTCAGTCATTTTATCCTTAAAAAAATAACTCTATTTTAAAGCTCAATATTGATAAAAAAAACTAACAGCCCTGGTCAGCAACTTCCATGATTTGGATATGGCTAGACTCAAACTAAACTTAAGGTATGCCACCATCATAACCTTTTGTTTAATATTAAAAGCAGTACCTCTAAAACTGTCTTGAGAAAATCCATGTACTTTTCTGGGGTAACCACTCTCACAGCAGCTGAACCG
>NC_021163.2:32912174-32912999 GCF_000331145.2 Cicer arietinum | reverse complement strand
ATAGACAAAGAAGAAAACATTATTCTTATGGTTCAATCCAGTATAGATGCATGAGTCCATGTTGTGCATGTGTTATTATTTAAGCAGGCTTTAAAATTAGACATGCCTTTGTTTTAAAATGATTTCTTGAAACAGACGACCAGCGGATGATTTCAGTAACAACATCCGAGAGAATACTCTGCAACTCTCTTGCTTCTAAGCAAGACACCACCACTTTAAAAAAGCCCAAGACAGCCTGTGTTACAGAAGCAAAATTAAAGTCTAAGCAATGACAGAAATATGCTCAAACAATTATCTGATCTTGAAAATGTACAACAATACTCACTTTTATGATTTCCGTATCTTTGGTGTGCAGCAAAGATAAAAGAGAAGGGACAAGATCAGAAATGGAGAGACAAAGGACTGCATCCTTATATACCAATACTGACAGTGCAGACACTGCTCCACTTTTTATATGGGGAGACGAGCCAGAAAGATAACCCATTATCTGTATATTGAGAGTATGAAGCTATAGCTCATTAATATATTTCAGAAAATGAAAACCATCAACTCTAATTATTACATTATATATTTTGATCCAAGTACACATAGCGTGAAATTGCATTGGTTGCAAAACTATTGGCTTAAAACAGAACAGGAAAAATACATAATTGTGGAAAATTCAAGTTACACTTGATTGATAAAAATAAAAAAAATTAAAAACAAGAGTGAACTTACCATGCTAACTAATTTGTGATATGGTTCAGTAGGACCAACACATGATAAGTCTCTTAAGCTAGAACTTATATTTAAGAGTAAATCGCAAGCTTCTTTCCTAGCTTCATC
>NC_021163.2:32880220-32911836 GCF_000331145.2 Cicer arietinum | reverse complement strand
AAAAAAAAAAAAAAAAAAAAAAAAAAAAAAAAAAGAACACCAAGTGACTTGGCTATGAACCTCCTCCCAAGAAAATATCAAACAAACGGCTCCAGTATGCAAATGAGCCAGGATAATACAAAAAATTAATGCAGGTATGTAGAAGAATGTACATCTGTTAACCTAATTTCAGAGTTCAGCCAGAGGCAAACAAAAAGCTGCACGATTTCCAGATTCATAAACCAAAAAAACGTTACTGTTAGAACATTAGCCACATGCAATATTTTCCGCTTTGCGTGCACTCTTAATTTGCAACACACGTGGACAACAAGTACTTTAAGACATGGCAGTGTAGGAGGAGCTTAAAGATGAAAATTGATTTGTACAAAAAGAACATTCAGTGTGTTTACGCAATGGACAACCTTTAACGCACAATGACCCACCACAGAAAAGGTATGTATGCCCTTTGTTCTAAAGTGGAAATGATATTTTCCATCACAACATAAATGCTAAAATATATTCTCGAGGGTTGCACATCCTCCCATCTAAGACCTATGGAGATTAAAACATACTATATATAAAAAATGAGATAAATATCATAATTACGTTTTCTGACCTTCACTATGTGTACCATCAGCATGTTGAAACAAGCAAACCGGGTTCTAAGAGAAGCAACAGCAGTTGGAGGCTTTAGACCAAGTAATAAATCAATTAGCTCCATATATTTAGAAGAATAGCTTGGGTGCTCCTGCATCATCAAGCAACAACATTGAGACATATAACAAGAGAAAATGAAACAGAGAAATATATCACACAAAACATACCTCCAAAATTTTGCTCAAGGTGTTGTATGCTTCATAATGAACACTCTCATTTTTTGCCTAAAAAGCAAGCATATATTAAATGTTATTTTTCAAAATTACATATGTTTGTCAAAAGAATTCAAGGGGGAATATAATAACAAAAATAAAGTATTGCTCAGCTTTTGAGAAATACCTGAATCGATTGAATGGTTAAATTATAAATTATCTGAACAAGATTATCATTGGCTCCTTCAACAAGACAAGATGATATCTCCAATATCGCGCACCTGAAGAATAACAAGACTCTGGCTTGTCATCTATTATAAATATCAATAAATATAATAACAAGAAATTGAAAGACAGGAGATAGTTTTAAGTGGTAAGGTTTCCTGATTCTCCAATTACATTTGCTATTTTGTTTAAGACGATGTAACGCCCAATCATATTTAAAGCAGCCAAAAAATAAGAAAGATGGCATTAGAACGAGATTAACAAATGAAGAATTCTCAACACATTTATCCGATTATAGAAAACTGTTGTTAGGAACCAATTATCTCTAAAACATAAGCAATCGAAGTCAATCTCTCACTGATGGCAAGGTTTAGATGTGCTAAGCACACGAATGGGCAACTCTAATAACACTCCTTGACATGAGCACTTTAGGGCTGAGTCATGGATATTACAAGTCTTTATCAAGAAGAGAAATTGAGTGAATAAAATCTGAAAAATGAATTGTTATTTAAATCTGAAAAATCTCTGTTGTATGAAATTCCGCAGCCACTATATATCACCACCTGTGCAACTAATCATGTATAAATTAGTTACTAGGTTCACCTTTGAGAGCATCCCTTCTCATCACTTGGCTCAATGTCCAACACTCTACTGCTACTCGTCAATAACTCACCATCATCTCCACCTTCACAATCTACAAACTCAAACCTCTTGAGCAGAGACATAAAAATTTCTTTGCTTACAGAAGAATCAGTTATTGAAGCTAGGCACCTGATTGCACCCTATAAAAGCAAGCCAAAAAATTTGAATTATTTTAACTATCATATTAGAGGGAAAGAAATGCCAGAGGCAATATTATTAGTAACAAAGTAATGTTCAGCCTATAAATTCTCTAAAGTTATATTAAATGGCACAAAACAATGCATTTTAAATATTTGAGCAAAACAAACAAGTCATATATTTTCATGACCAAGTAAGATGAGAGAATGGTATCAGTAAACAGGGGAGAATCAGTAAAAAATAATTGAAAAATGTGAAACCTTTAGAGAAATCCGTGTTTGAGGAAGTGAACTGATAAATAAATCTGATAAAATATGAAGCAACTGATTTGAATAAGATGCCAAGGCCTTTATGTTTCTTGTAGCAACTTTCTTTGAATAAGCAGGTTGCATGCTGAACTCTAACGAAGAATCATGTTCTGCATTACAATCTGCCTGGATCTTTTTAGGGCTAAGTGCAGCTTTATTCTCGTTCACAAGAATCTACATAAAATTCAAGAACATTTAGATGGAAAGTTGATTGAAAAAACAAACAAATAAAGCCACCAAAGTACAAAGACCTCCATCTGTTTATGAAATTTTGACCTGTAATGCCGTGGTAACATTTTCAAGCATGGAGGCCTCCTTTTTAAGAAAAGTAATAAGCACATCACATAGACGAGCAGAATTTTTATATGTATCAGTTGCATGACGACAAAAGCTGGGAAGCAATCCCCACAATTCATGGGCACATACCAACAGATCTTGACTGATCTCTGTCTTTTTAACTGGAAAGAAACGACACAAAATTTGCTCAAGAATTTGACTAAATTAGTTATTATGGCATAAAATAGATAATGCATGTCCAACAGCTTAAGGAAAAATGTCTGAAATGAGAGTGCATACAACAACTTTAAAGAAATACATTTCTCTCAACATAAAACATAGTAATATTCCAAAATGAGTAATCCTCAAAATTTAATTTCCTTTAACTATTTTTCTCCAAAGTCCCAACTACATAAAAAGAGATGATTTATTTACTGTTTTAGAGTAGAACTATATTCTCAATAGCAGCACAATAGTGGGTGATCACAGTATTAAAGAGCCGAATTGGGGTGTGATGCGGCGCTAAACACTGGTATGGTGAATTTTTCTGGAGTGAATTTTTCTGGAGCGAATTTTAGTTGCCACAAATGGTAGCAAAATCAGCTTTTTGCGGAAGCTAGAGCCAATAGAGTTTGAAATTCCTATTTTACCTCTGTTATATCTATTCAAATTATCTGTTTAAGGGCTGTTCTTGTCATTTATGTTTATAATTTTAAGTAGCACTACCCTCTTCCCACACTTGTTTACAAAGATCCATATGAAAGGACGAACTCAGCCTCTGTTCTCTGCATTTATGCAAGAACCAGCTGCTCTCCTGCCCTCTTCATTTTTAGATACGGCAACTGCTATTCCTGGCGACAGTGAAGGCCGCAGCGAAGGTCGCACAGATGTAGAGGACCATTATAATTATAAAAGGAAACACGTGATATCAATAGATATAGATCTTCAAGTTTGACATGTTGCAATATACCTTTACGGCTAGCCTTCTTAAAAGACTTCGCAAGAGGAATGATATGCTCCATGTAGTATGCAAGCGGTGCTCCTGTAATGTAGTTCTTCAAGATCGGTACTAGCCAAATATTTGAATAAGTATAGTGTTCATCAAGAGAGATAGATACAAGTGTGAGAAGTCTCTCTGGTCCCATGGCAACAACAGCAGACCCAATGCATTTCTGAAGCTGCATAACATTGAAAACCAGATGAAACAGTAATCAGTAGAGTAGCTTTAGTTTATATTGAACCAGAACATAAAAAACAGTAACGAGGACAAAAATTGAGACCAAACCACAAACAACATGATACAAAAGTCAAGAACAAACAAACATCCGACAAAAGCCAAGACCAAACGGCAACTAGGACAGAAACCAAGGGCAAACTGCAATTAGGATAAAAGAGGGGTCAAATCGCAACTGGGACAAACCCGGGTCAGATTACATTTGGAATAGTCGAGGCCATTATGCATCTAAGATACCCTTGACTGACAACCCCAGAGAGATAAGGTTGCCAGAATTTGTGCATGGTCAATTAGAAGGAAAAAATCATAGAGATAATGACATTGTTTTAGTAGAGTTCCAGATTTTAGGGAAGCAACATAGCGATTGCAAAGGGCATCTAGCCATGTTGACAGTGTAGCGTTTTACGTGATATTTGTGTTGGCATCCCAAGACCCTTCAACAGGCATCTAGCCCGATGAAAAATAATTTCAGTCTCAGAAAATGCTGCATCAAAATTTGTGCAGTACCCTTCCATCACAAACCGGCAACTTAGCATTTTAGGTATAAAGGGAAGTAAAAATAATACTCAAGATATTAAAATTATATTGATATTAAAGTGAACGATATGTAAGTTATTACTACGAGAGCCAAAGCACTTATCCTTATTTATACTAATACACTCTTAAATCTAATTAATTCAGGAAACTAATCATTGAAAAAGAAAACATGAAAACTAATATGAAAACATACTTATGACAGAATATTAAATTGCTGAAATATTTTTCAAATATTTCTAACATGACTACCATAGTTATCAATATTTTGGAAAGTATAAACTGAAACTAATCATTATACCGATGGAGAGTTTCCAAAGTTGAGGCATGAATGAACTTGGATTCTGAATGTGCTTATGGTAGTGTTTGATGCACGAATAAAACAGAATGGTACAATTTTGTTCTATTCTATTCTTATTGATTCCAAGTTGAGACATGAATGAACTTGGATTCTGAATGTGCTTATGGTACTGTTTGATGCACGAATAAAACAGAATGGTACAACTTTGTTCTATTCTATTCTTATTGATTCCACACTTTGAGTGGAACCAAAAAGTACCACTTTTTATCCTCATGGATAGTTCTATTATATATATTTTTTAAATATATTCAACATAAAGCAGAATTCTTATATTGCGATCCATCACATACTAACTCTTGAATTTCGGGTTTTAAATCCAACACAACCCTAAAAGCTAGCTCAAGAGGTAGGGATTGTCCAAACCTTATACAGACAGTGTTGTTCAATATACTAACTTCCTAAGTTAAACTACCCAAGAATTTTAAAATGAGTGAGAAACAACACATAATGGAGAAATACATGACATTATTAATTATGGTATGGAGATTAATCTACCAAACATAAAGATCAATGTGGAAACAGCCAACGAATCTTTCACCAGTACTTACATGCTTGTTATTAGCCTCGCCACCGGAAATTTGAATCATCAAGTCAGCAAGTTTAAGCACAATATTCCTCATAAATACAAATGAGAATTCTCCTGCAACCAACCAAGTTTACAAAGAATAAGATCGAGATGAAATGTAGTTTCATTACAAATTTCTTTTGCACAAGAAACTCTATTATTGATAATGAGAAGTCCAATACTAGATAAGACATTATCTCCTCACACAATAAAAAAGAGCACTGAGCAAGACATACACACAATCAAACCCTTCAATCCCTCAGCACAAACACAGAGATAGAAAGAAACAATCCAGTGTTTTTTCTTTTTATTTTTTGATAAAAAACATTAAGAGAGAAAAGAAGGGAAGTACAATGAAATGGGTGGACAAGATATCCTGCTACATGAAGAAACTAAAAGAAAACAGTGAGCCTAAGTGGTTTGAAATTGCAATATCAAAACTTTTAAGACATGTGCAGAACACCAAAGTATGATCATAAACACAACCATATTCCAAAGCATCTGTGAAGGACAAAGAAGTAACTTGCTTAACAGAATTATGCCGTCAAGTATCTAACAATTGATAACTAAGACCAATTAGATAGATCAAAGAATTTGAAAAGAAAATACTTTGTCTACAGTGCTAATATAGTGATACTGTGATAGACAGTTCCATACCAAGCTCGAGAAACAAAACAGATATGACTGACAAAAGATGCTCATTTGGGATTCCATCAGTAGCAGAAATGGTGTTCTCAAAAACTGCACATGTTGATTTTATTGCATTGCCTTCCAAACTTAGCTGATTATCATCATGAAACGATTGCTCTGTACTAATTAATATGCATTGTGAACCAACATGATGCTTGAGCACACCATTCAAGATACTTGAAGCCTGTGATGCAGTGTTTTCCTCAGAAGTTAGAAGCCCTAAGTTCAATATTTGCAGATTGAATCAGAAGATTATAATATAGAAAATAGAATATAAGGCAAGAGAAAGCAGTAAAACTAAAATATGTACATGAAATATCGCTTTTACTACAATGTCTCTGCAGTAACATTATTGGCAATACCCAGGGACGGAACTAGGTATAGTCAATTAGGGGCACTTGCCACCCAACACCAAATGAAAACTGCCTAACATATAAATAAAAGAACAAATCACCCCCAGTATGATAAATGTAATAATGGTTAACATTCAAGGCTTATACTAAAAAATATTGATACAAAAGATAGAATAGAAGAATAGACTTACACATTGTCTTGCTATCTGTAAAAAAAATGTATGTCAAGGTCTTTCTTTTATAATAATCTTTCATGGTGTTTTTTCTTTTGTTGGTTAATATCTTTCACAGTCTCTTTACTTCTCACTTTATATAAATACATTTATTAAGTTGACAAAAAATTAAAATGATAAAAAAAAATAAAAGAATATCATTTGATGGCTATGTCAATGTGTTTGTATTTATTTATTTGATTTGGTAGTATTTCTTTTTTTTGTTAAACTAAATTTTAAATTAATATTTATTGTAGAAGCTAGTCTCGTATCACGTGTTATATTCTTGCCAACCCCAAACAATTTTTTCTAGTTCTGTCCCTGGCAATACCTAAGATTTTAACATTAATCAGTAGCAAGTTATTTAGATATTATTACTGTACATTCATAGTATAGAAGTTTTATACTTAGAACAAGACACAGCATGTCATAAAAGTCCCTGCAGGCTGCAGCAGATATTCATGGAGAAAAACCAACAAAACCATTGCGCCAGGTACATGGAAAATGTTTAGAGACGAACTATCAATAGTCGAACTATCAATAGTCGAACTATCAATAGACCTAAATAAGATTAGATTAGATTAATTACAATTAATTGATTTCTATAAGGGATGAACATAGAAGCATCATACATACCCATCATAGATTGACAAACTAGAGGAAGATTCTTGATCCACGAGCTTGGTTGTCCAGTATAAAGTAAGTCCATTGCAAACCTTAATACAGTTGCGGCAAAAACCACAGTATCCAATGGGTTCTTATCACCCAAAGATACAAAAGAAGCAAGAGAAACTACAATGTCATCTATCTCTAAGAGAATATTTCGGACTCTCGAAGTTTCAAACATAGCTTCTACAGTTTTAAGGATGTGCCTTGTAAGTGCCGAAATCTGAGAACCAAATAATTTATGCACTTCAGAAAGAACTTTCGGAACAACTTTCATACAAAGATTAGGAGCAACCAGATTAACTACATTTAGTACATGTAGGACTTCCTGGTGCTCGTGTTTCAAAATGTCCTTATTACATTCACCAACAGTCCTCAAAGCAATTAATTTCACTGTCAAATCAATGCAACTTTTTAGCTCAGACAAAACCAACTTGCTAGCTTCCTTAATAACAGTGGAGGATTTGAGTGACCCAAAAAACTTCTCAAGAGATTCTTGAGCACATCTTCGCACCTAAACAAACAACCAACCAATTAAGCATCATGAATATTTATAGTAGCCATGACATGTTCAGGTGGTATCGAACACTTCACCAAAAATTTGGACTCTCTTATTTTTTCTTCTATTGTTTAAACCTCTATACGAACACGTCTGAAAATATTGTAACAATTAATAGAAAAATAATACGTAAATACAGTAATACATATGTATTGTTGGTAATGTTTTCAATTAAAAATCTACCAAAAACGACCACCAACTGCCTTACAACTTTTCCACCTTTTCTCAGCTGATGCATTGCCCAAACTATTTTGTGAGCATTTTGACAGAACAGGACTAACAGTAGTTAAGGAAAATGACCTAAGTTTTGTGCTTAAATGAAATCAACAATCTCAGAGTCATGAAGCAAAAACCAATGTTAAAAGGGCAGTGCTTATTGTGTTGCAAGATAAAACTAACATTTAATCGGGAATTCATGGACCAACCACCAATGCATGGCAACTAGATATAAATTAAACACATATTTACAACAACAACAATAATAATAAATAAAAAATAAAAGACTGTGTGACCTTTGGGCGCTTATCAATGGAGAACTTCAGCAAAGTTTCAAAACCTAATTTAATGGAATCCCAATCCTCCAAATCACAAAACCCAAGCAAAACCCCTACGCACTTCACACCAGCCCTCAAGCTAGAAACGCCCAACCCCTTCCCCTCTCTCACCAGCAGCTTCCCCACGATTTCCGCCGCCTCCCGCGCCTTCTTTGCGGAGATAGCACCGTGTGGAACGAGCGGAAGCGTGATTGCCATGAAGGACGCGAGAGAGGATAGCGATTCAGAGTCTAGGGACTCAGACGACGCGGCGGTGGAGATAGCGGCTGCGAAATAGGCGGGAGGCGTGAAAGGGAGGGACTCGGAGGTGAGATTGGAGCGAAGAGCGGCGGCGGCGGCGAGGAGGTGGCGGTGGTGCGGCGCTGGGGATTTGGCGTAACGGTCCATGAGCTGTTGACAGAGGTCGGTACCGTCTTTGAATGTCTCGGCGTGTTCTTCTTCCATTTGTTACGATTGTGGTGATTCCTCCGATCGGAGAGTTTTCGACGGCGGCTGAGTAGTGATGAAGTGAAGGGTTTAACCGTTTTAGGGGTTTCTTCTTTCCAAGCAAATAAATCGCGAACAATTTTAAAATTTTGTTCAAAAGTGTTTTTAACTTTTTTTTATAGTATTTTTATTTTATATTATTTTTTTCATAAATCTGTGAAAATAGATTTCATGCCCGTCGGGTGTTCTTGCATTTATCTAGTTAGTGTATATTTAGAATGAATGGTTTAAAAATTGTTGAGATTTGATTTGTTTTTTAAATATGAATTTTAAAATTAGGATAATAACCCTTTTTAAACGGGTTATACTATAGTATGTTAAATTTAGAATTCAAAGAATTACTTTTTGAATATCGATCAATATACGTAAAAGGATATATTTTGATAATAATCTAATTCAAATTTATAAAATACAAGTTCAAATTATAAAATTTATTCCGTGTTTTGATTTGATAACTTTGGAGGATGTATTGTAATTCTTTGAATATGTTATTGAGAATTAGAATGAAGTATACTTTTTTACATGTATGATTTTCAGGAAGACAATTGTTCTAAGAAATTTTGGTTGAATATGCTCGAGATGAGGTACATAAATTAATTTATTTTATAAAGATCAATAAATTTTGTATTCTACAATTATTCACTTTAAGATGAGTTATATGATCCACATCATTGATTTTTGTACACAATTTAAGATATATCTTATATCTCATAAGTCGCAAATAAAAACACAAATAATTTATTTATAAAGTATTTGTTTAATTTTTTAGTATTTTTTTTTTTTTTTAATTTAGTATGTTTGAGAAAATGCATTCCATGCACATGTGGGATGTTCTTGCCTTTATGTCATTAGTATATCGGTGATTGTTGGATCTATATCGAATGGTTTTTAAAATATGGAGGTTTTGTTTCTTTTTAAAATATAGATTTTGAAAATTGGATTGTCCATTTTGATTAAATGGTTATCGATGCACTAAGTTGTTCATCAAAGTCTCATTTATTCAATGACTAGAACTAAAGGAGGATTTATGACTCGAAAATATAGGACAAAAAACCATCGAAAGTACATGTATAAGTACATGTGCAATGCACGGGGAGAAAATCATCGAAAGAATGTTAAACATAGAAATAAATGATTAAATTGCTACAATCAAAGCCAAAAATGAAGATTGGTCACACTTACTATCATTAGTTGCACCAAAATGCCTTAAATAGTCTTTAATCCATTTTGGTACAGCACCAGATTATCTCTAATTTATTTTGTCACAGTGATTGTATTTGTCGTATTTTCCTGTCATTATTTGTTATGGCTGGTGCTAAGGATGATTCTCTTCAAGTACATTGGAAAACACATTGTCCGAAATTGGGGAGAGAAGAATTTTAGGGGCCATCGTCCAATGTTGTTGCTTCTGCTCCTTCTACCATTGGCTCTAGTTTTGGTTATGTATACTCATCTGAGATTGTTTCCCAAATATCTGATATTGCAGAACAACTTCAAAAACTTCTTGCCACTCAATCACATGCCATGTCTGCCACCTCTTCTAAAGATTTGAACTTCTCTGGTATGTCAGATATATTTCCTTCCATATGGATTCTTGATTCGGGAGCATCTCATTATATGACATACGATGATAAATCTTTTATGTCTGTGAAACCTGTCTCGTCTGTGTCGGTTATGACTGCTGATGGCACTTCTTTGCCACTAGCAGGCGTTGGTTCTGTCTCCACACATAAGATGTGTCTTTCTGATGTTTGTTTGTTATGATCAGTATTAAGGAGTTGATTTTGGTTTGGTTCACATGCTTTCAATTGTTGTGGTTCTTTGCTGATTTGGTTGGTAATTTAATTATTCGTCTCTCCTATCTCTTTGGTTGCTTTCTTCTGTGTTGTCGCTCTCTCTGTTGCTTCTTCTGTTTGATTGTTCCTCTCTCTAGTGATCTGCTTTGTTGCTTCTCTCCATATTGATTGTTCTATTTGTTTGCTCTTCTCTCATGTGGTTCCTCTATTTGGTTGCTTATCTCTTTGTTTAGTTTGGTTTGGTGTAGTTTAGTTTGGTTTGATATGATTTAGTTTTGTTTGGTTATATTTGGTTTGGTTTGTTTTGATTTGGTTTCATGGTGCTACTTCTTTGGTTGTTCCTATTTGTTGATTTTGATATTGGTTGATTTGAGCTTTAGTTTGAGGGGTTGGTTCAATATTAGGAAATTTTAGGGGAGATGTTAAGTAGTATGTTATTGGGCTTTTATATTATATATTAAGGGTTTATTTTGATATGGTTGTTGCTCCTTTTTTTGATTGCTCCTTTTTCGGTTTGATTTTTTGTCGGCTTGGTTCTTCTCTTGATTGTGCCTATTTGATATGATTTCTTGTTGGTTTGGTTTCTCTCTTTATTGTGATTATTTGGTGTAGCTAATGATCCTCTCTTTGGCTTCTGCTTCTTCTTTCGTTGCTTCTCTCTTTGTTGGTTCTTCTCCTTGATTGTTGCTTCTTCTTTGGTGACATCCCTCTTGTCCCCCCCGGCTGTCCAACCACCTCCTGCGATTGTTGATCCTCCTCGTCGTTACCCCTCTCGTCAACTTTGTCTGAGCCCTCTTCCTATAAAGAGGTTGTTTTTGATCCTCTTTGGCAGCAGGTTATGGCAGAAGAACTATCTGCATTGCACAAAACCAATACTTGGGAATTAGTACCTCTTCCTCGTAGAAAACGTGTTATTGGGTCTCATTGGGTATACAAGATCAAAACTAAGTCTGATGGATCAGTTGAGTGCTACAAAGCATGTCTTGTTGCAAAGGTTTCTCTCAACACTATGGTATGGATCATGAAGAAACTTTTGCTCATGTAGCCAAGATGACCAGTATTCGTACTGTTCTTCTTTACAGATTGTTGATTTGTTCACAAAGATGCATTCCATTAAACATTTTCGTTTTTTAGTGGAAAAACTCTCGACGCTCCATGTTAATGCATCGTGAGTTTGAGGGGAGATTTTAGATAATGTTATTATATATTAGTAGTAAGGGTATTTTAGACATTTCTATTCTTTTATATATATATATACTCATTGTAACCCTATTAACTTAAGTTTGGTTCATTCTATATTATGAAACCCTAGAGTGGTTGTCTCTCTTCTTCCTCTTTTCATTGTTAACACCCCTCAACTCAACCTGAGAGACATATACGCGACAGTCGAGGTAAACATGTGTTGCATGGTAGCTCCTAACATTTAGAGTGCTACCTCCAAGTCACCCAGGAATTCCCCACCCGAATACCTCCAAGGTCTAACAATCTTGCCTGGCTCAACAGCAGACCGCCACGATCAAAATAATCACTAGGCTTGTCATACCTTACCTATATGATGACAAAATAATCTCCACTTCACAAATTCTCAATGTTAATTTTCTCCCTTTATTGACCTATGGTGCTCCATTAAGACCGTCATCTCAAACACAAATTGGAATCACAATTATTTCATCAACTATGGGGTTACTTCAATATTCTCATCACAAATTATAACATCACTATCATTAATCACATGTCATCACATAAACTCATCACAATCTTATACCATCAATCTCATCAATCATACATCATCACATAGACTTATCACAAATTTATAACATTATTATTATAAATTATACATCATCATAATCACATAAACTTATCAAAATGCATCAACCTTTTATTATCACATCACCTAAACCTGTCTAGTCAAACATAAAAAAACGAGTTATAAATTGATATAGTATAACGAAAAAAATTTGATTAATTTGATTGCTTAATGGTTTTAGTAAAAGAAAATGTAAAAATAAAATAAATTAAAAATAAGAAGTACAAAAATATTCATTTGTCACTAAATACAAACAAATATTCATTTTAATAATTGAATAATTGTTAATTTAATAAATTAAAAGTAATAAAAATATTTAAAAAAAATTCTTTTAATCAAATCAAATCAGATAATTTGAAGAAAAAAAATGCGGTAGAGTAAATGTGACAAAATAAATAGTGTATTATATTATTTGAACAACCCATCTTAGTTTATAGATAAATTTATATTATTTTAATAAATCCCTCATATTTTGCAAATAAATTAACAACTTAATTCTATTTTGTTAACAACTTCTTCCTATTTTTTCTTCGAATCTCATAAACAAAAATTAATAAAAATAAAAATAATAAAAATAAAATAATAAAAAATAGTAAATTATTTAATGACATCAAACAAAATACATTAAATTAAAGAAAAAAAATACATCAAAATTAAGCTGACAAAATAGAAGGGCGTTGTTAAAATTATATAACACGTTATTTATTTTGGCACATCTATTTCACTGCAATTTTTTTCTTCAATTTAATGTATTTTATTTGATTTTATTAATAAAATTTGGATTTTTTAAATATTTTTATTATTTTAATTTATTAAATTAATAATTATTCAATAATTTAAATTAAAAAAAAAATTAAAACCTTATACATCAACTAGATGCGACCTCCTGCGTCAAATTATTTTTTCCTTCGTGTAATCACAAGGCAAATATGCGAACCTTGGAAGAAAAAATAAAATAGGATAGGTGTATATTTTTTTGGGAACCTTAAAAAAAAGAAATATTTAAATAAATTAATCTCATTTATTTTACTATAGTTATTTTAATTTTTTTTATAGAAGAGATTTATGAAATAGTAACCGCATTAGAGATAAAGTAGGAAAAAAAATTTAGCGTAGTCTAATCCCATTCCTATGAAAAAGCATAGCAAAAAGCATGGTCCCAATGCTATCTAAATCTTTGCCTAATATTTATAATTTTTTTATATTTTATTATTAATTTTAATCAATTAAGTAGTATTGTTAATAAATAATTAATATTTTTAATAATAATTTTTAATTATTATTTTCTTAATGAGTATCCACATTATAAATCAGTGAATATAAGCCGTCGATTATTGTTAGTTATTTTAAGATGAAAATTATAAATCATGATAAAAGTAAAGAACATTTTCAATTTTATTTTCAGAAAACTTTTCCTATTTACTAGATGAATAGTCAAAATATTCCAAAACAAACAATTTTAGTTTTAAAAAAAGATAAGAGGTTTTAAAAAACACAGATAAGTTTATCCTACTCTTTCTCGGCTGATAGTTATTATTGTTTTCACTTTTCACTATTCATTTCCGCGCCTTGAACTCACTTAAATTGTTTTTGCTTTGAATATTTCTTCCATTTCATTTCACTAAGAACATGAGGAAGAAGAATCCTTCACCTTCTTCTACTTATCATTCCCGTGTTGATAATGAGAAAACAAATAGTTCAAGTATGATGCACAAATGTAATTTGTGTGACAAAACGTTCAACTCCGAAAAAACACTCGATGGTCACAAAACATCGCACCGCTCTAAGCTCGTTCAACCTCCAATCAAGAAACGCTGGTGGTAACAATTATGATGATGTGAAATAGAAACATATATGTCTTTTTTGTGATAAGGTTTTTCCATCAAACAAAGCTTTGTATGGACACATGAGATTGCACTCTAATAGGAATGATACTTATGACGATCAACAAATACTATCAGCTGCTGACTTAACCAAATATTCCCCGCCAAGATCCCGTGAAACGAAGAAACGATGCGGTAAAAGTATAATTGATTATGAAGCTATTAATGTCGCTCAAATACTATGTGAAATATCTCGCGCTGACCATGAAATATTGAAACTTTCAACCGATATCGATAATCAAATTAACAACAAACTAGTGACGACAGTGAAAGATAATAACAAGTCATTAGTGGTCAGATTCAAGTTTCCTAAAGACAAGAAGATCTTTCAAACACATCATGAAGATTGCAACTGACGTGGTAATGAAGAGTAGAGAATTGTTTATAATTTTGATGTTTATCATATAGTTATTTGTTATTTGAAGAACTTGAGATATAGTTATTTGTATTAATTCAACGGAGTTATTTCCTATTTTATCAAATAAAATTTCCATTTCTTTTTATTTCAATGATTAAATCAGTGATAAAAATTGAAAACAAATTCCTACTATTTCGATGGTTAATTTCCTACGATCCAAGAGGTTAATTTTCCATATATGTATAGTAGTATTGTTGTCTACTTTTTGAAATTAATCATTTGAAATGAATAACATAATAATTAACCGTTAAATTTAAGGTTGAAATTTTGTTTTTGATTTTGAAGTTAATTATTAGAGTAAAAACTCAAAGTTAATTTAAATGATATTTTTTATTTTAGAAGAACATTATTTATGTCAAAGTATTAAAAATTGCATTGGTGTAAAAAATCAATCGATATGTCATATATCTTTAGTACTTTTTTACAGAGACTAAATAGCTTGCATGTCTTTACTTTTATAAATGATATGTGCGTATGTTTTGCATGCAGAAATTATGATAAAAGAATTGCATAAAAGTGAAGCTAGCTATTGCCTTAATAAAATAGAGCTGATAGGTAATGTATGGATGGAAAAGAACAAAAAATAAAGAAGTGGTTTTGAAGAATCAAAGGAAAATTATGGTATTAAGCCAACTAACTATCTTTATCTTTATAATAATAATAATATACCCAATCAACTCATTTAAATGTTGTATTTGTTGCAAGTGTCAAACAACCAATACATAATAACTCAGTCTCCAATACATTTTTTTCAAGAGCATGATAACAAAAAGAAAACGAGGAGAACTTTTTAAAAAACTGCCTCATGTAAGGTGTATAAATGCTTTGTAAAACCGACAATTTTAATCGAAGGCGTCTTTTATTGTTTGACATGCGTCAATATTCAACATCGACATAATACCGATATACTGATTACATTTAATTAATTCATTTTCTCAAATTATTATCCTTGTTGGTGTCAACGTCATGTTTTTCTGTTTGATAACTGTATCAATATTCATGCTTCATCGTATACATGTATTTCTAGTTCTGGTTTTATTAATTTGTTTCTAGCTGTTGCTGCTCCATATGACACCTCTGCTCGTCCATTCACATGTCTAGTTGTTTCTTTCAATTTTCCTATAACACTTGCTCTTTAAGAATCAATTGCATGTTGTATGTATTCTATATGCCTTTATTTTACTATTATCAATTTATTCAATCAAGTGTTTAAAATTTAAAACTTGAACATTAGATTGAAAGTATCAATTTTTAATCAAATGTAGCCTTATGTGATGGATGGAGTCACATATGCAGATATATTGTCTTCTGTTTTTGAATCATATTTCAATACTATAGTATATCACATCCTTTACACCATTAAATATATGTGTGATTATTTATACTCGTCAAAATCTATTTGTTTTATTGTTAAAAATATTAGATAAGTATATATTAGTAGCAAGGGTATTTTAGACTTTTCTATTCTCTTATATATATATATATATATATTTATTGTGACCCTATCACACTAAGCTTTTTATTTATTTGGTTTATGAAACCCTAGTGGATTCTTTGTCTTCCTCCTCTTTCATCTTCTTCCCTTTTATGTTTATCATTTTGGGATCTATTGTAAAAAGTAGTCCACAACTTAGTATTTATACTTAGTGTTTATCATTGTTAACAAAATAATTATCCTTCACTTACAAGGATTTGGTTCTATAAGAGTACCGATTATATTTTCCTTATTCATCTTAGTATTCTTGTATATGTATCAGATATATTGTTAACATATTTCAATTCAATAAAATATTTTACCCTAATTTTTGAGATGATATCTGAACTCTTGGTTTAAGGCTCTCTTACACATAAACCTGAACTTCCTTTATTGCAGTAAACTTTTGCCACCGTCATTGTGGCTCTACCATCATTGCAGTCTTTTTGTAATCTCTAAAGTTTGTTTGCTGCATTTGTGACACTCTAAACTCCAAATAAAAGATAAATTAATTATCTTATTTTTAAATCAATGAAATTCTTCAAATAAATAAATATATAAACTTCCAAACATTTTTTTTATTAAAGTAAAGAGTATCACGTAATCATGAACATGTCACATAAATTCAAAATTTCCATCAAACTTAACAACTCGAAATCATAATATCAGACAACAAAATCCTTTTTAAAGTACACATACATAAGTTTAATATTAAGTGCAAATGTAGTCTCAACCCAATGTCACTATCAGAGCGAGAATTCCCAAAATAAAATACGCTCAAAATAACGTGAACATAATGCATATAATAAGAGTCTTCAAGACACGATGACTTTCGTTTCTCTGATGGTACTAGTCATCACCTGCAACTTACGACTCACAATAAAATCCCAATATTTGGTTTACACTACTCACAATGTCGGTATTCTCGTTCATCCAACGTTATTTAATACTCATAAAATCAAACCTCCTCTCATCCCTTACTTTGATTGATGATTTTTCCAAACAATGTCGTTCTGCTTATTTAATGTGTCGTGTCTTCGCCAACCACCTTCTCTAATAGTTTGCAAAAGAAATAAAACAACATAATAACCAAATACAGATGAATTATTTGGTACGATAGGTAAGTAAATTGTTTACTATTTGCAACACCATTCCAATAAGAATTTCCTAACAAAAATTATATTATATAAGATTTTAGTATCAATAGATTTAGATATTCAGTTGAATTTACCAAATAAATTTCAGTACAACGTAACAATTCTACTACTTGTAAAAACATAGGGAACAATTATGCTACTTTAGAGACGGTTTACAATTTAATTCAAAACACATTACACATGAGATCAAAATATCATTTTATAAATAGTTGATATTCAAACAAAAAAAAATTATTAATGTTAATCATGATTGTAAAAAAAAAAATCAACTAAAACAGAAAAGGCGATACATTATATGATCGGAAAAAAAAATCCAAATAACAATAGCATAGACAGTGGATGTTCGCAAATAATTTAAAAATGGCAAGAAATTAACCGAGAAGATTAAAAATCATGTAAAAAGAAAATATATGCTTGATTCTTTAATCCGATAGTAGTAGCCGACAAAATCATGACCGAAAGACAAAGATCGGTGTGTGGAGAGGTGACTATGGCTGGCTTGTTGGAGGAATTGGAAAGGAAGGTTTGGTGCGATAGGAATAACTTTGCTTTTAGCTATCTATATATATGTGTATATTTGCCAACTAGATTAGCTAGGGTAACAGTGCATCGGAGTTTGGTTAAGAAGGTACCGCTAAAGAGTGGTGTTTTTAGTTTCTTTTATTTATTTGTTTATTATTACTATATTTATTTGATTTTAAGGAAAAATAAATAAAAATATTTTTATTACTAATAGTTTAGATAAATTTTAAAGTAACACAAAAAATTATCAATTATATCAAACACACATACAATAATAATAATAATAATAAATAATAAAATAATAATAATAATAAATTATTATTATTATATTACTAAAATATAGTAATAAGAAATTGGGTGTTACATTTCTCCCCCTGTAAGCCAAATTTTATCCTCGAAATTTACCTGAAAAAAACAGCTCTGGGTAAGTATCACGCATTTAACTTTCTACTTCCCACGTAGCACTTTCACCAGTAGCACCTCCCCAGACAACCTTAATCAATGAAATCGTCTTACCCCTTAATTCTTTGACTTTTCGGTCTTCAATCCATAGCGGTAAGGTCTCAAAAGATAGATTCTCTTTTATTTCGACTTTGTCTGACTCAATCACATGTGAAGGATCGGGAATGTATTTACGAAGTTGAGACATGTGAAAGAAACTATGAAGATTAGAAAGAGTCAGAGGCAACGCGATCTAATATGTTGTTACCAACATGTTTAAGAATTTGGTAAGGTCATATAAATCATGGAGTAAGCTTTCGCATTTTTAATGCCCGACCAACCCCAGTTGTTGGAATAACTCTGAGAAATACATGATCACCTTCTTGAAATTCGAGGTTTTTCCTTCTTTTATCATGGTAACTCTTTTGCCTACTCTAAGGCGCTCTCATCTTTTCCTGGATCATTTTTACTTTATCAATAGTCTGTTGAACAATCTAAGGTTCTAGCCCAAGGTTATCGCCCGTCTTAAACCAACACAGAGGGGTCCTACACCTTCTCCCATACAACGCCTCAAAAGTTTCCATTGCAATGCTAGAGTGGAAACTATTGTTATATGTAAACTTTATAAGTGGTAAAAAGCTATCCCAACTTCCATTTTGTTCCAACACATAAGCTCTCAACAAGTCTTCTAGGGATTGATTAGTTCGTTCAGTTTGCCCATCTGTTTATGGGTGGTAGGCTGAACTCATCCTAAGGTTCGTACCTAAAGCGCTTTGTAAACCTTCCCAAAACTTAGAGGTAAATCTAGGGTCTCTATCTGACACTATACTTGATGGGATTCCATGCAACTTCAAAAATTCCTTTATGTATTTTCCAGCAAACCTTTCCATAAAATAAGTTATGTTTATCAGAATAAAGTGAGTAGATTTAGTTAATCTATCCACAATAACCCAAGTACTATCATACCTTTTTGGAGTCCCAAGCAAGCCGTCAACAAAGTCCATAGAGATGGTATCCCATTTCCAGTAGGAAATACTCAAAGGTTGCATCAAGCCTAAAGGTTTATGGTGTTCTATCTTAGACTTTTGACAGGTCAAACAAGCATACACAAACTCAGCAACATCTTTTTTCATTTTAGGCCACCAAAATATCTTCTTGAGGTCCTTATACATCTTTATGGCTCTAGGGTGAATACTTAGACAACTCCTTTGTCCTTCCTCTAAGATCATCTTTCTTAACTCCTCCAAGCCGCCCTCCAAGCAGCCGTTTGCCACCTTTTTTTTCTCTCTGTAAATTGTAAATCCCAAGAAAAATTGAAAAATATCTCATCTATTCACATATGAGAAGAACTATTTAAAGTGGTTTCAACTTCTGTGAACTTTTTCGAAAGGTAAGAGGATCGCGGAAAACATAGCAGATGAACCCCTAAAGGTAAATACGATTCTATGATCATGGCATGGTTATTAGGCATGACAACAGGGTATGGCAGGGATGGGTTTTTGCCTCCGCACCCCACACTCAATTAGTCGGGGAAAACCTGTACCAGTCCCTGTTTCTTATCGAATGTGAAATTTAACTCCCCATCCCCACCCGCGATGGAGTTCAAAATTCCCTGCACCGCATCAATTCATATAGATAAAATAAAAAATTTTAAAATCATATTTATTATAATTAATATAATAAAATAATAAATATTATACAATAATAAAATTAAAAAAATATTAAAATCATATTTTCTATATACAGGAGATTATAACTTTTAATATTTTAAAAAATATTAAATATATTGAATATATACATGTATATCAAATTTTAAAATAACAATAATATTACTAACGAAGATTAATCTGGTGGATATTTGATGGCGTTACAGCAAGTGTACTAGTTCGTTGCAAGTAATAATGAAAGCGGTAGTACCGAGTTTCGAACTCAAGGATTGCGTTTTACTATTGAATTATATTTAATTACGAAAATTAAACAAAAAGTTTCTTATTTGAATGAAATAATATTTAAAACTAACGACTGTAATAAATTTGATCATTTATAATAAGAAAAATGTCAGAGATGAGTTACACTTCGAATCCAACCTTGATGTCTAATTTGATCATAGTTACTGAATTCCTTTATTGAATTATTACCGAATTCTCTTTATTATTCTTGCCCTAATGTCTTAGTGACAGAACCTTTAATTCCAAAGTAACCCCTAATTCCTTAGTGGATTTAAGATTAGAATTAAGCCTTACCGTACAAGAATTCTCTTGTTAAACTATTGTCTTGCAACTAATTTAATTGGTTTCATGACCTGCATCTATCCCTAGACTACAAATTCATGAATTTCTTATCTCAAGCATTCGTAAAGTCCACTTCTGTTTCAAAATACGAATCGTAGAACATTTTAATGTTGATCAAGAAATAAAAATCATTAAGCACTTAGATGAGAAAAATAATTCAATAAACTCATTCACATAACTAGAAATCAAATTAGAAAAATAAGGGTTTCATGTTGTTACACTCATCCCTAACAAATAGGGTTTAGTTACTCATGACAGAGATATAAAATATAGAGATTAGAGAAGAATTACAAGAAAGATTCATGAATGATTCTTGATAAAACTGCTCCAATGGTGTTGGAAACGGTCGTCTTTGAGTTTTTCTGCTAGGGTACAAGTCTCCAAACTTCCCAATAGTCAAAAAGATCCATAGAAAGTGAGGAAAAAAACACACATTTTTAAACATTCAACCGTGTGCCACGCGCCTCATGCGCAAGTGGACAGAGTCAGGAAGGCCGAAATGCACCTAGGCATAGGTTTTTGCGCTTCAGGCGCACAACATATGTTGTCTGACTTATACTGCATTTATTTTCCTTTTTCGAGTCTGAATTTTGTTTTGGTATCTTCATGAAAGTTGTATCTATGATTATTAACTTTCATGTGCACTTGGTGTGACTCAAATTGGACATGGAAAACTCCAAATATGACTCAAATACTCTATATAGGGCATGTTGATTTCTCCCCAAAATTCAGCACTGCATTAAAACAAGGAAACAACGCAAAACTACGAAATGTATCTACTTAATCAAAGAAATAAGAACATAAACATTTTATTAAATCCACAAACTAAAATCAACAAAATATATCAAATAAATCTTTAAATTAACAAATGATTAAAGATAGATAAGACTAAAAACAATGAAAAATATGCATATGATGAAGAGTCATCACAACACCAAACTTAATTTATTGATTGTCCCCAAGCAACAATTAATTTTTCAGATTTGGTACAATTAAAATCAAACTTAAACTCAAGTTCTCAAATCAAATCAAAATCAATTCTCAAAGTTCCAACTACTACAAAATATTCATCATACTCCATGGTTACTTACAAAAAAAAAAAAAAAAACACACACACACACAATTTGTACACTTTAGCATTCATTCATCAAGTTCAACTCTTTCTTCACACAATCTCACCAAAATTTCTCTCAAGTGTTTAGCAAGGGTTATGAATTTATCACTCAAATCCTAGAACATGCATCACGCTACCATATGCTTGAAAAAATTCTAGTTAGCAATCACAATTCAACAAACACATACACATTGGAAGGACTTTCGATTTGTAATGAGGTTTAGGTAAGGGTAGGACATTTTGGGATAGTAGGTGTTACTACTTGTAGTTAGACAGAAATTTTCAAATTATTCTCCCTCTTTTATTTTTTTCTCTCCACATTTTATGGTGGACATTCTCAACCATTGACAAAAGAACTAAGAAGATGTTATTTATCAATTTACGAAAACTATATTTTTTTTTCTTTTAAATTTTTTTTCTTTTTTTTTTCTTCTTCTTTTTGTGAGAATCACCACCTCAAACTTAAAAGATTTATATCTCATGAGCAACCCCAAACTTAGAATTTTATCAAGATGATAATTTTTTTTTCTACCGAACTCCAAGTAAGATGATTTAATTAAAGTCAGGTTTTTGGCTTGTAATGTGGCTAGTAACCGAAATAAAAGGGTTAGACTCAAAGGGGCTAGCAAAGGATAAAATTTTCATAGGGTTGTTAGAAAGGGTCAAACGAACAAACAAAATTGCCTCAGTGTATGCATAAATTACAAGTGATACAAGTCAGAATTAGTGGAAGTTCTGAAGGGATAAAACATGTTCGGATAATCACACAACAAAGAATTAAAGTTTTTAGGCTCAAAAGCTCATAACTAGGATAATAAGAAAGAGTATGAACTATATAAATGATGCCAAACATGCCACTACAAAATTTATTTAGTTTTTTTTTTAAAATGGCAAGTGAGACTTCGACAACCAATGAGTAATCAACAATGCATGCATTAGTGAAACTTATCGAATTGAGCAATTATATAAGCAAATAAATAGAGTTTAAATTTCAAAATCTGAAACAAATAGTTTAAGACTAGCTTCAAGTTGTTAAAAATTCTTCATCATAGTGCACATTTACACACAATTAAAAAGAAACAAATTCAAATAAAAAATAAGATTGCAAAAATAAAAGTTACCTCAACCTATGGGTTGTCTCCCATGAAGCATACCTTGACGCCTCAACCATTGTCAAGGTGTATTAAATGACACAAAGAACATATCATCTTTCTCACAAAGGGATATATATTTCAAGTGAGGTGGCAATTGCTTGAGTTCAACCAGTAGCGTCTCTTTCTTTTACTCTTGGATCTTCATTATCTTTAACAACATCTTGGGGTAAGCGTAAAACTCTTTCTAACTACAGAATGGGTCCTTGATGTTCAACTTCTTCATTGATTATCGAATTGAAAATCTCAATTCGGTTGCACCCTTCTCTTTTGTTTGAATGCTCTATGGCTTTTAGATTATTGAATGTAACTGTTTCCTCATTTACCTTAAAGGTTAAGGTGTCATCCGCCACATCAATCATAACTCTCCATGTTGCTAGGAATGGTCTTCCCAAGATCAAAGGGATATCATTGTCTTCCTCCATGTCTAGTACCACAAAATGAACTGGAAAAATGAACTTATCTACTTTGACCAACATATCTTCCACCATCCCATAGGGGTGTTTCATGAATGATCTGCAAACTGTAACATCAACTGTGTCTTTGAATCTTCCAATGCCTAAACTTTTGTATATGGAAAGGGGCATAAGACTCACACTAGCCCCAAGACCATACACGAGTTTCCCAAAAGTTCTATCCCCAATAGCGCAAGGAATAGAGAAGCTTCCAGGATCCTTGAGCTTCGGTGGCAGCTTCCTTTTTAGAATAACACTGCACTCTTCGGTAAGCATCATCGTTTCACTACCAATTTTTCTTTTCTTTAACAGAATCTCCTTCATGAACTTAATGTAAGCCGACATCTGCTCTAGCGCTTCTGCAAAAGGAATGTTAATTTGCAATTTTTTAAAATTATCAAGAAACTTACCCAATTGTTTTTTAGTTTCTTCCTTTCTTAATCTTTGAGGGAATGGAAGACAAATTTCAGACTTTGGCAAAACCTTCTTTTTCTGCACCATAGGTTCTTCCTCCTTTTCAAGAGCGATGTGCTCCTCAACTGATGTCAGGGTGACCGTTTCTTCCGAGTGGGTTGAAGTTGAAGTACTCCAACTCTTTGTGGCTTTAGGTGGTACTATTTCACTTACCTTGCCACTCCTTATTATCACAACATTGACATTATTTCACGGATTCAGAACTGTGTCACTAGGCAAATTTCTTGGTGCTTTTTGTGCTATTTTTTAAGCAAGTTAACCTAGTTAGGTCTCCAGATTCTTTATTGAGGCTGAGTGATTTTGCATGACCTATGTGTTGACCTTGAGATCCACCCTGTTGATCTTTTCATGAAAATTTGGATGATTTCTCCAACCCGGATTGTACGTACCAGAGTAGGGATTATTCTTCTTCCCATTGTTACCCATAAAGTGCACCTCTTTTGGTTCTTATGTATCATCATCATCCGGTACTTTACAAGCTCCATTTTTATGTGCTCCCCCACAAAAGTCACAACCAATATGTTTCAATAATTTGACAGGGGCCACTTGGGTTGCATATTAAGAGTTGCTATTCCCTTCTTTATCTCAACGGAGATAACATCTATTTTTTTTGAGAGCACCTTCTCTTGAGCCAACCCAACATCCATAACATTCAATTCTAGTATACCACTTGTTGATCCACCACCTCTGTCATACAACATCCTTTTTTCATTTGACGCCATGATCTCGATAATTTTGCGTGCTTCTAATGCGGTCTTGTAATTCAAAGAACCCCCTGTTGTAGCATCCAACATAGTTCTAGTGTTAGGCCTCAAACCATTACAGAATATTTGCATCTGGGCAGTGTCTTCATAAGCATGATTGGGGCATCCTACTAGTAATCTCTTGAACCTTCTGTAAGTGTCACGAAGAGATTCTCCCTCTTTCTGTTTGTAACTAGAAATCTCTTGCCTCTTTCTAACGAACACAGCTGGGGGAAAATATTGTTCCAAGAACTTATCTTCAAGGTCATTCCATGTGGTGATGCTTAGCATCTTCTTTCAATGATAATGGAAATAATTTCAACATCTTGCCTTCTTCAGAACAACCATCCACTTTCATTGTTTCACATAATTCAAAGAAGTTCGTGAGGTGTTTATTGGCGTCTTTGTTATGCTTACCGGAAAAGTGAATCTCCTTCAACTCTCGATATAGAGCATGGCTCACTTCAAACTTGTTGACTGTAATCGGTGGGTTATGGATAGCCAATTCAGCAAAGTTTCGATTTCGATTCCCATACTCGCTGAGGGTGCATTCAGGTGGTGGTGGATCGACCATTTACGCAAAAATGAAGAAATCCTCAAAATCCTCTTCTTCCACCGCTAATTGTGTTTCCATTTGTCTTCTTTCTCAAACCTCTTTTCGATTTGCTTTCGCTGTTTTTTCAATTTCTGGATCAAAGAAAAGTTTAGCTGAGGACTGGCCTCACATCAAAGGTTAGACAAATTGTGAGTAATGAACAATTTTAAAATAAAGAAAAATAAATAATTAAGTAAAACTAAAACAGTTTTAAAACATAATTTTTTTCAAAATTAAAAATAAAATAAAAGCAAAAATTTTATTGCAGAGCAAAAAATTTCAATTAAGTAAATAAATTATAACTATATAGTGATATGACAGTCCCTGACAACAACGCCAAAAACTTGATGGTGTTTCAACAAGTGTATTGAAATATTGCAAGTAATAATAAACTGTAGTACCGAGTGTCGAACTCAAGGATTGCGTTTTACTATCGAATTATATTTAATTACAAAAATTGAACAAAAAGTTCCCGAATTTATTGAAATTATAATTGAAATTAACAATGGTAATAAAATTGATCCTTTATAATAAGAAAAATGTTGGGGATGAGTTTCACTTCGAATTCAACCTTGTTGTCTAATTTGATCCTAGTTACTGAATTCCTTTATTGAATTATTACCGAATTCTATTTATTATTCTTGCCCTAATGTCTTAGTGAAAAAACATTTAATTCCAAAGTAACACCTAATTCCTTAGTAGATTTAGTATTTGAATTAAGCCTTACCGTACATGAATTCTCTTGTTAAATTATTTCCTTTGCAGCTAATTTAATTAGTTTCATGACCTGCATCTATCCCTAGACTACAAATTCATGAATTTCTCATTTCAAGAATTCGTAAAGTCAACTTCCGTTTCAAAATACGAATCGTAGAACATTTTAACGTTGACCAAACTATAAAAAACATTAAGCACATATATGAGAAAAGTAATTCATTAAACTCGTTTATATAAATAGAAATCAAATCAGAAAAATAAGGGTTTCATCTTGTTACACTCATCCCTAACAAATAGGGTTTAGTTACTCACGACATGGATATAAAAGATATAGATTAGAGAGGAATTACATGAAAGATTCATGAATGATTATTGATAAAACTGCTCCAATGGTGTTAGATACGACCGTCTTTGAGTTTCTCTACTAGGGCAGAAGTCTCTAAACTTCCAATAGTAAAAAAGATCTCTAAACTTCAGCGTGGAAATGCGCTCGGGACGCAGCTATTGCGCTTCAGGCGCACAACTTCTTATGTTTGATGTTTTCTGCCCTTTTCTCCTCTTTTGAATCTGAATTAGGTTCCGGTGTCTTCATAAAAGTTGTAGCTATGGATCTTAAATTTTATTTTCACTTGGTTTGACTCCAATTGGATATCTACAACTCAATATATGGCGAAATACTCTATATAGGTCATGTTGATTTCTCACCAAAATTTAGCACTGCATTAAAACAAGGAAACAACGCAAAATTACGAAAAATATCTACTTAATCAAGGAAATAAAAACATAAACATTTTATTAAATACACGAACTAAAATCAACAAAATATATAAACTAAATTCTTAAATTGACTAATAATTAAAGGTAGATAAGACTAAAAATAATGAAAAATATGCATACGATAAAGAGTCATCAAATATTACTAGTCGGGATGGTTCAGGTGGATATTAATACTCGAAACTCGTTTTCACCACTGAGTTTTTATTTCTGAGAAAACCACACCAATCAAAGCAAATTTTTCTCATCCAAATCGGGATGGGTTGGGGTGGATAATTGTAGGTGCGGGTTGTATTGTCATCTCTAATGGTTATCAGATTCAATGATCTCGGCACTACAAAGGAGATTTGGAAGGCCTTAGAAGAGACTAAATATGCAGCCAAATATGTGATGTGAAGGTGAAAAATGTGGCTCCTAAATAGGGAAACAAGACTATTATTGAGTATGCAAATAATCTCAAAGCTTTGTGGATGGAGTTGAAGCATTACAGAGTTATAAAAATCAAGTGTTCGTTAGATGCTACATTACTCAAGGAGTACAATGATCATGATATAGTCTAGCGTTTTTTGGTGGGGTTTAACTCTGACTTTGATCAAGTTAGAGTGAAAATCCTTGCTAAGGAGAAGGTATCCGGAGTTACTAAGTTAATAGCTGTATTGAGGAGTGAAGGAAGTAGAAGGGGACTAATGTTGACAGTCCCACCTATAGAAAGCTCAACAATTCTAGCTGAGAAGAATTCGACTATGATGGTTGACCAAAAGAAAAGAGGACGAACCTATATGGAGAATAAATTTGAAGGAGTGTGGTGTACCTATTGCAATAATCCTCACCAGTCTGGTCAAAATTGCTGGAAATTGAATGGCAAGCCACCTAGTAGAGAATGGGGCTCTCTAAACCTAGACAAAGAGTAAGGAAGAAAGAGAGGTCAAGCACACATAGCAACAACTACTAGTTAAGAAATTTGAGAAGATATGATTCAACGAAACCAAGATGAACTAGAAAATTTGAGATCTTTACTCAATAATTAGGTACATTAGCTTTTATTTTGGACTTAATGCTTCAGATATACCTTTAACCAATATAGGATACATGACACTTTTACCCTCACATTTTCACCTTCTTCTATACCACTTTCGCCTTAGCCATCCTTCATTTAGAGTCATTAAGCAAGTATTTCCTTTTTCTGTTTTTTTAAGAAAATAGATGTAGAGAGTCGTCATTGTGAGGTGTGTGAGCTTGCTAAACATAAGTGTGTACCTTTACCAATCAGTAATGAAATAAGTACTTTTCAATTTATTCAATTCATATAGATGTGTGGTGAAGTGAATATAAATTTTTTTTTTTAAAAAGGGAGTTTAAATTGGGACCCTTTAAAATCTGCACTTTAAAATTATTTTTCAAGATAAAACTTGGAAATGTTAGATCAGTATGATGAACCTACTTGTGTTTTGAGTAGGTACGAGAAACTAATTATATTTTAAGTCGATAGTAGTGTGATTCAGTGAAATAATAAAAGATAAGGTTAAGGAAATCATATAAAAGAAAATATTTTGGTTCACCCAATGTTAGCTAACCCAGTATAACCTCTCAACTTAATCTTCTTCCTTTAATGACATTTGACTATACAATTGTATTTTCTTAACCTCAACAGGCTTAAACAAATAACTCAAGTTTTCGCTGTACTAGACAAACTTGATGATACTTACAACAAGTCACTCAAATTTTCTCTCAACTAAACAAACTTGATGATGTTTACAATAAAATGATAATGATGATTTGTTTTGGATCAGATCAAAACATTATTATTGAAATAGGTTGAATGTTGTGCAAAATTCCGCAAATGTACGGATTTGCCAAGTTGTAGTATAAAAGTTTATCGTATCCACATAGGTTAATTTAACAACTACCAAATTAATCAAGATTTTATATTATTTAGACTAATGGAAAATATTGTTGGTTCGCGATAACAAAAAATGTAACGATAACATAAAAGTTTTAATGAGGGTATATAGCAACACAACTTTGAATTAATGAAAAGTAAACCTAGGGTCATGGTTTCACTTGTAATATCAATACCTCAAGTCCTAGTTTTATAAAATTTCTTATTCATTTTCTCAAATATCAATCTCTATTTAAAACTATTAAAAAAGTTTCTTCATTCAATGTAATATTATTTTCCCTAAATTAATTCTTTGATTGATCATACAAAAAATATAATTAAGAGAAAGTATAAAGAACCAAGAGGTTGAATGATTGAAAGATTAGTATCTATGTTTCATCATACATGAATCTTAATCTCAATTATCCTATAGATCTACCAATTAATTGTAGTTGGTAACTAGTCAATTGATTGATTAAGGCATGCAAAGGTTGGTCATTCCAAACATGTAAATAAAACAATGGAATAATTTAATTGAGATAAACAACAAAAATCTAAAATAGAATTAGAATTTAAAACTAAGACATAGTAAAAAGGTATCTTAATCACAAGATTCACCAAAAATTCTAGAAGAGAGCTTAGTTACTCATTGACATAAAGAAAATAAAGTAAATAATAGAAGTGTTCATCAATTAAAGGAAAAGAAAAATAAAAACGCTCAAAGAGTATGATCTTTTGCACCAAAATTTGAGACACTTTACTCCAACGAAAAACACTCTTTACTTTCCAAAATGTTTGTTGTTATTTTCTCTCTCTAATTTCTTCTACTTCTCCGATTTTGTTTCTAATGTTTGGGTCCCTTATTTTTTTCCTTCCCCGTTTAGCCTCTTCATGATAACAAGAATATCCTAATTTTTTCAACAATATTCCCCTTCTTTGCCAACAACTTTTCCCCTTTTTTTTGGCAACATTTTGTTATCATAAAATTCATACTTTGCAGTGTGCAACAAACCTTACTCATTAATTGGAATATTAAACTTGATATATTTTTTTTTTGCATTAAAAACTTAATAGATTTGATCAATTGGACTTATTTTATCATCTCATGATCAATTATGAAAATATCATAAATAATAAGAAGATGAAATCAAAACTATAAAATAAGATAAATAGACGGTAAATACCCTCTTTAAATCCTACAAAAATAGATTTATAATTGAACTAAGAACACACTCACAAGTTTGATCCTAAAATCTATAATAAATGGTGTTGGTGGAATGGCCTCTATCCTTAGGAAGTTGTACACAATATTATTAATCAGATTATCCAATTCCTTCCTAAGTGATGAACTTAATATTAAAACCAACTTGTTTAATATTAATTCCAATTTAACAATAATATATTCAAAACTTATTAAAAACTGAGATTCAAGAACACATGTATTATCAAGATAAAGAGTATAAAGATAGAGAAGTGTGCACCATGGATTTTTATACTGGTTCGACTATCTATTCGATAGTCTACATCCAGTCCCGAAATCACTTACTGATTACAACCTTTACTAGAAATGATTTGAGTATGTTTACAGACTTTCCAGCACTTCAATGCCTATACATCTAACTCAACATCAATCTACAACAACAACCAATCTATCCTTAAGAACTAACCACCAAGCTCTAGCAAGATCAGATTGAGATCACTTTTAGATGATCACACACACTCTAAAAGATGACCACCAATTTCACAATACTGGATTTCCAACAACAACCAATCTATCCTGAAGAACTAATCATCAAGCTCTAGCAAGATCAAATTGAGATCTCTTTTAGATGATCACACACACTCTAAAAGATGACCACCAGTTTCACAATACTGGATTTCCACTCTCTTTCTTTTACAAAGATGGTTCTTTCAAAAAGACTAAAACACTTGATTCAATCACAATGAATTCTCACACTAAGTATTTGCCAATAATGTTTGTGAGTTACAATAATTTTTCTCAAAGTGTATTTTTCGAAAAGCTAATGAAATTCTTTCAGTTCTTTCTATATATTCTAAAAATTGTGATTGATTCAGTTTATATAGTTTCAGAAAAACTTCAGACAAATCGATTTCCCAATCGATTTTATTAATGCGTATTACCAGATCAATCGATTTCCTAATCGATTTCGCATTTCTTGTTTTTCTTGGAATTCTTGAAATAGATGAACTTATCGATTTGCTAATCGATTTTTTCAATGCATATATCAGAAACTGATACTCGGTTCATATTAGAGTCGATTGAATAATCGATTATAATTGTTTTGTTCAAAATGTGAGATCAAACAATCGATTACTCAGTCGATTCACTTTCATTAACATAATCGATTTGGCAATGGGCTAATTTCTCCTTGTAACTCAAACACTTAATCAAATCGATTTGCCAATCGGCTGATTTGTCCCTATAACTCATACACTTAATCAAATCGATTTGCTAATCGACTGATTTGTCCCTGTAACTCAGACACTTAATCAAATCGATTTGTCAATCGACTGATTTGTCCCTGTAACTCATATATTTAATTAAAATCGATGTGCCAATCGATTATGCAATATTTACTAATAAATGATGAACTAATTCATTCATGCAATCGATTAACTAATTGATTAGTAGAAAGCTTGTAACTTAAGAAAAGTATATCAATCGATTGTCCAATCGATTTCTTTTAATCATAGAACACAGGTCTGATAAAAAACATTTAAGTAATTGATTTGCTAATCGATTAACTCAGTGAAAACTTTGTTCTATGAATCAGAAAATCGATTAACCAATTGATTGATTAACACACTTATTTTATGATTTTAGTTTTAATTGGCAAATATTATATGTGTGAAATCACAATGATGAATCTAACTAATAAACACTATGAACAATAGACAAATTTACACATAATCTTCAAGCCTTGTATGATATGATCAATCTTTGCTTGATTGCTTGAGATCCAAGATTTGTCCAAGTGTAGTGTTTGATTCTTTCATGAAATTTATCTCAACCCAAACTATTAGTCAAGGAGGCATAATGCATATACATTGTATGTTTGGAAGTTATATCAAAATCATAGTCAAGGAGGCATATATCTTACAATCTCCCCCTTTTTGATTAAATGACAAACATACAATTTAACTTTGAGTTTACATTTCAAAATTAAAACTTAAATTTATAATAACTCTTATTTAAAACTCCCCCTGAATTATAGAATTCATAATTCATTTCAATTTCAATTTTCAGATTCAATTTTCAGTATACATGATAAGATAAGCATAAGCACAAGTTAAATTCATTCAAATTCTCCCC
>NC_021163.2:32877984-32879961 GCF_000331145.2 Cicer arietinum | reverse complement strand
TCTTCAAGCCTTGTATGATATGATCAATCTTTGCTTGATTGCTTGAGATCCAAGATTTGTCCAAGTGTAGTGTTTGATTCTTTCATGAAATTTATCTCAACCCAAACTATTAGTCAAGGAGGCATAATGCATATACATTGTATGTTTGGAAGTTATATCAAAATCATAGTCAAGGAGGCATATATCTTACAATCTCCCCCTTTTTGATTAAATGACAAACATACAATTTAACTTTTAGTTTACATTTAAAAATTAAAACTTAACTTTATAATAACTCTTATTTAAAGCTCCCTCTGAATTTTAGAATTCATAATTCATTTCAATTTCAATTTTCAGATTCAATTTTCAGTATACATGATAAGATAAGCATAAGCACAAGTTAAATTCATTCAAATTCTCCCCCTTTGTCATTAAATTCAAAAAGATAATACAAGAGAGAATAATGATTCAAAAAGAGATATACTGAAAAAAAATTACAAAACAACAAAGAAAACAAAAGCCTAAACAACTAATCTAGGGCTGTTCCTCATTATTACCAATGGGAGAGGTAGAGACTGCTATATTAGTCTTAGCAAGTGTCTCCTCACCATGAGGTTCAGAACTATCAAGGTTGATAGGGGTTGTTTCTTCAGTTGCTTGTGTGTCAACAACATTATTAGCATGTTGCTCAGGTTGAACATCATTCTGTTGCAGATTAGTAGTGGGGGAATGAGGTTGATCTTCTTGATTGGCCACTTGTGTGCCAATGTCAGCTATGTCTTCAAATGACATCTTGAGACCAAATTGTCTTGGATGGCATTTACATCTTGAACAACTGAGTTGAGGGTTGCTTGGAGTTGCACAATGGAGGCTTCCACCTTAGCATTGTGTGCAGCCTGAGACTCCATAAGTTCCAGCAACTTAGCTAAAACCTCAGATTGGTTTTCAGCTTGCTCAGCTTGTTCAGCATTTGGTTGAGCCCTTGTCCAAATACCATTGATCTTCTTCAATTTGATTTGGTTGACAGTTGACTCACCAAAAATCAGAGTTGTCTTTACTGATTCTTCATTGACAACTGATATTTTGAAGTGTCTCAGAATCTTGGTGATTAGTTGAGGGTAAGGGAGCATTAGCTTTCCTTGTGCTGTTTCTAACATATTAGCCAGCACAATCCACGCCCAACTCATCTTGAGTTCCTTGTAAAGGCCCCAAAGAAGAGTAATGTCAAGCTTCTGAACTATGGCATGGTTCCCCGATCTAGGTACCAACATTTTGGATAGCACATACATCAACATCCTATGCTGGACCTTCATTTGACCACTTGGGAGAGATATTCTTTCCATAAACCCTTCAACCATCAAGTCTTGAATGGCTGTGTATCTATCTACTGATGTTTCCCAAGCATCATCAGTAGAATCAGGATTGGTTCTGCCATCAACAACTTCTCCATAGAAGGGTAGTCCTGATAGTTTGGAGAACTCCCTAAAAGTCATAGAAATTTTCTTGCCTTTAACTTCAGACTTAAATCCAATGTTTGTGAGGGTGAAGTTTGAGTAGAAGGCTCTAATAAGTCTTGGATAGATTTCCAAAGGGCAGAAGAGAAAATCTACCAATCCATGAAATCTGAGATGGTGTTGGAAGGTGAATCCATTTGCATCAAAGTAGGCAAAATCCAGAGTTCTTGCCTCATGGATTTTCCTCTTTAGGAATGCAGGGGGAAGAACAATGTCCTCAATAGGTTTTCCTTTGGGAGGTTGAGGCTTCTTTGGCTGAGGGGAAGAAGTGGTTTTCTTTTTTTTTTTTGGGTTGGCCCCTTCATGGCATCACCCATCAGCTTTTCTGTTTGAGGAACCTTCCTCTTTTTGGTTTTTCCTTGGTCAGTGGCAATGGCTTTCCCTTTATCCTTTGCCAACATCTTATGAGTGGGTATAGGAACTCTTTTTGCAGGAGGGGAAGTAGGTTGAGGAGAAGGAGTTCTACCACTAGAGGTTGAGGAAG
>NC_021163.2:32876814-32877396 GCF_000331145.2 Cicer arietinum | reverse complement strand
AAATTTCTCAAATCTTTGGATTTCTGGGAGAAATAATCGATTATGAAATCGATTTTTTAAAACGATTTTCCATATCCTCAATCGATTCACCAATCGATTGGATTGATGTATATTTTGTCACATCGATTTTGGTTCAGCATTTATTGCTACCACAGATCACTAAATCGATTATGAAATCGATTGTCGTGTTTTATATTTTGACAATTGAGAAACTTTGTAGCATAAATCGCTTGTGAATTCAATTTTGTAATATTGATTTGAAATTTTGACACAGGATAATCGATGTGCAAATCGACTTATCTATTGTAAGTTAGTAAATTTAGAGAAAACATTAATGTCTCAATCAATTTTCTACAGAGATCATATTTCATTTTGATCCATTATACCAAGTTTCATTCTAATATAGAAGAACTTTCTTTGGGTAGGGCTTTGGTAAAGATATCAGCTAATTGATCAGATGTATTAATATATTCAAGCATGATATTACCATTTTGGTATTGATCCCTAATGAAATGATGTCTAATCTCTATATGCTTTGTTCTTGAGTGCATAACAGGATTCTTTGTGATATTTATGGCACTA
>NC_021163.2:32874877-32876286 GCF_000331145.2 Cicer arietinum | reverse complement strand
TCAAAGCTAAACTTCTTTAAGAGATCATTACAGTACTTGATTTGACTTAGGAAAATACCATTCTTGCTTTGATTGATTTGAAATCCTAAGAAGAAGGTTAATTCTCCCATCATGGACATTTCAAATCTTCCTTTCATCATATTTTCAAATTCTTTACAAAGCTTACTGTTTGTGGATCCAAAAATTATGTCATCAACATAAATTTGGACAAGCATAATGTCTTTTCCCTTTTTATTTATAAAGAGTGTTTTATCATCATTTCCTCTTAAAATTTTTTGCTGTATGAGGAAATTACTTAGTTTTTCATACCAAGCTCTTGGAGCTTGTTTCACTCCATAGAGAGCTTTTGTTAGTTTATAAACATGGTTTGGAAAAGCAGGATCCTCAAATCCTGGAGTTTGACTAACATAAACCTCCTCTTGGATATTTCCATTCAGAAAAGCACTCTTTACATCCATTTGATACAATTTAAAATCCATGATACAAGCATAAGCAAGCAAAATCCTAATTGCTTCTAATTTGGCTATAGGAGCATAAGTCTCATCATAATCAATACCTTCCTCCTGGTTGTAGCCTTTAGCAACTAGTCTAGCCTTACTTCTTGTTATTACTCCATTCTCATCCATCTTATTCCTAAACACCCATCTAGTTCCAATAATGTGTTTGTTTTCTGGTTTAGGAACTAAGATCCATACTTTGTTTCTCTCAAATTGATTAAGCTCTTCTTGCATGGAAATTATCCAATCATTGTCCAAAAGAGCTTCTTTTAGATTCTTAGGTTCTACTTGAGAAACAAAAGCTGTGAAATTACAGAAGTGTCTAAGGGATTTTCTAGTAGCAATCCCTTTAGAAACTTCTCCTATGATGTTGTCAATAGGATGGTTTTTGTTGAATTTCCATTCCTTAGGTAAGTCATCTTCCCTTATAGGTTCTATATAACCAATGTCAGTTGGAGGTAATGTTTCATTTGGTTCTTTTGGATCTGATTCTACAATTTCATCAAGAGAATCACCAACTGTAAGAGGGGTACTGTTCAAGTTTTTGGTAAACATTTCATCAAATTTTACATGAACAGATTCCTCTATAGTTTTAGTTCCTTTATTGTAGATCCTATAGGCCTTACTAGATTGTGAATATCCTAGAAAAATTCCCTCATCTGCCTTAGAGTCAAATTTCCCTAGATGCTCTTTTCCATTATTCAGTACAAAACACTTGCATCCAAAGACTCTAAAATAGGCAATGTTTGGTTTTCTACCTTTGTATATTTCATAGGGTGTTTTTCTAAGGATAGGCCTAATTAGAACTCTATTTATCACATGAGCAGTTGTGTTTATAGCATCAGCCCAAAAGTATTTTGGAAGCTTAGAGTTATTAATCATTGTTCTAGCAAGTTCTTCTAGAGCTCTATT
>NC_021163.2:32845741-32873943 GCF_000331145.2 Cicer arietinum | reverse complement strand
TCTAGGTACCATGAGTGAGTTTTGGATGTCAAGCAGACCTGCAAAACAGAATTCAGACTTTGGTTTTAGGTACCCAATTTAGATTGGGTCCTTGATGGTTAGTCTCAATCACAGGTTTCTTTACTCTCCAAACTTGTTTCCATCCCTTGTTAGCAAGCTTTTTCAGTTTACAATCAAAAGATATATGTCCCTTTTTGCAACAAAAATGGCATGAAAAAGCAGAGGATGTACTTTGAGTTGGTTTAATGAAAACATCATGAATTGGCTTTGATCCAACAAATTTATGATTCTTTTGAGCATTCCTATTTGGTCTATAGCCAATTCCAGATTTTTCATTTGCATTCTTTTGGTTGCCAAGAAGAACATTCAGGTTGTTTCTACCACTAGTAAATTTTGCTAAATCAAATTGTAGTGATTCAACCTTTCTTTCAAGTTCAATAAAACTAGTGAGTCTATCATGTGCTTTCTTTTTCAAAAGTGCATTCATGTCTTCAAGCAACTTATGATCCTTTTTGATTTCTTCATACATCATGCACTGTTTTTCTAACATTTTCTTAGTGCAAATCAATTGTTTGAATACCTTGTTCATCATGCAATTCATTGAAAGCACCATGCAATTCTTCATAAGAGGGATTAAAGGTAGTACTTACATCGCTATCTGAATCTGAGTTAGTGTTGGCCATTAGACACAAGTTTGCTTCTTCTTCTTCTGAATTTTCAGAAGATTCTTCATCATTGTCATTCCAAGCTATGTAGGCTCTTTTAGTTTTTGAAGATGGTTGATCCTTGCCTTTAGCTTTCATAAACTTGTTTCTATTTTGTAGTTGAAAACATTCAGATTTAATGTCGCCTAATTTTCCACATTCATAGCAGGTTATCACCTTGCTATCATTTGTCTCATTCTTGCTGAAGCTTTTTGTCCTTGAATTGGATGGTTTCTTTGGTTGGTTTCCTTTCTTTTTCAGAAATTTCTTGAACTTTCTGACCAGCATTTCGATTTCAGGTTCTTCATCAGTTTCACTCTCGGAATCATCAGTACAGGTTTCTGGTTCAGATTTTACTTTATGAGCTTGATTTTTCAAAGATAGTCCTTTCCTTTTCCGATCAATTTGCTCTGACTCATTCAACCGGTGCAGCTCCATTTTATGTTCTCTAAGCTTGCCAAAGAGGGTGGCAATGGTCATGCTTCCAAGATCCTTTGATTCAGTTATTGCAGTGACCTTAGGTTGCCATTCTCTTGTCAAGCATCTCATTACTTTGTTTATTTGTTGCTCATTGTCAATTACTTTCCCTAGAGCATTCAGATTGTTAATGACATGTGTGAACCGTGTCTGCAAGTCATTGATTGACTCATCCTTCTTCATATTTAAGAGTTCATATTCATGCATCAGAGTGTTAGTTCTGGCTCTCTTGACATCAGTTGTGCCTTCATGAGTTTCTTGGAGTGTATCCCACATTTCTTTGGCGGTTTTGCAATTTGATACCCTGAAAAACTCATCAGCACTCAAAGCAGAAGTTATTATATTTTTGGCTTTTGCATTATAGCCAACTCTTTTCTTATCATCATCAGACCAATCAGATCTTGGTTTCTTGATTAATGATCCATCAGTACCAACAATTCTAGGCACATAAGGACCATTTTCTACTGCATCTAATATGTCAAAACCACTTGCCTCTAGAAAGATAAGCATTATTTTTTTCCAGTACATATAAGCAAACCCATTAAAGGCATGGGGTCTAGCTAAAGAGGCACCTTCACCCAAGAATTCAGTAGAGGCCATTTTCTTTTTTTGAGAAATAGTCTAAAAGATTAAGCTCTTGATACCAATTGTTGGTCGAATGGCCTCTATCCTTAGGAAGTTGTACACAATATTATTAATCAGATTATCCAATTCCTTCCTAAGTGATGAACTTAATATTAAAACCAACTTGTTTAACATTAATTCCAATTTAACAATAATAGATTCAAAACTTATTCAAAACTGAGATTCAAGAACACATGTATTATCAAGATAAAGAGTATAGAGATAGAGAAGTGTGCACCATGGATTTTTATACTGGTTCGACTATCTATTCGATAGTCTACATCCAGTCCCGAAATCACTTGCTGATTCGAAACTTTACTAGAAATGATTTGAATATGTTTACAGACTTTCCAGCACTTCAATGTTTATACATCTAACTCAACATCAATCTACAACAACAACCAATCTATCCTTAAGAACTAATCACCAAGCTCTAGCAAGATCAGATTGAGATCTCTTTTAGATGATCACACACACTCTAAAAGATGACCACCAGTTTCACAATACTGGATTTCCAACAACAACCAATCTATTCTTAAGAACTAATCACCAAGCTCTAGCAAGATCAGATTGAGATCTCTTTTAGATGATCACACACACTCTAAAAGATGACCACCAGTTTCACAATACTGGATTTCCACTCTCTTTCTTTTACAAAGACGGTTCTTTCAAAAAGACTAGAACACTTGATTCAATCACAATGAATTCTCACACTAAGTATTTGCCAATAATGTTTGTGAGTTGCAATAATTTTTCTCAAAGTGTATTTTTCGAAAAGCTAATGAAATTCTTTCAGTTCTTTCTATATATTCTAAAAATTGTGATTGATTCAGTTTATATAGTTTCAGAAAAACTTCAGACAAATTGATTTCCCAATCGATTTTATTAATGTGTATTACCAGATCAATTGATTTCCTAATCGATTTCGCGTTTCTTGTTTTTCTTGGAATTCTTGAAATAGATGAACTAATCGATTTGCTAATCGATTTTTTTAATGCATATATCAGAAACTGATACTCAGTTCATATCAGAGTCGATTGAATAATCGATTATAATTGTTGTGTTCAAAATGTGAGGTCAAACAATCGATTACTCAGTCGATTCACTTTCATTAACATAATCGATTTGGCAATGGGCTAATTTCTCCTGCAATTCAAACACTTAATCAAATCGATTTGCCAATCGACTGATTTGTCCCTATAACTCAAACACTTAATCAAATCGATTTGCCAATCGACTGATTTGTCCATGTAACTCAGACACTTAATCAAATCGATTTGTCAATCGACTGATTTGTCCCTGTAACTCAGATATTTAATAAAAATCGATGTGCCAATCGATTATGCAATATGTTTCTGATAAATGATGAACTAATTCATTCATGCAATCGATTAACTAATTGATTATTAAAAAGCTTGTAACTTAAGAAAAGTATATCAATCGATTGTCCAATCGATTTCTTTTAATCATAGAACACATGTCTGATAAAAAACATTTAAGTAATCGATTTGCTAATCGATTAACTCAGTGAAAACTTTGTTCTATGAATCAGAAAATCGATTAACCAATTGATTTACCAATTGATTGATTAACACACTTATTTTATGATTTTAGTTTTAATAGGCAAATATTAGATGTGTGAAATCATAATGATGAATCTAACTAATAAACACTATGAACAATAGACAAATTTACACATAATCTTCAAGCCTTGTATGATATGATCAATCTTTGCTTGATTGCTTGAGATCCAAGATTTGTCTAAGTGTAGTGTTTGATTCTTTCCTGAAATGTACCTCAACCCAAACTATTAGATTAATCAGATAATGCATATACATTGTATGTTTGGAAGTTATTTCAAAATCATAGTCAAGGAGACATATATCTTACAAATGGTAGTAGTGTGTTTCTTGATAAATTAAGTGAATTTTGATAATTGGGAAGGATATTTGTTGCTATAAAGGACACATATAATCATTGAACACATGTTCCAAGGTGTTAGAATATGTTGCTTGAATATCCTCTATAATATGAATAAACTGTTATTACTTATTGTCTTCTGTTCTTCAATTAATGAGACTTGTGATGAACACTTTCAGTTTTTAGGATGATGAACATGGTCACAAATGAATATATTTTAAAATTGTGTCTAAGCCTCACAAAAATTTATCTTATGATTAATACTCTATACAACACATATTAGTTCACTTAATAAAATAATAATTAATTAGATCTTTGTCGAATTATATTATTTATTTATTTATTTATTAAAACATCTTCATTAAATGCTTTTTGTAACACTCCAAATTTTATAATAAATATTTTCTTAATGAAATATAATTTTAAATAATTAATTTGATGTTAAAACTATTTTAGAATATATGTGGATAACTCTTGTGACTAACTTTCGTTATATGTGAGCTTTCTATGATACGCTAATTTTTTTTATATACTTGATTAAATAAGTGATATAAATAACAAGTATTATATTTTATTATTTTATATATTTTTCTATAAATAATAGTATTTTAGTGTAAATATTTAATAAAATAAGATTTTAGGCGACTCTACTTGTATATGTGTGTTCGCAGTTAATGTGATATTTTCTTATATGTTTGACTGATGTTAAGTATACACATAATTATATTTAATTATTTATAAATATATGTTATTTTAATTATTTATTTTACAAATAATTATCTTGATATATTAGTAATTTTAATATTGATTTTCTTTATTTTTTTATAGTTGCACATATTTATTTTTATTTAGTATGTATAAATTGTTGATGTTATATTTATTTATTTTATCATTTCAATTATTCTATAAAGATGGTATATTTTTATGTGATTATTTTGAAAGATGTTATAGTAATAATTATAGTTATTATTTTTAATATGAGAGTTTTGATTAAAATTAGATTTATCTATGTTAAGGATAGATAATAATATATTAAAATGAGTATTTTAGAGAGAAGTTTCTAGAAAAGTAAAATAAACTATTTATTTATTAAGGAATTTTAGAAATACTAGAAAATGAATTTTGGACCAGACGACTGTTTACACCCCTATTTTCTACTTCTGCATATCAATTTGGGCTATTATTGATTGGAATTTGGACTATTGCTGTTTGGACTTTTTCTGCCCTACACCTATGAATTGCTCATTACACCTTTATTCATGCATCAGACACAGACTAGACTCCCCTGTGTTGGGCGTTACAGTCTGTTTTTGTAAGACCCTTAATTTTTTAAATTCTAATTTATGCAATTTTAGGGTATTTTGTGTTGAAATGCTGAGGCATTTAGCCCAATTTTATTTTATTTTATGGATTAAGTATCAAAAACATATTTTGTTAGAGTTTGTAATATGTTTAACATTTGTATATATTTATATATATAGATATATTTTGAGACCCGATTAAAATTAATTGTTGAATGATAATTTAATTATATTACAAAGAATTTAATACCGGGTAGTTTCTTTAAAAATATCACTTGTTACAAAAAATTTAATTTATCTGTCAATTGAGTTGCAACGGGAATAGATATTTTTTTTTTCAAAAAGTAATTTGAGAAGTGATGTGTAATAATGTTTTTTAAAAATATCTATAAAGTTAGATATTTGTTTTGTTGATTTTAATATATATATATATATATATATATATATATATATATATATATATATGGATGAAAGAAATAAAAGGAAGGTAAACAGAAGAAGACATTTACCTGCTGCCTCGCGATATCCTTTCTTCTTTTTTCCATTCGAGAAGTGTCAAGAGGGAAAGTTACTCCTCTCCACACTACGGTGCTTGTGAGCTAACTTTTGAGGTGTCGACGTGAACGAGAGTTTTCGCCGTATTTGATCGCGGTAACGAAAACGGTTGAGAAAGGGATAACGAAGGTAAGGGCTCCTTCCAAATTTTTAGTTTGCATATAGGGACTCTATATGTGTGATTGATGGATGATTAATGTGTGATTGTGTGATAATTAATTTCGATGTGAATATATACATTTTGAGTGAAAATACAGTTTGTTACCTGTTATGAATTTATGGTTAATATTGATGTGTTTAAGGTGTGGTTATGTATGAATTTGTGGAGACTAAGTTTTGATGCGATTATGTGATTCAAAACTGATTTATGTGTGATTGAGGAGTGAATTTGGTGGAGATTAAATTTGATGTATTTGAGTTACGTAATGATTTATTTTCAAATAAATGAGTTTGAACTGAAGTTGAAATTTTGCAAAAAAAATTTAGAGTTGTTAAAGTTGTGAAAAAGTTCAAATTTTAACTAAGTTAAAGAGCTTGATCAAAAAGTTAGATTGAAATTAAAATGGATAGAGCTTAAATTGTTACTCTTTAATTACTTTTGGACTGAGTTTAAAAAGAAAAAGTTTAGAGTATTTTATTAATTCCAAATTTTGATGCTTTAATAGTCGAGTGTGTGTATGTGTGGTTTGGACAATATTTGTTTTATTTAGTTTTAACTAAATAAATGTAGATTATTTGATTTTAAAAGTTTGGTGTGTGAAAAAGATATAATTTTGGATAAATTTTAGTTGTGAACTAATTGTTATCAATATTTTTGTGTATGTAGTTAGCTCCTTGAGTCTCGAAAAGGAATCGAGACCGTTGGCACCGAGTTAGCGGTGGGGAGAACTCTGATATATTAATGTTGTTGGGATGATTAATTTTTGATGTGATTATGTATTCATAACTAATAATATGTGCGTTATGAATTTTATTAAAGAAAATATGTTTTGAGTATACTCTGTGATAAGTTTAATTATCATTGTCTCTTTTATTGATGATGAGTCATCGGGGTAGCTAATCCCTCCTACTCATGTAGTCAACTACTTAAGGAACTATAACTGCGGCCATTCAAATTCAAATATGGATAATTAAAGTATCTTTAATATGGTTCAGGAGTGCGAAGGCGGCGTCACAACTCATACTCCTTACTTCAAGTTAAAAACTCACTTAATTATACATTCACAAGAATTTATTTGTAATTTACAACTAGTTACAACAACATAAACATCAATATATAATCAATAATTCGATTGAAGAAATATAGAACTATTTGATTTTTAAATACTCTCGACTACTCTAACACTATACACTAATTCCCAAAAATTAGAACACTTGAAACACAAACAATTTCATATTTACATAATCATATACATGCATATAACTAATTCAATAATTGGCATCATGATGTAGAATATCCTCATAACAATCCAATAACTACAAATTTATCACAATTAAATTATTAATTAACTTTTATTTTAATCAATCTTTATCATTTAACAAAGATTAAAACAAAGATTTTTCAATTAGCAGGTAAAATAAGCAACAATTTTTAGTCAAAGTTAGTATAATAATCATAAAACTAACATAATTCTGGTAGTACATAAATCATTTTAGTGGTTAATCAATACTCTAACATTTTATTTCATTCATTTAAATTATTTTAAAAGGATCACTAATCTTTTAATACCATAAAATAATATTGCTTCATAATTTCAAACTTTTCCTTGGATTACTTCTTAATAAATATTACGATTTTTTTAACTACTTTTAAAATCAATAAGATTACTAAATTTCACCAATATCTTAACCACCAAAATACCTTTCAAGATATTTAAGCACTCTTAAAATAATTTTTTTTACAACCTATATTTTGAAATCAAATCAAATCATGTATATAAAATTAGATACAAAATTTTCTAATTCACCAAGACTCCTAAAATAGTTATACTCTTTTTTTTTTTCTTCTAATTTATAAAAACTATTTTTACAACAAATCTTTTACATTTTTTATAAAAAAAACAGCACATAGTAAAACTTGGCGTAAATTAATTTTCTCTTGTGTGACTAATCTAAATTTTAAATAATCTAAATTAATTTTCTCTTATTATTTTAAGAATCAACACAACTCCAACACAATCTAATTCTCTAAAATAAGTCAACAATAATTCCCACATAAAATATTTCCTTTTATAAAATAAATCAAATTTAATCCCTTCGCAATTCTTTGTTTCTAAAAGTCTAACTATAAAGTTTCAACCAACCTTGAATATTCAAGGATTACTATTACTAATAATATGAATTTTATACTATTTCAAAACCATGAAGAATATCCTAAATTGATTTCAAAAGCAATACAAAAATATTAAATCATTTAAATACAACCTTCAACACTTTCAAATGATTTAAAATTAAAATCCACGCTTTAAAATACTTTATTTTTATATTTTTTTCCTTCTCTTTCTCAATTAGTATATACTTTATCATGTGACCTTTTTTGTACCATTATAAATCACTACTGAGTTCTTAAAATCTAAAACTATAATATCAAGTTAAACTCTAATGAGTTAATATTATCTAAATAAATAATTTCAAACAAATATCCTAACACTATCACGACTCAATATTCACAGCCCCTCTAAACCAACGTAACAACAATATTTTCTTAAAAACAACACATAGTAAAATATGGTGTAAATTTTCAGCTATTTTAGGTAGTAAATAAAATCAGTAGTATAGAATTATTGTTACTTTATAAACAATAAAAGTTCAACTCAATTTAATTTTTTTTTAAAATAATAAAGAGTAATTCAAGCAAAAGCTATTTTTTTTTTCATTTTACAACATAAGTCAACTCTAACTCACATAATTTTTTTTTTAACTTCTAAGTTCTACCACCTCTGATATCCAAGAATAATTATTATTATTAATATGAGTTTTCTAATATTTCAAAATTACTGCTTACTTTCCAAATTGACTTCATTAGCAAACTCAAAACTTTAATAATCATGTAATGACCCTAAAGACAAGGTCTATCAATTGATAATTAGTATCACATCGATTAAATTCAAAATTTCAAATATATAGTAGCCCATCAATAGAAAAAATTATTTCTTACTATCCACTATAACAAAAAATCAAAGTTATAAATACAAATCCAATCAAAAGGTAATTAATTCAATCATGTCGACAATTCAAATTAACTTAACTTTTAAGAAATAATTTCCTATTATATTTAATCACTTACATAGAAACTTAGAATCCACAATGCAACACAAGTAGAGTAAGAAGATAATAAATAGTTAATTAGTAACTTCAAAAATATGTACAATTATACAAAAACATCCATCACATAACACAATAATATAACGAGAGAAAAACATGATTGTGGAAATAATTAATACACAAGAAAATACAATTGACACGACTGACATTTGACTCACATTCAATCGACACTCAACCCACTCGTCCTGATTGGACAGACCTGCTCTAATACCACTAATGTGACACCATAAACCCCAAAATAATATATATAATAATTTATATCATATTTCTATAAAATTTGCAGCGGATAAATAAAAATATGTTTCCAAGAAAATAAAAACTTTAATTTTTAATTTAGGATATCATGTTTCTCAAAAATCAAAAGGAACACTTTCACTTCTTTACTCCATAGTGCAATCTCAATAAGCTTGAATTAAGTATAATTACTTGATTTAATTCTAAAAACCTACTAGTACTTATATGGTTTTCATTCAAAAGTCGTTTCAAAATAAATAAGTAAAATACAAATTACAACCCTTATTCCCAAACTTGAACTTCAAGACTTATTAACCTGTAACAACTGCGATTTTGCAAACGTAGGGCCAAGCCAGTCAAACACAAACAACGAAGGAGGTGAGTTTCAAAATCACGTTAATAGTAAAATATAAGTAAGAAGAACATGCAACAATCATAATAGACCGTATCATAATCACATTATGATATATCAAAATATTTAAGTAAATAGTATCATATTATAACATCAAATTCACTCAAGTAAGATAATCATCTCATTATAATATGCATCAAATCATCTAAGAGTAATTATTATTACTTTTGAAACACATCAATCACCACAAAACAATCACAAGTAAATGCAATGCTATGCATGAGCTTAGACTCTACTTCACAATGTGGTACCATTCTAACTCTGAAGTACTTGGTTAGGAGGCTTGATACTATGCCACCATCCCGGTGGACGGACAATTCAAATTGGCCCTGTCCTCATAGATCCCCTCAACTCAACCCGAGACACATATACGCGACATTCGAGATAAACGTGTGTTGCGTGGTAGCTCCCGACATTTGGAGTGCGACCTCCAAGTCACCTAGGAATTCCTCACCAGAATACCTCCAAGGTCTAACAATCTTGCCTTAATGCTCGACAGCAGACCGCCACGATCAGGCTTATTCAGTTGTACTTCCCCAAAATCACTAGGCTTGTCAGTCCCTACCTATATGATGACAAAATAATCTCCACTTCATAAATTCTCAATATTTATTTTCTCCCCTCGTTGGCCTATGGTACTCCATTAAGACCTTCATCTCAAACACAAATTGGAATCACAATATTCTCATCACAATTTATAACATCACTATCATTAATCACACGTCATCACATACACTTATCACAATCTTATAACATCAATCTCATCAATCATACATCATCACATAGACTTATCACAAATTTATAACATCATTATTGTTAATTATACATCACCATAATCACATAAAACTTATCAAAATGCATCCACATTTTATTATCACACCACCTAAACATGTCTAATCAAACATATATATAAAATTCATTCGACATCCAATATCACAATAATATCAAATATCACACATTTAACAATAATAAATAAAATATCACAATAATATCAAATGTCACACATTTAACGAAATTAAATCAAATATCACAATAATATCAAATGCCCAACATTTAACGAAATTAAATCATATATCACAATAATATTAAATACCACACATTTAACGAGTCAATCAACACCTTATAAGTATTTCTATTCCATATTTTAATCTCACAATTTCTATTTTTCATATTAATTAATTTATCACTCAAAGGGCTACTGCTGTACGTAGCGAGCCCCAGATGAATCGTTGGGAAATACGGTTTTCCCGTTCATCTGACAATATATTATACTCATGAATTCAAACGCTCTCTCACTCCTTACCTTATTTTGATGCTTTCACACACGACTACGATTCCACGAGCAAACAGCCTTTGTTCATTGACTCTTTGTCTTTCAATCGATCTAACTCGACGATTTATGGGTAAACGTTAAAAATAAATTATGAGAACATCCTTTAAAAAATAAATTCGAAATTCGGTCAAAGAAACTTACCATAAATCAAAAAACAAATCAGTGGATAAAATAGCCATTTTCCACCCGATCGTTTTGGCGTTGGTTTCACTCAAATCGGACTTACGGTGAAGAAGAACGGTTCAAACTAAGTAATTTAACAAATGGAGAACTCGGGGATTTTAGAGAGAAATTTGGATGGTTAAAAATCTGAGGAAGTATGTTTATTTGACTACCTAAATGAATAAAATGACATACTGAAATTTGGACGAGAACGGAGAAACTTTTCATGAACAATTATCGATCGTCGGTGTCAAACTATAGGTTGTTGTTGTGTTTCTCTTTGGTTTTACGGCTGCTACAACTCCTTTCTTACTTTTCTTATTTTTATTTTATTAACATAGTTAGGGTTAACATAAATGGGTCAAGCCCATTTGTCCCTTATTTAATATATGTTTTACTATTATTATTTTTATTTTTCTAAAACAAAATTAATTGTTACTTAATCTCATTTTTTTTATACTCTTCCAAACATAATTAAATTTTCAAAACATTACTAATATTTCATAATTAATATATGCTAAATTAGAGTAATTAAAATAATCAATATAAAAAAAACATATTACTAATAATTAAAACTCTCACATTCAAAATAATATCTACAATTATACTTACTTCTCAAAATACTCACATTATAATAATACCACCATATTAGAAAATAGTCAAAATTATAAAATAAATAAATATTACACCAACACTTTATATTAATTACTAAATCATATTAAATATATATAAAATCACAATGTCATAAAAAAGTATATAAAAATAAAAGAAGTCAAACACAATATCAATTCTATTTCAAGATATTATTTATAAAAAAATAACTAAAACTAGAAAGTAGTTATAAATAATTGAAATATAACTACGTGCATACTTAATATTAGTCAAACACACACAAAAATATTACATTAATTGGATACACGTATATACATGTAAAATTGCATAAAATCTTTTTCTTTAAACTATATATTACACTAAAATACTATTATTTTTCAACAAAAAATAGATCAAAGAGTAAAATATAATATTTATTATTTATATCGCTCATGTAATCTAATATTTATAAAACTAGCACATCATAGAAATCATGCCATTAAGGAAAATTAATCATAAAACTAATCAACATATATTATAAAATAATTTTAACACCAAATTAATTATCTAAATTCCTATTTACTTAATAAAATAGTTTATTATAAAATTTGGGGTGTTACAATTAGTCCATCTTATCTTTACGAGAATTTAACTGATGTGTAAGGCCTTTGATAGGCTACACTCTAGTAAATCGTGATAGCATGTAGAGACTGCACCTCGGTAATTAGTGCTAAGGCATGTGATAGGCGGTACACTTATGATTTACGCCCCTTTGAGGAGGGTTTTTGTTGGAAATTCTGGAATCATGTGCATTGGCATATACACATTGCATTAGGGTGCTTGGCATGCGAGTCATGTTTGTTATACTATGGTGATTGTATATAAATAGTCGGTTTTTGTTTGTTATTGTGCCGTAATTGCTTTGAGGTGTGAATTTGTGTTGATTAAGTTTCGATGTAATTATGTGTTCATAATTGATGTTATGAATGTTTGATGTGTGATTGAGGTGTGAAATTGTGGAGATTAATTTGGTGTGAATTATGTGCTCATAATTGATATTATGAACGTTTGAAGTGTTATTGATGGGCTTTGTATCGTAAGTGTTAAATGATTCAGAGCCTTTTTAAAACTGAAAAACCTACAAAATTTAGCAGTTGTATTCGGCTACATGTAGTGTGTAGTTGAATACACATCTGTAACGTTCATTTTTTATGTAAAATTTCCATGTCGAAGATGATGGATATAGATGGATTAACGTTAGACTGATAGGGGATTTCAAGTAAAGATCTAAGTGGAGAATTTTTTTAAAGAAAAGTATTAGATGTTTTGCTGGTACATTTCAGGACAAGATTGGATGGAGTTTGATAATTGTCAAAGAGATGTGAACACCATGGAATTGTTGAGAAGACGAGGCTTCCATTTGGAATAGCATGTGATGCTTATGTGTCAACGAAAGAGGCTTGCACTGAAGTTAAGGGGCATTACACATTAGAGGTAAATACTACCTTGAGTCCATCATTGGGCGCACACAAAATCGACCACTAAATCCATTTTTGGCATCAATTTTATCGATCGTGACTCCGTTTAATCAAAACAGCTGCGTTTCTTTCCTTGGGAGAGCTGTTTTTGGCCGATTCCGATCATCTTGTTGGTCGTCTCAAAAAACTGACATTGTTTTTGGATTCCTCTTGTCGAAACCTTCAAGAAGCACTACTCATTTGTATTTTTTGGAAAGTTAACGTCGGACCCTAACAGCGCAGTTTTTTCGCATCGTTTTGACTGCAATATTGTTCCTCAAATTATTATTTGTTATTTAACATTTTTTATGCTCCGCATAATTTATCAATCACGTCTCAAAGATTTTGTGAACTCGTTGTTTATTCGAATTCACTCGTTGTACGTTTTCAATCTGCAATTGTTGTTGAAAATTTCCATTGATATTTGTGTTTGAGAAAGCGTCTAAATAAGATAAAGGGTGAGAGAGCGTTTGAATTCATGACTATAATATAATGTGAGATGAACAGGAAAACTGTATTTCTCAACAATTCATCTGGGGCTCGCAATGTACAACAGTATCCCTTAGAGAGATAAATTAATTAATGAGAAAATATCAGGATTGTGAGATTAAAATGTTAAATAGAAATGTTTATAAGGTGTTGATTGATTTAATTTTGATTAATTGTGTGGTATTTGATATTTGATATTGTTGTGATGTTGGATGTTGAATGGAATTATGTGCATATGTTTGATTAGACGAATTTATGTGATGAGATAACAAAAGATGGATGCATTGTATGACATATGTTTATGTGATGATAATGATGATAGTGATGTTATAAATTGTGATGAGTTTATATGATGATCATGATTATGTATGATTAATGATGTTATAAAATTGTGATAAGAATATGGAAGTACCCCATAGTTGATGAGATAGTGATGATTCCAAAAGATGACGCTCTTAATGGAGTAGTCTAAACTAACGAGGGGAGAAAATAAATATTGAGAATTTGAGAAGTGGAAATTATTTTGTCATCATATAGGTAGGGCCTGACAATCCTAGTGATTCCGGGAAAGTACAACTGAATGAGTCTGATCGTAGCGGACTATTGTTGAGCCTTAAAGCAATATTGTTAGACTTTTGGGGTATTTGGTTTGGGAATTCCTAGGTGACTTGGAGGTAGCACTCCAAATGTTGTGAGCTACCATGCAACACACATTTACCTCGATTGTCACGTATATGTATCTCGGGTTAAGTTGAAGGGATCTATGAGGACATGGCCAATTTGAATTGTCCGTCCACCAGGATGGTGGCGTAGAATCATGCATCATATTCAAGTTCTTCAGAGTTAGAATGGTACCACATTGTGAAGTAGGGTATAAGCTCATGCATATCATTGCATTTTCTTGTGATTGTTTTGTTGTGATTAATGTGTATCGCATGTGATTATAATTTCTCTTAGACGATTTGATGTTATATTGAAAGGTATTGATTTTTCTTGAGTGATTTTGACTTTTTAATTTGATATTTTTCTTTAGGAATGTTTGTGTAATGATACGGTTCTATTATGATTGGTTACATGTTCTTGTTACTTGTATTATACTATCAACATGATTTCAAAACTCACCTCATTCATTGTTTGTGTTTGACTGACTTGGCCATGTGTTTGCGAAATCGCAGTTATGACAGATTAATGAGTCTTGAAGTTCAAATTAGGGAGAAACCCCACTATTATAGGTGATACCGGGAATTAAGAGTTGTAATTTTTATTGCACGTTTACTTATTTAATTAGAAACAACTTTTTGTATATAAACCTTATAAGTAATAATAAGTTTCTGGAATTAAATTAAAAAATGATAGTCAAGTCAAGGTCATATAGATTAAAATATTTTAATTGAGTAATTAAGTTTGAATTGTTTCATGTGTACTTTGAGAAACATGATATCCTAAACTAGTTACAAGAGTTTTTGTTTCCTTCTAAATAGATTTTCTTTATCTGCTGGAAATTTTCCTAAAAATATATAGTCTAAATTATTATATTTGGTATCTTGAGGTTGAGGGTGTCAATTAGTGGTATCAGAGCAGTTCTGTTCAATCAGGCTGAGTGGGTCGAATGTCGATTCAGTGTTAGTCGAATATCAGTCGTGTCAATTGTGTTTTCTCGTGTAATAATTATTTTCACTGTCTTGTTTTTCGCGTTATATTATTGTGTTAAATGATATATGTTTTTGTATAATTATACATATTTTTGAAGTTACTAATTAATTGTTTATTATTTGCTTACTCTTATTGCGTTGTGGATTTTATTTTCCTATCTAAGTGACTAAATAGACCATGAAATTATTTGTTAAAATTTGAGTTAGTTGGAATTGTTGATATGATCAAGTTGATTAACTTCTGATTGAACTTGTGGCTTGCAAATTCTTTTTACCGTGGATAAGTAGAAATAAACTTTTGATTAGCTAAATGTTTTGAAATTATTAATTTAATAAATACTAATCATCGATTAATATAACTTGTCTTTTTAGATCGTAACATGATTATTAAATTTTTGATCTTGCTAATGTAATCAATTCAAAACGTTAGTAGTAGTTTTGAAACATTAGGAAATTCATGTTATTAATAATAATCATTCTTGAATATAAGAGGTTGCTAAAATTTAGAATTAAAAAAAAAATGATATTTCGAAAAAGTTAGTGTTGACTTATTTTGTAAAATGAAAATAACTTTTGTTTGAATTATTCTTGATTATCTTAAAGAAATTAATTTGAGGTTAATTTTTGTTCATTTATAAAATAATAATTCTATAATACTGATTTTATTTAATATATAAAATAAATGAAAATTTACACTATATTATACTATGTGTCGCCTTTAAGAAAATAAAAAAGGATTTTTTATTATGTTGGTTTAGAGGGGTTGATGTGAATATTGAATTGTGAGCGTGTTGGGATATTTGTTTGAAATGATTGATTTAGATACTATGAACTCATTAGAGTTTAACTTGATATTAGTTTTAAATCACTTGAAAGTGTTGATGGTTGTATCTAAATGATGAATGTTTTTATATTACTTTTGAAATCAATTTAGGACGTTCGTCATGATTTTGAAATATTATAAAATTCATATTATTAGTAATAGTAATTCTTGAATATTCAAGGTTGGTTGAAATTTTATAGTTAGACTTTTAGAAGAAAAAAATTTGTGTAGGGGTTAAATTTGATTTATTTTATAAAAGGAAATATTTTATGTTTGAATCATTGTTGAATTATTTTAGATAATTAAATTGTGTTGGAGTTGTGTTGATTCTTAACATAATAATAAAAATATATATATTTATGATGATTTTATTTAAAATTTAGATTAGTCACACAAGAGAAAAATAATTTATGCCAAGTTTTACTATATGCCATTTAAAAAATAATTCTAGAAGATTTGTTGTAATAATAGTTTTCAGAAATCAAGAAAAAAATAACTATTTTAGAAGTCTTGGCGAGTTAGAAAATTTTGTGTTTCATTTTATATACATGATTTGATTTGATTCCAAAATATAGGTTGAAATAAAAATTAAGAGTGCTTAAATATTTTGAGAGGTATTTTGGTGGTTAAGGTATTGATGAAATTTGACGAATCTAATTGATTTTAGGAATAGTTTAAAATGAAAACGTATTATTTATTTTAAAAAAAATTAAGGAAAAGTTTTGAATTATGTCAATAAAATAAATAAATAAATAAATAAATCATTTTATTTTGCGAAATGATGAGTGATGCTTACATAATAATTTAAGTGCATAATTTGACTTTTTGAATATTATTTAACTTTGGAAAAGGATTTTTGCACTACTTCTTCATTGTTGTTGCTACAGAGTTATACTACTTTCTAGTAATTAGTTACTTATCTTATCTGCTACTTGATTTTTTTTTATCGAACTTTGTGATAAGTGATAAGGACTAATTAAAAAATAATAACAAATTTGGAGTAGTTGAACTCCTACGAGAATATTTTACGTGTTTAATATATCATCGAAATTAGTCTATAGTGCGTTGCAGTAGTTTGATATGTTTAAAAAGTGAGATAATTATATATTTCTTTATTTTGATTGTTGACTCATATTAATATAAGTGTCATTTCTTTTGTTGTTGTTACTAGATGCAAATTACAAATAAATTATTGTGAATATGTAATTAAGTAAATTTTACTTGAAGTAAGGAGTATAAATTGTGTCGCCGTCTTCGTACTCTTAAACCACGTTAAAGATACTTTGAACCACCCATGTTTGAATTTGAATGACTACAATTATAGTTGCTTTAACTAATTGACTCCATGAATAGGAGGGACTAGCTACCCCAATGACTCATCGTCAATAAAAGAGGCAAAAATAACTCATTATTTTGTTAGAAGTATCTTTTAATTTTATTCTTTAAATAATTGAAAAACATGTTCATTGCTTATGTCAATTGAATGAATTTAATTATTAAATATATATGATTGTGAAATAGTTTATCTATCATTGACCTTTTTTTCTTCTTTCTTTCTCCTTGATTATGTATAAAGTACGTTTTTATAGAGTAATTAATTGTAAACCTATTATAATGTTATTAAGGTTTTAGATGTTTTTAATATTTTAAAAATTGTTCTCCTTGTTAGACTTAAGTTAAATTTGTTGAATGTTTAGTGATAGGATTTAAACCTTATTTTAATTAGTAAACTAGTAATATTTTGTTTGAAAGAAATAGTTGAAATTGACAATATACTTGTAATGTGTTTCATTTAACCCAACTAAATGAACTAAATTATTATTAACTAAATCTATATGATAGGTTTTATATGTAAGTTATATTGATAAATATGACATGTGTTTAATTGATTTATTGTGTCGTGTTGTGCTTAAATGACTAGTGAATGCCTCGTGTATGTTTATTATATCTTTGGGTACTAAATTTAAATCTTGAGGGTATTTAGTTAGATATTAGTTCACTTGAAAAAATTTCTTTAACAAGGGAGAATTGTAATACCCAAAATTTTATAATAAATATTTACTTAATGAAATATGATTTTAGATATTTAATTTGGAATTAAAACTATTTTAGAATATATATGGATAAATCTTGTGACTAACTTTCTTTATATGGGAGCTTTTCTATGATACGCTAATTTTGTATATATGTTTTTCAATAAATAATAGTATTTTAGTGTAAAAATTTTAAAGAATAAGATTTTAGGTGACTCTACATGTATATGTGTGTTCGCAGTTAATGTGATATTTTATTGTATGTTTGACTGATGTTAAGCGTGCACATAATTATATTTGATTATTTATAAATATATGTTATTTTAATTATTTATTTTACAAATAATTATATTGATATATTAGTAATTTTAATATTGATTTTCTTTATATAGTCACCCATATTTATTTTTATTTAGTAAGCAATATAAATTGTTGATGTTATATTTATTTATTTTATCATTTCAACTATTTTATAAAGATGGTGTATTTTTATGTGATTATTTTGAAAGAGATTATAGTATTAATTATAGTTAATATTTTGAATATGAGAGTTTTGGTTAAAATTAGATTTATCTATGTTAATGATAGATAATAATATATTAAAATTAGTATTTTGGAGAAATGTTTCTAGAAAAGTAAAATGAACTATTTATTTATTAATGGCTTTTAGAAATACAAGAAAATGAATTTTGGACCAGACGACTGTTTACACTCCTATTTTCTACTTCTGCATATTAATTAGAGTTATTTCTGGTTGGACATTTTCTTTCCTACACATGTGAATTGCTCATTACACTTCTATTTCTGCATCAGACACATACTAGACTCCGATGTGTTTGGCCTTGCTTCATGTTTTACCTATGCACCTGTACATCTTCTACTAGAACCCTTCCATCTGCATTTGAAGACTTCCTCTTCTTCAGCAAGAAAACAAGCACATCCATCAAAGAAACCTTTTTTGTCTCAAATTCATCCACAACCTCTATCCCACACAAAATCGACCATTGAATCCATTTTTGGCATTAATTTAATCGATCATGACTCCGTTTAATCAGAAACAGCTGCACTTCTTTCCTTGTGCGAGCTTTTTTTAGCCGATTCCGATCACCACGTTTGTCGTCTAAAAAAACTGACATCATTTTGGATTCCTCTCGTCGAAACCTTCAAAAAGCATTATTCATTTGTATTTTTTGATGAAGTTGACATCAGACCCTTTCGACGCTCCAACTAGTTAGTGATACTTCTTGTGCAATTTTTTCTCATCGTTTTGACTCCAATGTTGTTCCTAAAATTATTATTAATTATTTAACATTTATTTTTATGCTCCGCATAATTTAATAATCACGTCTCAACGATTTTGTGAACTCTTCGTTTATTCAGATTCCCTCGCGGTACGTTGTCGATTTGCAATTGTTGTTGATAATTTCCATTGATTTTTGTGTTTGAGAAAGTGTCTAAATAAGGTAAAGGGTGATAGAGCGTTTGAATTCATGAGTATAATATACTGTGAGATGAACGCGAAAACTGTATTTTCCAACAATTCATCCGGGGTTCGCTACAAACAATAGTTTCCCTTTGAGAGATAAATTAATTAATGTGAAAATATTGGGATTGTGAGATTTGAATGTTAAATATAAATGTTTATAAGGTGTTGATTGATTTAATTATGAATAATTGTGTGGTATTTGATATTTGATATTGTTGTGATGTTGGATGTTGAATGAAATTATGTGAATATGTTTGATTAGACGAATTTATGTGATGTGACAATAAAAGATGGATGCATTGTATGACATATGTTTATGTGAAGATAATGATGATGTTTGATTGATGATAGTAATGTTATAAAATAGTGATGAGTTTATATGATGATCATGATCATGATTATGTATGATTAATGTTTTTATAAAATTGTGATGATAATATTGAAGTACCCCAAAGTTGATGAGATAATGAGGATTCCTAAAGATGATGCTCTTAATGGAGTAGTCTAAACTAACGAGGGGAGAAAGTAAATATTGAGAATTTGTGAAGTGGAGATTATTTTAGGGCCTAACAAGCCTAGTGATTCCAGGGAATTACAACTGAATGAGCCTGATCATGGCGGTCTACTGTTGAGCCTTAAGGTAAGATTGTTAGACCTTGGAGGTTTTCGGATGGGGAATTTCCTAGGAGACTTTGAGGTAGCACTTCAAATATCGGGAGCTACCCCACAACATACGTTTACCTCGACTTTGATGTATATGTGTCTCGGGTTGGGTTGAGGGGATCTATGAGGACATGGCCAATTTGAATTGTCCGTCCACTGGGATGGTGACATAGTATCAAGCCTCCTAACCAAGTATTTTAGAGTTAGAATGGTACCACATTGTGAAGTAGAGTATAAGCTCATGCATATCATTGCATTTTCTTGTGATTGTTTTGTTGTGATTAATGTGTATCGCATGTGATTATAATTTCTCTTAGACAATTTGATGTTATAGTGAATGTATTGATTTTCCTTGAGTGATTTTGACTTTTTAATGTGATATTTTTCTTCAGGAATGCTTGTGTAATGATACAATTCAAATTATGATTGGTTGCATGTTCTTCTTACTTGTATTATACTATCAACTTGATTTCGAAACTCACCACCTTCGTTGTTTATGTTTGACTGACTTGGCCCTGCGTTTGATAAATCGCATTTATTACAGGTTAATGAGTCTTGAAGTTCAAATTAGGGAGAAACCCTACTATGATAAGTGATATCGAGAATTAAGAGTTGCAATTTGTATAGAAACTAATTTTTGTATAAAAACCTTATAAGTACTAATAAGTTTCTGGAATTAAATTAAGAAAATTATAGTCATGTCAAGTTCATTTAGATTAAAATATTTTCATTGAGTAATGAAGTTTGAATTGCTTCATGTGTACTTTGAGAAACATGATATCGAAAAGTAGTTACAAAAGTTTTTATTTCCTTCTAAATAGATTTTCTTTTTCCGCTGCGAATTTTCCTAAAATTATCTAGTCTAAATTAATATATATGTTATCTTGGGATTTAGGGTGTCACACTTCGTTTCAAATAACTAGTGTATGAGATTGCACTCTAATAGGAATGATACTTATGATGATCAACAAATACTATCATTTGTTGACTTATCCAAATATTCGCCGCCAAGATCCCGTGAAACGAAGAAACGATGCTGTATAAGTATAATTGATTATGAAGCTATTAATGCCGCTCAAATACTATGTGAAATGTCTCATGCTAATTCTAAATGTTGAAACTTTCAACCGATATCGATAATCAAATTAACAAGAAACTAGTGACGACATTGAAAGATAATAACAATAAAAACAAGTCATTAGTGGCCAAATTCAAGTTTCCTAAAGACAAAAAGATCTTTCAAACACGTCATGAAGATTGCAACTGACGTGATAATGAAGAGTAGAGAATTGTTTAAAATTTTGATGTTTATCATATAGTTATTTGTTATTTGAAGAACTTGAGATATAGTTATTTGTATTAATTCAAGGGAGTTATTTCCTATTTTATCAAATAAAATTTCTATTTCTTTTTATTTCAATGATTAATTCAGTTATAAAAATTGGAAACAAATTCCTACTATTTCCATCGTCAAATTCCTACTATCCAATAGGTTAAATTTCCTTATATGTATAGTAGTATTGTTGTCTACTTTTTGAATATTAATCATTTGAAGTGAATAACATAATAATTAACCATTAAATTTAGGGTTGAAATTTTGCTTTTGATTTTGAAGTTATTTATTAGAGTAAAAACTCAAAGTTAATTTGAGTGATATTTTTTCTTTTGGAAGAACATTATTTATGTCAAAGTGTTAAAAATTGCCTTGGTGTAAAAAATCAATCGATATGTCATATATCTTTAGTACTTTTTTACAGAGATTAAATAGCTCGCATGTCTTTACTTTTAAAAGTGATATGTGCGTATGTTTTGCTTGCAGGAATTATGATAAAAGAATTGCATAAAAGTGAAGCTAGCTATTGCCTTAATAAAATAGAGCAAATAGGTAATGTATGGATGGAAAAGAACAACAATTAAAGAATTGGTTTTGAAGAATCAAAACGAAAATTCTGGTATTAAGCCAACTATCTTTTTCTTTATAATAATAATACACAATCAACTCATTTAATAGAATTTTTTCTTTGCAAGTGTCAAACAACCAATACATAATAACTCAGTCTCCAATATATTTTTTTCAAGAGCATGATAACAAAAAGAAAATGAGGAGAATTTTTTCAAAAAATGCCTTATGTATGGTGTATAAATGCTTTGTAAAACTGACAATTTTAATCGAATGCGTCTTTTATTGTTCGACATGTGTCAGTATTCAACACCGACATAATACCAATATACTGATCACATTCAATTAATTCATTTTCTCAAATTATTATCCTTGTCGATTTGTAGATGTCAACGTCGTGTTTGTCTGTCTGATAACTGTGTCAGTATTCGTGCTTCATCGTATACGTGTATTTCTAGTTCTGGTTTTATTCATTTGTTTCTAGCTGTTGCTGCAAAATATGACACCTCCTCTCGTCCATTCACATGTCTAGTTGTTTCTTTCAATTTTCCTATACATATATATATATATATATATATTTATTATCACACTAAACTTTTTGTTTATTTGGTTTATGAAACCCTAGTGGGTTCTTTGTCTTCCTCCTCTTCCATTTTCTTCTCTTCTATGTTTATCATTACAGGATATATTATAAAGTAGTCCACAACTTAGTATATATACTTAGTGTTTATCATTGTTAACAAAAAAATTATCCCTCACTTAGAAAGATTTGGTTCTATAAGAGTACCAATTATATTTTCCTTATTCATCTTAGTATTCTTGTATATATATCGGATATATTGTTAACATATTTCAATTCAATAAAATATTTTACCCTAATTTTTGAGATGATATCCGAACTCTTGGTTTAAGGCTCGCTTACACATAAACCTGAACTGCCTTTATTGTGGTAAACTTTTGCCGCCGTCATTGTGGCTTTACCATTTTTGCAATTTGTTTGTAATCTCTAAAGTTTGTTTGCTGCATTTGTGACACCCTAGATCCCCAAATAAAAGATAAATTAATTTTCTTATTTTTAAAACAATGAAATTCTTCAAATAAATCCAAAATTTTGATCATACTTAACAACTCAAAATCATAATATCAAACAACAAAATCCCTTTTGAAGTAGACATACATAAGTTTAATATTAAGTGCAAATGTAGTCCCAACCTGATGTCATTATCAGAGCGAGAATTCACAAAATAAAATACGCTCAAAATAATGTGAACACAATGCATATAATAAGAGTTTTCAAGACAAGATGACTTCCACCTCTCTAATGGCACTAGTCGTCACCTGTAGCTTACGACTTGTCTGAGTCCATCGCAAACATCAAACACAAACAACAAAGAGTGAGTTTCAAAATTATGTAACAATATAAGATAAACGAGGAGAACACACAATTAGTCAAATCAATACAAACAGGAGAAATACCCAAAATCATAATATCAAAGGTTAATCTTAATCAATCACAATAAATCAGTCACAAGGATGAAATGCTATGCATGTCCTATCCTCTATACTTCTTCATCATTTGCTACCATTCTACTCTGAAGTACTTGGTTAGAAGGCCTGATACTATGCCACTACAAGAGTGGACAGACAATTCATGAATGGACAAATCCGCATAGATCCCCTCAACTTAACTTGAGACACATATACGCGACGGTTGGGGTATTCTTGTGTTGCGCGGTAGCTCCCGACCTTAGGTAATAGCCCACTAAACCACTTAGGAATTCCCCACTAGAGGTACCCCAAAGGTCTATCAGTCTTACCTTACAGTTCGACAATAGCCCTCCATAATCAGGCTCATTTAGTTGTACTTTCCCGAATCAGTAGCTTTGTCAGACTCTCCCTATATGATGAAAAAAATAATCCTAACTCCAAAATCTACAACACATATATCAGAATTACTCGATCATCACAACCCAATAAGTTTCAATTTGACTTCACAATATTCATCATTATATATGTATATTAGTCAATCACATTAAAATCCCAATTTTTGGTTTACACTACTCACAATACACAGTCCAGTTTCATCAATCACATAATAAGGAATCAAATAGGTGACACATTCAAGTAATATCACAATTTTAATCAATTAACAAGAACACTCAAGTACATATGATTCATACAATAACAATCAATATAAGATTTCATAAAATTATACAGCATGCAATCTTGATATAAATAGATTCACGACAATTCTATAGGTTGCTAAATTATATTTTAGTCCTCACTATTACCATTCATATATTATTAATTAATTATTATTACTCAATAGGGCCCAACCGTACATTGTAAGTCTCAGATGAATATCAGGGAATTTCGGTAGGAATTGGAAAGGAAGGTTTGGTGCGACAAGAATAATCAAGAAAGGAAGGTTTGGTGCAGTGGGAATAACTTTGCTTTTAGCTATCTATATATATGTGTATATTTGCCAACTAGATTGGCTAGGGTAACAGTGCCTCGGAGTCTGGATAAGAAGGTACCGCTAAAGAGTGGTGTTTTTAGTTACTTTTATATATTTGTTTATTATTACTATATTCACATATGTGAAGAACTATTTGAAGTGGTCTTAACTTTTGTGCACTTTTTCGAAAGGTAACAGGATGGCGGAAAACTTAGCAGATGAACCCCTAAAGGTAAATACGATTCTATGATCATGGCATGGTTAATATGCATGACAATAGGGTAGGACACATATGGGTTTTTCTTCTGCACCCCCACACTCAATTAGTCGGGGAAAACCTATACCAGCCCCCGTTTCTAATCAGATTTGAAATTCAACTCTCCATCCCCACCCGCGACGGAGTTCAGATTTCCCTGCACCGTATCTAATCATATAAACAAAATAATTAATTTAATAGTCATATTTATTATAATTAATATAATAAAATAATGATATTATATAATAATAAAATTAAAAAAAAATATTAAAATCATATTTTCTATATACAGAAGATTATAACTTTTACTATTTCAAAAAATATTAAATATATTTAATACATTTATGTATATAAAATTTTAAAATAACAATAATATTACTAGCGGAGATTGTTCGGGTGGATATTTGATAGCGTTTCAGCAAGTGTACTAGTTCGCTTCAAGATATAATTAAAACGATAATACCGACTGTGGAACTCAAGGATTGCGTTTTACTATTGAATCATATGTAATTAAGAAAATTGAACAAAAAGTTTCCAATTTGAATAAATAATATTTATCACTAACGACTTTAATAAAATTGATCATTTATAATAAGAAAAATGTCCGGGATGAGTTTAACTTCGAATCCAACCTTGATGTCTTATTTGATCCTAGTTACTGAATTCCTTTATTGAATTATTACCGAATTCTCTTTATTATTCTTGCCCTAATGTCTTAGTGACATAACCTTTAATTCCAAAGTAACCCCTAATTCTTTAGTGGATTTAAGATTAAAATTAATCCTTATCGTACAAGAATTCTCTTATTAAACTATTGTGTTGCAACTAATTTAATTGGTTTGATGACCTGCATCTGTCCCTGGACTACAAATTCATGAATTTATCATCTCAAGCATTTGTAAAGTCCACTTCTGTTTCAAAATAAGAATCGTAGAACATTTTAATGTTGGCCAAGCAATAAAAAACATTAAGCACAAAAATGAGAAAAATAATTCAATAAACTCATTCATATAACTAGAAATCAAATCAGAAAAATATGGTTTAGTTTCTCATGATAGAGATGGAAAATATAGAGATTATAGAAGAATTACAAGAAAGATTCATGAATGATTCTTTATAAAACTGCTCCAATGGTGTTAGAAACATTCATCTTCGAGTTTCTCTGCTAGGGCACAAGTCTCCAAACTTCCCAATAGTAAAAAGGATCTCAAAAAAGTGAAAAAAAAACGTATTTTTAAGCATTCAGCCGCGTGCCACACGCCCCAGGCACAAGTGGACGGAGTCAGGAAGGCCGGAATGCGCCCTAAACGCAGGTTTTTGCGCTTCAAGCGCACATCATCTGTTGTCCGACTTATACTGCATTTTTATCCTCTTTCGAGATTGATTTTGGTTCTAGTGTATTCATGAAAGTTGTAGTTGTGGATCTTAGCCTTTATTTGCACTTGGTTTGACTCCAATTGGACATCGAAAACTCCAAATATGATTGAAATACTCCACATAGACCATGTTGATTCCTCACCAAAATTCAGCATTGCACTAAAACAAAGAAACAACGCAATACGAAAAATATCTACTTAGTCAAGGAAATAAAAATATAAAAATTTCATTAAATCAAAGAACTAAAATCAACGAAATATATCAAATAACTACTTAAATTAACTATTGAATAAAAGATAAACAAGACTAAAAACAATGAAAAATATGCATATGATGTAGAGTCATCACAACCCCAAACTTAATCTATTGCTTATCCCCAAGCAACAATTAATTTCAGATTTGGTACAGTCAAAAGCAAACATAAACTCAGTTTCTCAAATAAAATCAAACTCAATTCTCAAAGTTCTAGCTACTACAAAACATTTATCATACTCTATGATTGCTTACTAAAAACAACAAAATTTGTACACTTTAACATTCATTCATCAACTTCAACTCTCTCTTCACACAATCTTACCAAAATTTCTCTCAAGTGTTTTGAAAAGGGTATGATTTTATCACTCAACTCCTAGAACATGCATCCCTCTACCATAGGCTTGAAAAAATTCTAGTTAGCAATCATAATGCAACAAACACATACACTTCAGGAGGACTTTTGGGTTGTAATGGAGCTTAGGTAAGGGTATGACATTTTGGGATAGTAGGTTTATTACTTGGAGTTAGGCATACATTTTCAAATTATTCTACCACTTTTTTATTTTTTTTCACCTTTTCATTGAGGAGATTCTCGAACATTGACAAAAGAACCAAGAAGATATTATTTATCAAAGGACACAAACTGATATTTTTTTCTTCTTTCTTTTTCTTTTTGTTTTGATTTTTTCTTTTTCTTCTGTTTTTTTTCTTTTTGTGAGAATCACCACCCAAAACTTAAAAGGTTTCTATCCCATGAGCAACCCTAAACTTAGAACTTTATCAAGATAATAATTTATTTTTCTACCTAACTCCAAGTAAGGTGATTTAATTAAAGTTAGGTATTTGGCTTGTAATGTGGCTAGTAACCGAAATAAAAGGGCAAGACTCAAAGGGGCTAGCAAAGGGTAAAATTTTCATAGGGTAGTTAGAAAGGCTCAAACGACCAAACAAAATTGCCTCAATGTATGCATAAATTATAAGTGATGCAAGTCAAAATTAGTGCAAGTTCTAAAGGGATAACACATGTCTGGATAATCACACAACAAAAAATTTAAGTGTTTAGGCTCAAAAGCTCACAGCTAGGATAATAAAAAAGAGTATGAACTATCTAAATGATGCCAAACATGCCACTACAAAATTTATTTAGTTTATTTATTTATTTAAAAAATGCGAGTGAGACTTCGACAACCAAGGAGTAATCAACAATTATCCCAAACTAAAAGCTTTAGATCAAATGCAAGTTGTTCATAATTCTTCATCATAGTGCATGTTTACACGCAATTAGAAAGAAACAAATTCAAATAACAAAAATAAGATTGCAAAAAATAAAAGTTACCTCTACCTATGGGTTGCTTCCCCGAATCGCTTCTTTAAAGTCATTAGGTTGACATCTCAACTATTTCCAAGGTGGCATATATGACAGGAAGAACACATCATCCTTCACACCAAGAGATACATATTTCAAGTGAGGTGGCAATTGCTTGAGTTTAACCAATGGCGTATCTTTCTTTTTCTCTACATATTCATCTTCATTCCCTTTTAACCTTTCCCATGTAGTGGGGAAACGGGGGGAGTAAGATGGCGATGCTTCTAACATGGCTAAAACCTCTTTCACCTTTGGAGCTTTACTTTCTTTAACAACATCTTGGGGCAGGC
>NC_021163.2:32833024-32845727 GCF_000331145.2 Cicer arietinum | reverse complement strand
AATGGGTCCTTGATGTTCAACTTCTTCATCGACTATCGAATTAAAAATCTCAATTCGGTTGCAGTCTTCTCTTTCGTTTGAATGCTCCATGGCTTTTAAAATATTGAATGTAACTGTTTCCTCATTTACCTTAAAGGTTAAGGTGCCATCCGCCACATCAATCATAGCTCTCCCAGTTGCTAAGAATGGTCTCCCCAAGATCAAGAGAATATCATTGTCTTCCTCCATGCCTAGTACCACAAAATCCACTAGAAAAATGAACTTATCTACTTTGACCAACACATCTTCCACCACCCCATATGGGTGTTTCATTGAACGGTCAACAAACGGTAACATCGGCTGTGTTTCTTTAACTCTTCCAATGCCTAACCTTTTGTATATGGAAAGGGGCATAACACTTACACTAGCCCCAACATCACACAGGGCTTTCCCAAAAGTTCTATTCCCAATGGCGCAAGGAATAGAGAAGCTTCTAGGATCTCTAAGCTTAGGTGGCAACTTCCTCTATAGAATAGCACTATACTCTTCAGTAAGCATCACTATTTCACTACCAATTTTTCTTTTCTTTAGCAGAATCTCCTTCATGAACTTGGCTTAAGCCGACATCTGCTCTAGTGCTTCTGCAAAAGGAATGTTAATTTGTAATTTGTAATTTTTCAAGAGTGATGTGCTCCTCAAATGATGTCGGTGTGACCAATTCCTCCGGGTGGGTTGAAGTCGGAGTACTTCCACTCTGTTTGGCTTTAGGTGGTACTTGTTCACTTACCTTGCCACTCCTCGTGGTCACTGCATTAACATTATTTCGTGGATTTGGGACTGTGTCACTAGGGAAATTTCCATGCGTTCTTTGTGCCATTTGTTGAGCAAGTTGACCCAGCTGGGTCTCTAGATTCTTTATTGATACAAAGTGATTTTTTTGAATGGCTCTTGACTCTTCAATGAAAGAACTTGTGCTTATTACTAATTTTTCCATAGCACTATCGCAAGCAGCTTTTTAAGGTGGGGCTTGATATGGTTGAGCTCCTTGTTGACCTTGAGATCCACCCTGTTGATCTTTCCATGAAAAATTTGGATGATTTCTCCAACCCGGATTTTACGTACTAGAGTAGTGATTATTCTGCTTCCCATTGTGAGCCATAAAGTTCACCTCTTCTAGTTCTTCCGTATCATCTTCGTCCGATGCTTCACAAGCTCCATTTTTATGTGCTCCCCCATAAAAGTCACAACAAGTATGTTTCAATAATTTGATAGGGGCAACTTGGGGCAGTATATTTAGAGCTGTCATCCCTTTCTTTATCTCAACGACAATAACATTTTCTATTTGTTTCGAGAGAAGCTTCCCTTGAGCCAACCCAACACCCAGAACATTCAATTCCAGCATACCACTTTTCGACCCACCACCTCTATCATACAACATCATTTGTTCATTTGATTCAATGATCTCAATAATTTTTCATGCTTCTGATGCGGTTTTGTAATTCAAAGAACCACCCACTGTAGCATCCAACATAATTCTAATGCTAAGCTTCAATGAAAATGGAAATAGTCTCAGCATCTTGCCTTCTTCAGAACAACCATCCACTTTCATTGTTTCACATAATTCAAAGAAGTTCGTGAGGTGTCTATTGGCGTCTTCGGTATGTTTACCAGAAAAATGAATCTCCTTCAACTCTCGTACTAGAGCGGGGCTCACTTCAAACTTGTTAACTGTAACCGGTTGGTTATGGATAGCCAACCGAGCACGGTTTCTATTTCGATTCCCATACTCGCCGAGGGTACATTCAGGTGGTGGTGGATCAGCCATTTTTGTAAATATGAAGAAATCCCCCAAATCCTCTTCTTCCACTATTAACTGTATTTCCCTTTGTCTTCTTTCTCGAACCTCTTTTCAATTTGCTTTCGTAGTTTTTTTGATTTCTAGATCAAAGAAAAGTTCAGCTGAGGACTGGCCTCACATACAAGGTTAGACAAATTGCGATTAATGAATAGTTTTAAAATAAAGAAAGATAAATAATTAAATAGAAATTAGAGGGTTTTAAAATGATTTTTTTTTTCAAAATTAAAAATAAAATAAAAGCAAATATTTTATTACAGAGCAAAAAGTTTCAATTAAGTAAATAAATTCAATTAAATAGTGATATGGCAATCCCCGAAAACAGCGCCAAAAACTTGATAGCGTTTCAACAAGTGTACTAAATCGTTGCAAGTAATAATAAAATGGTAGTACCGAGTGTCGAACTCATGGATTGCATTTTACTATTGAATTATATTTAATTACTAAAATTGAACAAAAATTTCCCAAGTTGATTGAAATAGTATTTAAAATTAACAACAGTAATAAAATTGATCCTTTATAATAAGAAAAATGTCAGGGATGAGTTTCACTTCAAATCCAACCTTGGTGTCTAATTTGATCGTAGTTATTGAATTCCTTTATTGACTTATTACCGAATTCTCTTTATTATTCTTGCCCTAATGTCTTAGTGCTAGAACCTTTAATTCCAAAATAACCCCTAATTCCTTAGTGGATTTAAGATTAGGATTAAGCATTACCGTATAGAAATTCTCTTTTTAAACTATTGCCTCTGTAACTAAGTTAATTGGTTTCATGACCTGCATCTATCTCTAGACTACAAATTCATGAATTTCTCATCTCAAGCATTCATAAAGTCCACTTCCATTTCAAAATATGAATCGTAGAACATTTTAATGTTGATCAAGAAATAAAAAGCATTAAGCATAGAGATGAGAAAAATAATTCAATAAACTCATTCATAAAACTAGAAATCTAATCAGAAAAATAAGGGTTTCATCTTGTTACATTCATCCCTAACAAATAGGGTTTAGTTATTCATGACAGAGATACAAAAGATAGGGATTAAAGATGAATTACAAGAATGATTCATGAATGATTCTTGATAAAACTGCACCAATGGTGTTAGAAACGGTCGTCTTTGAGTTTCTCTGCTAGGGCACAAGTCTCCCAACATCCTAATGGTAAAAAAAGATGCATAGAAAGTGAAAAAAAATGCATTTAATGAATGCTGATGCGCGCCGCGCGCTCTAGGTGCCGGTTTGCGCTCTGAGAGTGCCTGAACAGTGTCACTGGTCCGGAAATGCGCCCTAGGTGCATCTGTTGTGCTTCAGACGCATAACTTCTTCTAGTTGACGTTTTCTGTATCTTGCGCCTCTTTTGAATCCGAATTTGCCTCCGGTGTCTTCATGAAAGTTTTAGATATGAATCTTAGCTTTCATTTTCACTTGGCTTGACTCTAATTGTACATCTACAACTCCAGATATGGCTGCAATACTCCACATAGGTCATGTTGATTTCTCACCAAAATTCAGCACTGCACTAAAACAAAGTAACAATCAAAACTACGAAAAATCTCTACTTAGAAATGTTCTCCATATCCCTAAATTGTCCACTAGTCTCTTTTCCATACAAAAACTCATTGAAGACCTATCATGTAACGTTATCTTCTATAACAAATATTGTGCATCTCGGGATAAGATTTTGGGGAGGACGATTAGAAATGCTAGAGAGTGGAATTACCTTTACTATGTGGACAACCAAGACTTAGCTTCGAAGTTACTCAACAAAAATAACTCTTTTTTTTAAAAAAACCATAAGGGAGAAGGTTCTTATATACCATTGCCGCCTTGGTTACCCTTCATTTAGAGTCATTAAGCAAGTATTTCCTTTGTTTGTTTTTTTTAAGAAAATAGATGTAGAGAGTTGTCACTATAGGGTGTGTAAGCTTACTAAACATAAGTGTGTACCTTTTAGAATCAGTAATAAAATAAGTACTTTTCCATTTATTTAATTCATACAAATGTGTGAGTGAAGGGAATATAATTGTCACAAGAAATGGGAGTTTAAATTGTGACCATTTAAAATCTGCACTTTAAAATTATTTTTCAAGATAAAACTTGGAAATGTTAGATTAGTATGAAGAACCTACTTGTGTTTTGAGTAGGTTCAAGAACATAATTGTTTATTAAGTTGATAGTAGTGTGATTCAGTGAAATAACAGGATAATAAAAGATAAGGGTATGGAAATCATAAAAAAATATATTTTGGTTCACCCAATGTAAGCTAATCCAGTATAACCTCTCAACTTAACTGTCTTCATTTAGTCACACTTGACTACACACTTGTATTTTCTTAGCCTCAATAGGCTTAAACAAATAACTCAAGTTTTCTCAGTACTAGACAAACTTGATGATGTTTACAATAAAATAATAATAATGATTTGTTTTGGATCAAATCAACACACTATTATTGAAATATGTTGAACTAAGAACACATTAACAAGTTTGATCCTAAAATCTATGACAAATAGTAGTAGTGTGTTTCTTGATAATTGAAGAGAATTTTGATAGCTTTTACATAAGAAAGTGAAATATATTTGACTGCAGTGTCTTAGAGATTGCAGCTTGAAGCATCTTCTATTTATACACTTGGGAATGATATTTGTTGTTGTTAATGACACATATAATTATTGGACACATACTCCAAGGTGTTAGAATGTGTTGCTTGAATATCCTCTATAATATGAGTAAACTGTTATTACTGAATAACTTCAGTACTTCAATTAATGAGACTCATGATGAACACTTTCAATTTTGAGGATGATGAACGTGGTCATAAATGAGTATATTTTAAAAACATGTTTAAGCTTCACAAAAATTTATCTTATATTAATACTCTAAATAACACATGTTAGATCACTTAATAAAATAATAATTAATTAGATATTTGTCGAATTATAATTTTTTTTTTTATCAAAACATCTTTATTAAAAGATTTTCCCATAACAATCTCTTCATTTTTTATGATAACTACTTTTTGAATTAGGATCCAATGTCCATTCTGATTTAATGCAAAATAATAAATGAATTCAATTGAGGATTTCTAGAAGTACTCTCTTTTAAATAATGCATCAGTTTTGACAAGTATGATTTTGAAACACAAACCTTTTTGAAACATAATCATTTTTGAAACATAGTAATGTTTATTCAATAATTAACAATGATTCAAACATACTCAAAACAGAAAATGGATTCATCATTAATAAAAAAGAAGTAGAATTTTCCATACTAATTATCCCATAAGCATCATCATTTAACAAACATAAACATTAATCAGTTTCAGCTTAACATACTCCTCAACAAAGACTAAGCTAATCAAAAGCCAACAAAAAGATTAAGCTTTTCTAATCCGACCCCAATAGTTAGATGTTAGAAGTTTCCCTAATACTTCACAAAATATTCCGAATTCTTCTCCTCTGTTTGGCATCAACAAAAAGATAGGGGATTCAACAGAAACTCTCTTCTTTAGGAAGGAGAAAAGTTATTTGAAGATGAAGAAGTGGATGGACAACGAAGTTCCTCTTTCATTGGAATTCAATTGAGAGGAGGTTCAGTGATGAAAGAGAGATTGGATAACATATTTATTGTGATCCAATCAACAAGTAGAGCATTTTGAGTAACATAAATTTTGAGGGCTTTAAGAGTGATGGTGTTGCACTCAAACGAATTTTTCATGTCCTTCCTTGTTTCGATTATTTCCTTCTCAAACTTGGTATGCTTAGGATGAGGAACATCCTCATTTTGTACCTTTTCTTTCATATGTAAAATAATTAGTTTGGTTGTTATAATTAATATTTTTTGTTTTGTAATTTTCATTGGCTTTTAAAATGTTTATGTGTATCATTAATATGTTTTTGACTTTATAAATTACTAGTGTTGATCTTAAAATGTGGATTAAGCATGTCTTAATTTATGGTATATTTAGTTGTTCTATTATTATTTTATCATCTGAATGAAGTTTATTTTTCTTTAAAAAAATTGAAAATTTATGAAATAAAATGTTAAATCCTGAAATTTATTTTGTGCTTTGATTTGATGACTTTAGAGGATGTATTTTGATTCTTTGAGTATGTTATATGTTATTGAGGATTAGAGAGAAGTATACTATTTACATATATGTGATTTCATGAAGACAATTGTCATTAAAAGAGATTTTGATTGAATGATGGATATGTATGAGATGAGTTATATGCTCCACATGAATAATTTCTTTTTTTTTTTTTTATATAATTCATAAATGAAAAATTATTGATAAAAAAACGAGATGTAAATTGATATGGTATAACGAAAAAAATTTCATTAATTTTATCGTTTAATGGTTATATTTAAAAAAATGTAAGACAATCATAGGTAAAAATAAAAAAGTCAAAAGAATAAGACATTTCAAAAATATTCATTTGTCACTAAATACAAATAAATATGTCTCTAACTATTTGCTTTGTTATTTTTGCATGTTAAACGTTAAAATTAATTACATGTATTTTTGTTGTTGTTTTACTATGATTATTACGTTCTAATTTTTAAGTATTAAAATGTAAATTAATTATAGAGAAAAATAACAGAGAAAAAAAAATGTGTTTCACTTTTGGCTCTTACATATCATTATTTTATATTTTTTAACTATAAATCTATAAACTATTATGCATTAAAACTAATTAAGTGTTTTTCTTGTAAACATGTCATTTCGTGGATAATCTTTATTTTTTAAGTCGTTAAAATACCCTACATTGAAAAATATATATTAAAATGTTTCGCATTTCCACCCTACGACAGGGGAAAATATATTTGCTGGCATTCGAGGATGCGACGATATACATGGTTTTAAATTTCTTTTTTCTTATTATTTTAATAATTGAATAATTGTTAACTTAATAAATTAAAATAATAAAAAAATTTGAAAAAAATTCTATTAATAAAATCAAATCAAATAATTTGAAGAAAAAAATACGGTTGAATAACTGTGCCAAAATAAATAGTGTATTATATTATTTTAACAATCCGTCTTAGTTTGTAGATAAATTTATATTATTTTAATAATTCCCTCATATTTTGCAAATAACTTAAAAACTTAATTCTATTTTGTTAATAACTTCTTTCTATTTTTTCTTCGAATCGCATAAATTAAAATTAATAAAAATAAAAATAATAAAAATAGTAAATTATATAATAACATCAAATAAAATACATTAAATTAAAGAAAAACAATACATCAAAATTAAGTTGACAAAATAGAAGGGCGGTGTTAAAATTATATAACACGTTATTTATTTTGGCACATCTACTTCACTGCAATTTTTTTTTTTAATTTAATGTATTTTATTTGATTTTATTAATAAAATTTAGATTTTTTAAAATATTTTTATTATTTTAATTTATTAAATTAACAATTACTCAATAATTAAAATAAAAAAAATTAAAACCTTGTACATCAACTCGATGCATCAAATTAGACATTGTCGAGAACCAATTTTAACGAAACAACATGGTCCCAATGCTATCTAAATCTTTGCCTAAGATTTATAAATTTTTTTATATTCTATTATTAATTTTAATCAATTAAGTAGTATTATTAATAAATAATTAATATTTTTAATAACAATTTTTTAATTATTGTTTTCTTAATGAGTATCCACATTATAAATCAGTGAGTATAAGCCGTCAATTATTGTTAGTTATTCTAAGATGAAAATTATAAATCATGAGAAGAGTAAAGAACATTTTCAATTTTATTTTCAGAAAACTTTTCCTATTTACTAGGTGAATAGCCAAAATATTCCAAAACAAACAATTTTAGTTTTAAAAAAAGATAAGAGGTTTTAAAAACACAAATAAGTATATCCTACTCTTTCTCCGCTGATAGTTATTATTGTTTTCACTTTTCACTATTCACTCCCGTGCCTTGAACTCACTTAAATTGTTTTTGCGTTGAATGTTTCTTCCATTTCATTTCACTGAGAACATGAGGAAGAAGAATCTTTCACCTTCTTCTGCTTATCATTCCTGTGTTGATAATGAGAAAACAAATAGTTCAAGTATGCTGCATAAATGTAATTTGCGTGACAAAACGTTCAGCTCCGGAAAAGCACTCGGTGGTCACAAAACATCGCACTGCTCTAAGCTCGTTCAACCTCCAATCAAGAAACACGCTGGTGGTAACAATTATGATGATGTGAAACAGGAACATATATGTCTTTTTTTGTGATAAGGTTTTTTCATCAAACAAAGCTTTGTATGGACACATAATATTGCACTCGAATAGGAATGATACTTATGATGATCAACAAATACTATCAGCTGCTGACTTATCTAAATATTCTTCAACCGATATCGATAATCCAAGTAACAACAAACTAGTGACGATAGTGAAAGATAATAACAAGTCATTAGTGGTCAGATTCAAGTTTCCTAAAGACAAGAAGATCTTTCAAACACATCATGAAGATCGCAACTAACATGATAATGAAGATTAGAGAATTGTTTACAATTTTGATGTTTATCATATAGTTATTTGTTATTTGAAGAACTTGAGATATAGTTATTTGTATTAATTCAAGGGAGTTATTTCCTATTTTATCAAATAAAATTTCCATTTCTTTTTATTTCAAATGATTAAATCAATTATAAAAATTGGAAACAAATTCCTACAATTTCGATGGTTAAATTCTTACCATCCAAGAGATTAAATTCTTGGGATATAACTCTGATTACTTACTGATTTCCTTTCTTTGTCGAAATTTTGCTTTTGTAGTTAATTATTAGAGTAAAAACTCAATTTAATTTGACAGACAATTTTTCTTTTTGAAGAGCGTTATTTATGTCAAAGTGTTAAAAATTGCAGACATGTAAAAAATCAGTCGATATATCATAGACTAATTTTAGTATTTTTTTCACATAGACTAAATAGCTTGCGTGTCTTTATTTTTATTATATCTAAGTGATAGGTGCGTTTCTTTTGCAGCATTACAATTGATCTGTACTGTTGCTTGCAGAAATTATGATAAAAGAAAAACAAATAAAGAACTGCTTTCGAAGAATCAAAGGAAAATTCTACTGCACAGTCAACTCATTTGTAATAATAATATTATACACAACCAACTCATTTAAATGTTGTATTTTTTTTTAAGTGTCAAACAACCAATACATAATAACTCAGTCTCCAATACATTATTTTCAAGAGCCTGATAACAGTAAGTAAATGGGGAGAATATTTAAAAAATGTTTCATGTATGGTGTATAAATGCTTTGTAGCACCGACAATTTTAATCGAAGGCCTTTGTAATTTTTGAGATGGTATATGAGCTTTTGGTAAACCCTAGTCGCCTTTATTGTAGTAAACTTTAGCCACCGAGACAATGCTTCGTTGCAGCCTGTTTGTGTTACTTTTGAGTTTCGAAAAAATTTTAAAAATCAATTTATGCCACCACAAATATTACTAGATTGAGTCGCGGACTAGGACACTCTCTTTAAGGCGTTTCGCGGCACCCCAAATTTTGCAAGGCAGACTATCAACCACGAAGTCTATAGGATAAAATAGTCTAGATACACTGTATTGGAATTCAACTGCACCGTAGAAAAAAAAAAACGTTCTAGAACTACACCCTCATTATGGAACTTAGTTGGCTTCCCCTTATAATATGGTACTACGATCACTTGAAAGAAAGAGAAGAAGTGAGAAAGAAAGGGGGAGAAATAGAGAAAATCCTCAGATTCAGAGAGTTTTTAGTGTTCTTTTCCAAATGAGGAGAAACCTCTATTTATAGAGGAAATCTCCAAATGGATCAGAGAAAAGCAAGTGATCCATTAGTCTAGATTCACATATCGTGCGTTCCAATTATCACGTGCGCTCCAAACTAATGACTAGAGACCTGATGCACGAAATTCGGGGTAAGGAATTGACCAGATCAGATGTTGAATGTTGACTGAAGGGAAATTACATAACAACTTATCAATGAAATAAAAACGCATGCATTTATTATTAATATAAACAAAACATATACATAATATATATATATATATATATATATATATATATATATATATTAATGTTTTGAATACTAAAAAATAATACCACACTTAGCCTAAGTTCAGTCGGACGAATAGCGGCGGTGGCGCGCGCGCGTGTGGTGGTCAATTTTGTATGTGGTTCTTCCTCCTTCACAAAATTGGAGTACCCCTTAGGGCACACTCCAAGTTCCATACTTCCACCTTATAAAAACTACTAGTATGTGATATCCCTCCTATGTGAGACTTTCTTATTTTTCAATTCACACCAACACTAGCTCTCATTAATATCATCATTATTTCCAACAATCTTCTATTAATATCATCATCATTTCCAACAATCCCCCACTTGTGTAAGACCCATAATTTTAAAGTTCCCTTTTATGTATTTTTGGTATATTTTGGATTTTGGCTCGGAGGCTTTTAAGCCAAAGTTAATAATATTTTGGAGTTTTATAATCAAAAAGATATTTCGATGCCAATTAGAATTTCTCGTCGATAAATAAATTGAATTTAACTGCGGAAAATCCTTTACGGAGAATTTAAGGCGTTTCGGGTGAAACGGTAATTTAATAAATATCTAGATTTTGAGATATTTGTTAAGTTATATTTATTATATTTATATATGTTTGTTTGGAGGGAAAAAGAAAGGAAAACTAGAAGGAAGGAAAAGGAAAAGAAAATAGTATATAAAGGAAGGAAGGAAAAAGGAAGAAAGGAAAAACAAAGGAAAGAAAAAGAAAGGAAGGAAATTTCCAAATTTCCATCTCCTTCCTCTGAACCTCACGCGAGCAAAACCCAAAAATCCATCCTTCTCCATTTTTCGTTTTCGTTGCTTCCTTTTCTTCAAAGCTAGTGACCCAAGGTTGGGTGTGAGTTACATCAAGGTTTTCGCAACTCCACTCTTCCTCTTTGATTCGAAAACGAAGAAAAACGGTTTTGAGATCCAAACACAAACCCCTCCGTTTCTCCTAGATCCAAACCTCATTTCTCGAAGAGATAGAAGGGAAAGTTCCTCACCACCATGCTACGGTGCTAGTGAACTAATTTGGAAGCGGCGTTGCGAGCGGAGATTTTACCGGAATTTCTCGCGGAACCGGAAACTCTCGATAAAGCTAACGTTGAGGTAAGGGCTCCTTCCAAACTTCTAGCTTGCATTAGGGACTTATCTGTAGTTGTGTGGGAAGGAATTTGTTAGGGTTAAATGTATCGATTTGGGGAAAAACGAAACTAGTGCGTTATGGGTAAAAACCTTAGAGTTAGGTTTTGTTTATAGTGATGAATGTTTCGTGGTAAATGAATTTGAATGTCATTGTGTATGATTATGGGTAAATGAAATTTGATGTATCTGGGTGTTATGTTGCGTGATTTGTGTTCGTTGTATTTGGTGTGTTCGTACTTGATGTTTGTTAATTGGTGTGGTTGTTGTGAATTATGGTTTGAATGTGAAAGTATGTTTGAATTTGTTTCTGTGGAATTTGAAAACCATTAGAGTTAAACGAGTATTAAAAATGGGGAATCTTTTAATACCTCGGTTTACTTAATGTGTATTTGAGGAAAATGTTTAAGTTAACTGGGCGTTGAGAATGGGGAATCTCTTAATGTCTCGGTTACTTAACTATCGTTTTTGAAAATCGTTTCGGTAAATGAGTATTAAGAATGGGGAATCTCTTAATATGACTGTTTGCTTAACGTTTTGTTTTGAAAATCATTAAGTTAAATCGGTATTAAGAACGGGGAATCTCTTAATGACTTATTTAATTAATGTTGTTTGAAAGTCGTTTAAGTTAAATGGGTATTAAAAATGGGGAATCTTTTAATATCTGCATTTGCTTAACGATTGTTGTGAATGGAGTCTGTGTATGCTCATGCATTTCATTTGGTAAATTGTGTCGACCCGTGATAGGTGACACCTTGGTAAACTGTACGGACCCGTGATAGGTTGTACGTTTGCGATTTACATTTTAGTAAATCGTGTTGACCCGTGATAGGTGACACCATGGTAACTGTACTGACCCGTGATAGGTGGTACATTTACGATTTACATTTTTGGTGAATTGTGCTGACCCGTGATAGGTGGCACCTAGGTAAACAGTACTGGTCTGTGATAGGCGGTACGTTTACGATTCCCGCTTTTTCTTTTAGTAAATCGTGTTGACCCGTGATAGGTGACACCATGGTAACTGTACTGACCCGTGATAGGTGGTACATTTACGATTTACATTTTTGGTGAATTGTGCTGACCCGTGATAGGTGGCACCTAGGTAAACAGTACTGGTCTGTGATAGGCGGTACGTTTACGATTCCCGCTTTTTCTTTTAGTAAATCGTGTTGACCCGTGATAGGTGACACCTCGGTAAACTGTACTGACCCGTGATAGGTGGTACGTTTACGAGTTACTATTTAGAAAATCGAGTTGACCCGTGATAGGTGACACCATGGTAACTGTACTGACCCGTGATAGGTGGTACGTTTATGATTTACGCATTTTAGTAAATCGTGCTGACCCGTGATAGGTGGCACCTCGGTAATTGGTACTTTGGCCTGCGATAGGCGGTACAATTATGATTTACGGCCCTTCGAGGAGGGTTTTGGTTTGGAATTCCGAGTCCATGCATTTTGGCATATACGCATTGCATTAGGGTGCCTGGCACGCGAGTCATGTTTGATTTGAGTTTATGATTGAGTGATTCGAATTTTGATTTATCGTGATAACTGAGATGAAGGTGTTAAGTGCTATGTGTTGTGTATTGTGTGTGAGTATGATGGTTATCGAACCTTCGTGTGTCGTAGTAATCGCGTAGGAATTGCTAAGTGTTAAGTTGTG
>NC_021163.2:32824518-32831152 GCF_000331145.2 Cicer arietinum | reverse complement strand
GCTTTTAGAGACCTACACTTGAACGTAGAGTTCGGACCGGGAATTTTGAAATTCGGAATGATTAAGATCTCGAGTGGATTACTTGAAGACATTGCGAATTCTCAGGATGACGTCTTAATTCAAGAGAAGAGGAATCTAATAGTACAAGGGAAGACGACTGAGTTCAAGATTGGGGCTGATAATGTTTTGCGGTGTAATGGTAGGATTTGTGTACCAGCCATTACAGATATGCGGAAAACGATTCTAGAAGAGGCGCATAAGAGTAAGCTGAGTATTCATCCTGGGGCAACAAAGATGTATCAGGATTTGAGGCAGAATTATTGGTGGCCAGGAATGAAGAAACATGTGGCGGAATATGTATCCACTTGTCTAACTTGTCAGAAAGCGAAGGTGGAACATCAGCGACCTGCTGGAATGTTGCAACCTTTAGATATACCTGAATGGAAGTGGGACAGCATTTCCATGGATTTTATAACCGGATTACCAAAGACAAGGAGAAAGAATGATTCCATATGGGTGATAGTGGATCGACTAACTAAATCTGCTCACTTTTTGCCGGTAAGGACCACCTATAAGGTAGATCAGCTAACGGAGATCTACATTGCTGAAATTGTGAGGTTACACGGGGTACCATCGAGCATTGTATCAGACCGTGATCCGAAGTTCACATCGCATTTTTGGGGAGCATTGCACGAAGCGTTGGGAACGAAGCTACGATTGAGTTCAGCTTACCATCCACAAACGGACGGACAGACTGAAAGGACGAATCAGTCCTTGGAAGATCTGTTGAGAGCATGTGTTTTAGATGATAGGGGAAGTTGGGATGATGTACTTCCGTTGATTGAGTTCACTTACAACAATAGTTTCCACGCGAGCATTGGAATGGCCCCTTATGAGGCTTTATATGGGCGCAAGTGTCAAACGCCCTTGTGTTGGTATAAAGACGGTGAGAATATGATTGTCGGACCAGAGATGGTGCAACAGACCACAGCTAAAGTAAGGAAGATCAAGGAGAAAATGAAGACTTCACAAGATCGCCAGAAGAGTTACGCGGACAAGCGTCGCAGACTTTTGGAATTCGAACAGGGTGACCATGTATTTCTGAGAGTCACACCTACTACTGGAGTAGGTAGAGCCTTGAAATCGAAGAAGTTGACTCCGAAATTCATTGGACCATATCAGATTTCTGCACGAATTGGGCCGGTTGCTTATCGGATTGCATTACCTCCGATACTGTCCAATATCCATGACGTGTTTCATGTGTCGCAGTTGAGGAAATATCTCGCAGATCCATCTCACGTGATCGAACCAGACACAATCCAGCTAAAGGATAACCTGTCGTTCGAAGTACCACCCGTGAGAATTGATGACAGGAAGATTAAGCGGTTGAGGACCAAGGATGTTTCGTTGGTCAAGGTGATCTGGAACCCAATTACTGGAGATGCGACTTGGGAACTGGAGAGCAAGATGAGGGAACAACACCCAGAGTTATTTATCGATGCATAGTTTCGAGGACGAAACTAATTTTAGGGGGGGAGTAATGTAAGACCCATAATTTTAAAGTACCCTTTTATGTATTTTTGGTATATTTTGGATTTTGGCTCGGAGGCTTTTAAGCCAAAGTTAATAATATTTTGGAGTTTTATAATCAAAAAGATATTTCGATGCCAATTAGAATTTCTCGTCGATAAATAAATTGAATTTAACTGCGGAAAATCCTTTACGGAGAATTTAAGGCGTTTCGGGTGAAACGGTAATTTAATAAATATCTAGATTTTGAGATATTTGTTAAGTTATATTTATTATATTTATATATGTTTGTTTGGAGGGAAAAAGAAAGGAAAACTAGAAGGAAGGAAAAGGAAAAGAAAATAGTATATAAAGGAAGGAAGGAAAAAGGAAGAAAGGAAAAACAAAGGAAAGAAAAACAAAGGAAGGAAATTCTAAAATTTCCATCTCCTTCCTCTGAGCCTCACGCAAGCAACCCAAAAATCCATCCTTCTCCATTTTTCGTTTTCGTTGCTTCCTTTCCTTCAAAACTAGTGACCCAAGGTTGGGTGTGAGTTAGATCAAGGTTTTCGCAACTCCACTCTTCCTCTTTGATTCGAAAACGAAGAAAAACGGTTTTGAGATCCAAACACAAACCCCTCTGTTTCTTCTAGATCCAAACCTCATTTCTCGAAGAGATAGAAGGGAAAGTTGCTCACCACCACGCTACGGTGCTAGTGAACTAATTTGGAAGCGGCGTTGCGAGCGGAGATTTTACCGGAATTACTCGCGGTACCGGAAACGCGCGTTAAAGCTAACGTTGAGGTAAGGGCTCCTTCCAAACTTCTAGCTTGCATTAGGGACTTATCTGTAGTTGTGTGGGAAGGAATTTGTTAGGGTTAAATGTATCGATTTGGGGAAAAACGAAACTAGTGCGTTATGGGTAAAAACCTTAGAGTTAGGTTTTGTTTATAGTGATGAATGTTTCGTGGTAAATGAAATTTGATGTATCTGGGTGTTATGTTGCGTGATTTGTGTTCGTTGTATTTGGTGTGTTCGTACTTGATGTTTGTTAATTGGTGTGGTTGTTGTGAATTATGGTTTGAATGTGAAAGTATGTTTGAATTTGTTTCTGTGGAATTTGAAAACCATTAGAGTTAAACGAGTATTAAAAATGGGGAATCTTTTAATACCTCGGTTTACTTAATGTGTATTTGAGGAAAATGTTTAAGTTAACTGGGCGTTGAGAATGGGGAATCTCTTAATGTCTCGGTTACTTAACTATCGTTTTTGAAAATCGTTTCGGTAAATGAGTATTAAGAATGGGGAATCTCTTAATGACTCGTTTACTGAATGTTTTGCGAGAAAATCGTTTAAGTCAAAAGTATATTAAGAATGGGGAATCTCTTAATATGACTGTTTGCTTAACGTTTTGTTTTGAAAATCATTAAGTTAAATCGGTATTAAGAACGGGGAATCTCTTAATGACTTATTTAATTAATGTTGTTTGAAAGTCGTTTAAGTTAAATGGGTATTAAAAATGGGGAATCTTTTAATATCTGCATTTGCTTAACGATTGTTGTGAATGGAGTCTGTGTATGCTCATGCATTTCATTTGGTAAATTGTGTCGACCCGTGATAGGTGACACCTTGGTAAACTGTACTGACCCGTGATAGGTTGTACGTTTACGATTTACTATTTAGTAATTCGTGTTGACCCGTGATAGGTGACACCTTGGTAAACTGTACTGACCCGTGATAGGTGGTACGTTTACGAGTTACTATTTAGTAAATCGTGTTGACCCGTGATAGGTGACACCTTGGTAAACTGTACTGACCCGTGATAGGTGGTACATTTACGATTTACATTTTTGGTGAATTGTGCTGACCCGTGATAGGTGGCACCTAGGTAAACAGTACTGGTCTGTGATAGGCGGTACGTTTACGATTCCCGCTTTTTCTTTTAGTAAATCGTGTTGACCCGTGATAGGTGACACCTCGGTAAACTGTACTGACCCGTGATAGGTGGTACGTTTATGATTTACGCATTTTAGTAAATCGTGCTGACCCGTGATAGGTGGCACCTCGGTAATTGGTACTTTGGCCTGCGATAGGCGGTACAATTATGATTTACGGCCCTTCGAGGAGGGTTTTGGTTTGGAATTCCGAGTCCATGCATTTTGGCATATACGCATTGCATTAGGGTGCTTGGCACACGAGTCGTGTTTGATTGAGTTTTATGATTGAGTGATTTGAATTTGATTTATCGTGTTAATTGCGTTGAAAATGCTAAGTGTTATGTGTTGATTATTGTGTGTAAGTAAGATGGTTATCGAGATCCCAATTGCCGTGGTAATCGCGTAGAAATTGCTAAGTGTTAAGTTGTGAACTTGATTAGGAATGACTTAGGTTAATTCATGAATTTTTGGAAAAATGATCAGGGAAATCGATTTCCCAATCGATTGGATGGAAGTTCGGGGCTTGGCCAAATGAACAAAATCGATTAGCCAATCGATTTTGTAATCAGTTTTCGAAAATCATTTACGAAATCGATTGCCCAATCGATTGGCCATTAAGTCAGGGGCTCAGCTATCCTGTCAATCGATTGCCCAATCGATTGAATCAAGCCAGAGTTCAAAATTTCACTAAAAACCTTCAGGAAATCGATTTGGAAATCGATTGGTATTAAGTCAGGGGCTCCGTTATCCTGTCAATCGATTGCCAAATCGATTGATTCAGCCCAGGATTCTATTTTCATTAAAAATCTTCACCCCAATCGATTTCCCAATCGATTGGCTCAGTGAAAATCCTCAGTTTTAGTTGTATGATTAATTGCTCATGAATCTATCCATGTCTTGTTTTATTATGTGTTAATTAGGAGATCGAGAACTGCATTTTACCTTCATTTTCATTGGCAATGTATTGTATGAACTTTTCGCATATTGAAAATCCTGTTAAGGTGCATGCTTAGTTGAAAAGTTGTTTTGAGCATTCAAAAACTTAATTGCTATGTGTTAACTGTTATTTTCTGGTTGGTGACCCTTTATAACTATTGTGGAAATCTGGGCTTTGCCCTCAGATGAGAGTCAGGACGGCCCTACCGGTTCGTACCCTACGGACAGGAATGGAGATGGGAACGCTTGACTGCAGTTACGTTAGGAGGATCTCACGGGGCGCGTGGAGATTACTCAGGGTGTATAGCTTTTTGGTAGGATGGTCAGATTAGGATGATGTATAGGGACTAGGGGTCCTTCTTTTTGGTTTGGAGTATTTTTAGTTTGGAAAACTGTACTCATACAAATATTATCAGTTTGATATCATCTTTGGATGGGTTCCTTGTACCATTTGATGTTGTGTAAATGTTTTGGATTTATAATTGGAGAAACGTTTCCGCTGCGTAAATTATAATGACTCAATTATTTATCCAAAGACATTTCCTCATTTGTTTTACTTTGTTTTATTTTAATTTCTTTTAAAAAAAAAAATATACCCTCGCTTTGAAAAACGGGGTGTTACAACTTGAATTTAAAAATAAGGTTTTCTGAAATAGCGTCAAACGATTCTATAAGATCGTGCTTAAACTGAGGTGTCTCATGACTTGAACCTTTCTATAACAAGTGACATTCAGATTCAACAAGAGTGACTCGTATTCTTGAACTCTATCTCTAACATCAAACTCCCACACAACTTTTTCATAGGGTATATTCTCGAAAGCCCGTGCATTTATGGAATTACACGTGTATCCAAGTATAGTGAACGCTCTAGGAATTCTGCCTCGAAATTTCATAGGAAGCGGCCCCACTTCCACATTCACATAGGGGAGTCTATCAAGCGTACTTCAGTAGCTAGGTACTCCACTCCACATAAAGTATATATATCATTAAGAGTTTCTATTATCTCATCATTTTATCGCTTCAGGAATCATGCTTCTCCAATATATAATATAACATGTTCATCTCATATCACTATGAATTGTTATTACCCATTGAACCTAATTCTTGAGATCTCCAGTCTTTTAGGTCGGGTTACCATCATAAGTGACTCATTGATCTATATAAAATAGTCTCATCCTTATGGATGTATTTAGGACTTTATCTTTAGTTAATCCTTTCGTCAAAGGACCTGATAAATTCTCATCAGTGCGTTCATGATCAACTTTAACAGCTCCTTTAGAAAGTAATTCTATAACTGTGTTGTGCTTACGACATATTTGTCATCTCTTAACATTGTAATAACGATTCTCAATCTTTGCAATAGTTGTGGTACTATCGCATTGGATCAACACAGCTGACAAAGGTTTTTCCCAACTGACAAAGCATCTTCAAGGTGTGTCTGGTATTTATCAACAGTTCCATCGAGTTTTAGTTTCTTTTTTAAGAATCATTTACAACCAACACTACAAGAAAACATTCGTATACCTATAGAAAATTACCCACGGATCTGAGTTCTTGGGTAAATTATTTAATACCTACGGAAAAACTGTGCGTAAATTTGTTATTGTATAAATTAAATTTTTTTAATTAGATTCTACTGTTAGTCCTTAGATAAAATTAGAAAATTCATGGGTAAAATTAAAAACAAATGTAACTCAACTTAAATTCTCAAAATTTCTTCATATTTTTTTATCACCGATTTTCCATAGATAAATCAAGAGAATAATAGTAAATTGTCTACGAATTAGCCGTAGGTAAAGTAAAAGTAAAGTTTTATTTTTTCTAAAAAAAACTTATTAAACAAATGAGAACCAAAAAAAAAATAAAGAAGAAAGAAATGAGTACTAACAAAAGTAATGAGAACTAAGTGTAAACGAGAACAAAGTTCTTTCCTTTCCTTCTCGCTAACCCCTTTCCTTCCGATTGCCGCCTCAGCACTGATACAACCTACCAGATTACTGTCGCCGGTTAGAGCTCTCCGGTCCCTGCTCAGAGCTCTCCGGTCGCCCCTCAGAGCTCTCTAGCCGCCACTTTAAAGTCTCACACACAGGTTCTCTCGTTCTCTCTGTAGTTTTGTTGTTCTCTCTCTCATTCGCTCTATCTCTCGTTCGTTCTCTCTCGTTCGCTCTTTATTTCACTCTCATTCGTTGTCGTTATCTCGTTTGATCTCTCTAATTTGTTCTATTTTCATGATTATTTGTTGTGTAAATGAA
>NC_021163.2:32821465-32823921 GCF_000331145.2 Cicer arietinum | reverse complement strand
ACATGTAACAATTCAACTTTGTTTTTTTCAATTAAAATAGTACAATATCAATGAACTTGATTCAAGTAGGATTTCTTGATTTAATTCCCAAGACTTACTCGTACTAAGTTTTCATATAAAAAGTCATTTATAATAACATAAGTAAAATACACATTACAACTCTTAATTCCCAGTATCACCTATTAGAGCAGGGTTTCTCACAAACTTGAACTTCGAGACTCATTAACCTGTAATAACTGCAATTTCGCAAACGCGGCCTCGAAATTTCATAGGAAGCGGCCCCACTTCCACATTCACATAGGGGAGTCTATCAAGCGTACTTCAGTAGCTAGGTACTCCACTCCACATAAAGTATATATATCATTAAGAGTTTCTATTATCTCATCATTTTATCGCTTCAGGAATCATGCTTCTCCAATATATAATATAACATGTTCATCTCATATCACTATGAATTGTTATTACCCATTGAACCTAATTCTTGAGATCTCCAGTCTTTTAGGTCGGGTTACCATCATAAGTGACTCATTGATCTATATAAAATAGTCTCATCCTTATGGATGTATTTAGGACTTTATCTTTAGTTAATCCTTTCGTCAAAGGACCTGATAAATTCTCATCAGTGCGTTCATGATCAACTTTAACAGCTCCTTTAGAAAGTAATTCTATAACTGTGTTGTGCTTACGACATATTTGTCATCTCTTAACATTGTAATAACGATTCTCAATCTTTGCAATAGTTGTGGTACTATCGCATTGGATCAACACAGCTGACAAAGGTTTTTCCCAACTGACAAAGCATCTTCAAGGTGTGTCTGGTATTTATCAACAGTTCCATCGAGTTTTAGTTTCTTTTTTAAGAATCATTTACAACCAACACTACAAGAAAACATTCGTATACCTATAGAAAATTACCCACGGATCTGAGTTCTTGGGTAAATTATTTAATACCTACGGAAAAACTGTGCGTAAATTTGTTATTGTATAAATTAAATTTTTTTAATTAGATTCTACTGTTAGTCCTTAGATAAAATTAGAAAATTCATGGGTAAAATTAAAAACAAATGTAACTCAACTTAAATTCTCAAAATTTCTTCATATTTTTTTATCACCGATTTTCCATAGATAAATCAAGAGAATAATAGTAAATTGTCTACGAATTAGCCGTAGGTAAAGTAAAAGTAAAGTTTTATTTTTTCTAAAAAAAACTTATTAAACAAATGAGAACCAAAAAAAAAATAAAGAAGAAAGAAATGAGTACTAACAAAAGTAATGAGAACTAAGTGTAAACGAGAACAAAGTTCTTTCCTTTCCTTCTCGCGAAACCCTTTCCTTCCGATTGCCGCCTCAGCACTGATACAACCTACCAGATTACTGTCGCCGGTTAGAGCTCTCCGGTCCCTGCTCAGAGCTCTCCGGTCGCCCCTCAGAGCTCTCTAGCCGCCACTTTAAAGTCTCACACACAGGTTCTCTCGTTCTCTCTGTAGTTTTGTTGTTCTCTCTCTCATTCGCTCTATCTCTCGTTCGTTCTCTCTCGTTCGCTCTTTATTTCACTCTCATTCGTTGTCGTTATCTCGTTTGATCTCTCTAATTTGTTCTATTTTCATGATTATTTGTTGTGTAAATGAATGTTTATTAATTGATTTACAAACCCTAACTTGTTCTATCATTTTGTTTTTGCACGTTTCGTTGAAATCCCTAACATCTCATTTCACAGGTAAGAGCTTGATAATCCCTAACTCTGTTAGTTTAATCCTTCTTGTGTTTGGTTTGCAACTCTTCTGATCCCTAATTCTGTTATCATAATAGTAAGATTCATATTTGATATAATATTGCAGGTAAAAAGTGTGGAAGGAAAAGAAGCTCTGCGGCTTCACAAAGAAAATAATTTTGTGATTCTTGATGTAAGGCCAGAAGCAGAGTTCAAGGAGGTTAGTGAACAAATTTTTAGCTTTGTTTTCCAACTACAATGTGTCTGTACATTCATTTTGCATTTTATCTGTGCCTTTGTTGTGCTTCTGCTTATGTATGATTGTTATATATGGGGTACTAAGACTAAGAAAAAAAACTGATGGATTTGGCTATGATGAGTGCAGGTTCATCCCCCATATGCAATTAATGTTCAAGTATACAGGTTTATAAAATGTGACACCCTAAACCCCAAAATAACATTTATAATAATATATATTAAATTATTTGAAGAAAACTTGCAGCGGATAAAGAAAATTTGTTAAAGAGAATAAAACTTTAATATCTGATTTAGGATATCACGTTTCTCCAAATACACATGTAACAATTCAACTTTGTTTTTTTCAATTAAAATAGTACAATATCAATGAACTTGATTCAAGTAGGATTTCTTGATTTAATTCCCAAGACTTACTCGTACTAAGTTTTCATATAAAAAGTCATTTATAATAACATAAGTAAAATACACATTACAACTCTTAATTCCC
>NC_021163.2:32818329-32821253 GCF_000331145.2 Cicer arietinum | reverse complement strand
GTGAGTTTTGAAATCATGTTGATAGTATAATATAAATAAGATGAACACGCAATTAATCATCAATAAACCGTATCATTACACAAACATTCTTCAAAGAAAAACATCACATTATATAGTCAAAATCAAAGAAAGTCAATACACTTCACTGTAACATCAAATCATCGTATAAATTATTATTACACATAATACATAGTAATCGCAACAAAACAATCACAAGAAAATGCAATGCTATGCATGAGCTTAATCTCTACTTCACAATGTGGTACCATTCTAACTCTGAAGTACTTGGTTAGAAGGCTCGATACTATGTCACCACGCAAGTGGACGGACAATTCAAATTGGCCATGTCCTCATAGATCCCTCAACTCAACCCGAGACACATATACGTGACAGTCGAGGTAAACGTGTGTTGCGTGGTAGCTCCCGACATTTGGAGTGCTACCTCCAAGTCACCTAGGAATTCCCCACCTGAATACCTCCAAGGTCTAACAATCTTGCCTTAAGGCTCGACAGCAGACCACCACGATCAGGCTCATTCAGTGGTACTTCCCCGGAATCACTAGGCTTGTCAGGCCTACCTATATGATGACAAAATAATCTCTACTTCACAAATTCACGATATTTATTTTCTCCCCTCGTTGGTATATGATACTCCATTAATACCGTCATCTCAGACACAAATTGAAATCACAATATTCTCATCACAATTTATAACATCACTATAATTAATCACACATTATCATCATCATCATCATCACATAAACTCATCACAATTTATAGAATCGCTATCATCATCACATATTCATCACAAATTTATCACATCGCCATTATTAATCATACATTATCATCATTACATATAATTATCACAACACATCTATTTTTATTATAACATCATTTAAACACGAATTAGCCGTAGGTAAAGTAAAAGTAAAGTTTTATTTTTTCTAAAAAAAACTTATTAAACAAATGAGAACCAAAAAAAAAATAAAGAAGAAAGAAATGAGTACTAACAAAAGTAATGAGAACTAAGTGTAAACGAGAACAAAGTTCTTTCCTTTCCTTCTCGCGAAACCCTTTCCTTCCGATTGCCGCCTCAGCACTGATACAACCTACCAGATTACTGTCGCCGGTTAGAGCTCTCCGGTCCCTGCTCAGAGCTCTCCGGTCGCCCCTCAGAGCTCTCTAGCCGCCACTTTAAAGTCTCACACACAGGTTCTCTCGTTCTCTCTGTAGTTTTGTTGTTCTCTCTCTCATTCGCTCTATCTCTCGTTCGTTCTCTCTCGTTCGCTCTTTATTTCACTCTCATTCGTTGTCGTTATCTCGTTTGATCTCTCTAATTTGTTCTATTTTCATGATTATTTGTTGTGTAAATGAATGTTTATTAATTGATTTACAAACCCTAACTTGTTCTATCATTTTGTTTTTGCACGTTTCGTTGAAATCCCTAACATCTCATTTCACAGGTAAGAGCTTGATAATCCCTAACTCTGTTAGTTTAATCCTTCTTGTGTTTGGTTTGCAACTCTTCTGATCCCTAATTCTGTTATCATAATAGTAAGATTCATATTTGATATAATATTGCAGGTAAAAAGTGTGGAAGGAAAAGAAGCTCTGCGGCTTCACAAAGAAAATAATTTTGTGATTCTTGATGTAAGGCCAGAAGCAGAGTTCAAGGAGGTTAGTGAACAAATTTTTAGCTTTGTTTTCCAACTACAATGTGTCTGTACATTCATTTTGCATTTTATCTGTGCCTTTGTTGTGCTTCTGCTTATGTATGATTGTTATATATGGGGTACTAAGACTAAGAAAAAAAACTGATGGATTTGGCTATGATGAGTGCAGGTTCATCCCCCATATGCAATTAATGTTCAAGTATACAGGTTTATAAAATGTGACACCCTAAACCCCAAAATAACATTTATAATAATATATATTAAATTATTTGAAGAAAACTTGCAGCGGATAAAGAAAATTTGTTAAAGAGAATAAAACTTTAATATCTGATTTAGGATATCACGTTTCTCCAAATACACATGTAACAATTCAACTTTGTTTTTTTCAATTAAAATAGTACAATATCAATGAACTTGATTCAAGTAGGATTTCTTGATTTAATTCCCAAGACTTACTCGTACTAAGTTTTCATATAAAAAGTCATTTATAATAACATAAGTAAAATACACATTACAACTCTTAATTCCCGGTATCACCTATCAGAGCGGGGTTTCTCCCAAACTTGAACTTCGAGACTCATTAACCTGTAATAACTGCAATTTCGCAAACGCGGGGCCAAACCAGTCAAACACAAACAACGAAGGAGGTGAGTTTTGAAATCATGTTGATAGTATAATATAAATAAGATGAACACGCAATTAATCATCAATAAACCGTATCATTACACAAACATTCTTCAAGGAAAAACATCACATTATATAGTCAAAATCAAAGAAAATCAATACACTTCACTGTAACATCAAATCATCGCATAAATTATTATCACACATAATACATAGTAATCACAACAAAACAATCACAAGAAAATGCAATGCTATGCATGAGCTTAGACTCTACTTCACAATGTGGTACCATTCTAACTCTGAAGTACTTGGTTAGGAGGCTTGATACTATGCCACCAACTCGGTGGACAGACAATTCAAATTGGCCCTGTCCTCATAGATCCCCTCAACTCAACCAGAGACACATATACGTGACAGTCGAGGTAAACGTGTGTTGCGTGGTAGCTCCCGACATTTGGAGTGCTACCTCCAAATCACCTAGGAATTCCCCACCTGAATACCTCCAAGGTCTAACAATCTTGCCTTAAGGCTCAACAGCAGACCGCCACGATCAGGCTCATTCAGTTGTACTTCCCCGGAATCACTAGGCTTGTCAGGCCCTACCTATATGATGACCAAATAATCTCC
>NC_021163.2:32814186-32815202 GCF_000331145.2 Cicer arietinum | reverse complement strand
ATTTTGAGTTAGATAATCGATTGTTCAATTGATTTATCAATGCTTTGGTCAGTTATGTATTACTTGATGGTTTGAGAACTTCATTTTGATTTCATTTTTAATTGGCAAGCATTACATGAACTTTTAGCATATGGAAAATCCTTTTAAGGTGCATGCTTAGTTGAAAGGTTATTTTGTGCATTTAAAACTTAAATGTTATGTGTTATCTGTTAATTTCGGTTGGTGACCCTTTACAACTATTGTGGAAATCTGGGCTTTGCCCTCAGATGAGAGTCAGGACGATCCTACCGGTTCGTACCCTACGGACGGGAATGGAGATGGGAACGCTTGACTGTAGCTACGTTAGGAGGAACTCACGGGGCGCGTGGAGATCACTCAGGGTGTTTAAGTTGTTTTGTAAAATGATCAGACTAGGTTGTCCCAGAGGGAAAGGATGTCTTTCTTTTGGGTTGCGTTTATTTTTAAACTGGAAGACTGTACTACTTTTGTTATGTAAATATTGTGTAAATACTTTGGATTCGTATTTCAAAAACTATTTCGCTGCTTGTAAATTCTGTTGACTTAATCGTCGTTGTGTTACGACTTAAATATTTATCCAAATGTATTTTACCTTATTTAATTCTCTGTTTTATTTTAATTCTTTTGAAAAAAAAAATACACCCTCGCTTAGAAAAACGGGGTGTTTCATGTATAATTCCTTGGGAAAACAATCTTTGTTTTTTGACTTTTTGTCCTTTAATCGATCAGAAAACCAATCAGTGGATAATATAGCCACTTTTTACACGATCGTTTTGGCGTTGGTTTCACTCAAATCGGACTTATGGTGAAGAAGAACAGTGCAAAATAACGAATTTGAAATTTGGACGAAAACGGAGAAACTTTTCTGGAACAGTTATCGATCACCAGTGCCAAACGATAGGTTATTGTTATTGTGTTTGTTTCAGAGCTGCGCGTTCAATCCTTTTTTTTTTTTTTTTTTTTTTTTTGGTTGTTTTTTTTTTTTAACAATTAGGGTT
>NC_021163.2:32809059-32813982 GCF_000331145.2 Cicer arietinum | reverse complement strand
AATACTATCATAATTAGATAATATTCAAAATTATAAAATAAATAAGTATAAAATCAACACTTTATATTAAATACTAAATATATATATATATATAATCACAATATCATAATAAGTGTATAAAAATAAAGACAATCAAACACAATATTATCACTATCTCAAGATAATTATTTATAAAGTAAATAATTAAAATTAAATATATTTAGAATTAAATAAATATAATTAAGTACACATTTAATAATAGTCAAATGCATAAAAGAATGATATATTGATTGGGTGTGCGTATATACACGTAAAATCGTATAAAATATTTCTCTTTAAAATTTATATTACACTAAATACTATTATTTTAAAAAAAAAAATATCAAATAATAAAATATAATATTTATTATTTATATCGCTCATGTAATCTAGTATATATAAAACTAGCACATCATAAAAATCACATATATAACGGAAATTAATCACAAAGTTTATTAATATATATTTTATAATAATTTTAACATCAAATTAATTATTTAAAATCCTATTTAATTAATAAAATAATTTATCATAAAATTTAGGGTGTTACATAAAAGAGTGGACAGCCTGTGACATTGCCAGACGTGCTGCATTGGCATTTTTTTGGCATTTTTTGGTATTTTCTCATGCATTCTTGTTTTCTGAAACTAAATATTTTAGTAATGCTTGCAGCTGTTGAGGAAAAACTAGATAAAAATGCAAAGATAATAGTATAAATTTCATATATGCTGTAAGAATATTATAGTCCAAAACTGGTTATTGAGAATGTAGGTTTCCGTTATTGAGAATGTTTATTGGAAGGAACTTGGACTTTTTTTCTCTGTCTGGATCATGATACTTGCATTACAGATAGGAAAAGTTAATATATTTCTTATGAACTATATATTCAATTCATGATTAATTGAACTTTTTCATATTCTAGTATAAATGGAGTGAACATTAAAGAATGATGATTATGTATCATTTTGTTTTGAAACAGAATTACACAACAACTTGCTCGGTAGCATATTGGATATTGAATATACTTCAGGTATATATATACATTATAAACTAGTACAAAAAAATTAGTAATGTAGCACCAATACTTTATATTGAAAGTGTGTGTGATGTCTGACAATTAATAGACGAATGTGGTATAATTCAGTTACTTAAGTTTTCTCAAATTATTACTGATGTCTATGTGTTAGTGTCAATGTTTGGTGTCTAGTTTCCATGTTTGTGTTTGTGCTTCATAGAATTTAATCAAAATAATATGGCCTCAAAGTTAAGTGCTGAGCACCTAAGATATTGATTTGGTCTCAATTTCAAATATGGTTTAAAAACCAATAGAATATATATCAACATCATGGCTAATATTTTCTTTCTTTTGTTGTCTTTTCAGGGTACCTATAACTGTAGGAATGAGTTCATATGAGGCTGTACTTTTATACAAAGGGAAAAGAGTTATAGCTTCCAAGGAAGACCAACAAACACAATGGAGTGTGCAACAATTAATTATATATTGTGCATGTGGCATAGTTGCTGGCAAAATTGGGGGATTGCTTGGTCTTGGTGGAGGATTTATCTTGGGTCCACTTTTCATTGACTAGGAATCCCTCCTCAGGTACCTTAACTTTATCTCATTCTCTTTTACATGAAATCTATATGTAGGAGATTTATATATGGACTGCTAATTAATTGAGATTTATGTGAGTATGTATGTTTGCAATGACATTTTCTGCATCTATGTCTGTAGTGTAGTGGAATATTACCTTCTCGAAACGTTTTCCTATTCCATATGGTAAGATAAATGAAATTATGGAACATTTTTTGTCTTAACCCTCTGGTTTTAGGATAAAGGGTCTTGGTAATTCAAAGTTCAACTAAGAGGTAAGTATAGTTACTTATGACTTTGCTGATTGTAAGAATCTACGTTTTTACCCACGAAAAATCTATGAGTAATGTTACCCACAACGACTCGGTGAGATACACTACCCATGGAAATTCTATGAGTAACTTTACCCACGGAGACTCGGTGAGTTACACTACCCACATAAATTCCTTAAGTAAGTGTGTCCCATTGCTTTTTCATCAGTAAATATTTTCCTACGAGCGAAATAGCTACGAACCTGTGTTCGTGGGTAATCCGTGAGTAATTTTACGTTACCTACGGACTTGCCGTGGATAAAGATAAAATTTGCTGTAGGTATTAACAGTTTTTCTTGTAGTGCTATTGGTTTGAACCCAGGAGGCAAGTCTATTAAATGCCATGTCTTGTTAGACACTAGAGAAATCCATTTCATCATTTGTGACTTCTTGCCATAAGTCTGCATCTAATGATAAAAAAGCTTCTTTAAGATTTGCAGGATCCTCTTCTATAGTTTAGACCGTATATTCGGGTCCATAATCTTTAACAATCCTGAATCTCTTACTTCTTCGAGTTTCTGTTTCGCCTTGTTTGCTGCTCGCAGTGCTTCTTGTTTTAGGAACGTAACTTGGTTCATTGCCCCCATTATTTATTGATTTGAAAGGGATTTTATATCCATAGAGGTCAACATCATTTGACTCTATGATTACGTTCACGTTTTTAGATCATAAAACCTATATGCTTTACCGTTTATGGTATACTCAATGAATACACATTCATAAGCTCTACTAGTCAGTTTAATTCGCTTGGGATCGAGGATTCTGACATAAGCCAAACAACCCCATGTTCGAAGATTAGACAGGTTAGGTTGTCTTTTCTTTATTATCACATAAGGGTTTTGTTTTTATATTTAAGAACTCTATTCAAAGTATAGTGTAACACCCCGATTTTTAACAGCGTGAGTGTATTTTTTTTTTAAAACAAATTCATAAAAATGAAGAACTAAAGAAGAAAATACTTTTGGATAAATATTTAAGTCGTAACACAACGACAAAAGTCAACAATATTTACAAACAGCGGAAATAGTTTTTGAAACAAAATCGAAAGTATTTAAATAGAAAAATACAACGGGGCTATGAGACCTATCAGACATAGCTCATACCCTTGGAGTATTCTCGGCAGACACCTGCATAAAAGCACTGCCCCAAGAATCTCTACTTTCCCCACATCACATCAAAATGTGGAATATGGACCCATTAAAAGAAAAAGTCATCAGACAGTTTAAGCATAAATACAATCTTCCAAAATGAAATAAATACAATCCCAAGAGAAAGACATCTAGTCCTTATACAACCACCTAATCTGATCATGCTACAAAACTACACCACCCTGGTGATCTCCACGCGCCCCGCAAGATCCTCCTGACACAGCTTTGGTCAAGTATGACTAACTACTTTCCCATCTCCAGGGTACTAACCGGTAGGATGATCCTGGTTCTTATCTGAGGGCAAAGCCCAGATTTCCACAATAATTGTAAAGGTCACCAACCGAAATTAACAAACATCACATAACAAAATTCTTATATTTTCAAATGCTCAAAAGAACCTTTCGTCTTAGCATACTCCTCGAAAGGGTTTTCATATGTCCAAAAATGCATAAACAATGTTGAAAAATGAAGTTTTGACAAACTGCATTGTCGTAGCCGAATACAATTGAGAAAAGGCAGATTTTCAATTCTAAAATGGCTTTGAATCAATCAACACTTCAAACATTAATGTTATCAAATATGAACACATAATTAACACCAAATTAATCTCCACAAATACACACCTCAATCACACATCGAATATTCATTAAATCAATTATGAACACATAAATACATCACAACTTGATCAACCTAACTTCACACCTCAAAGTAATTACGACAAATCACAACAACAACCGAATATGTATATACAATTATCAAAGTATAACAAACATGACTCGCGTGCCAAGCACCCTAATGCAATGCGTATATGCCAAAATGCATCATTTCGGAATTCCAAACCAAAACCCTCCTCGAGGGGTGTAAATCATAATTGTACAGCCTCTCACAGACCAGTACTAATTACCGAGGTGCAATCTCTCACGGATCAGCATGATTTACTAGCATGCAGTCTCTCACAGACCAGCACGACATACAAGAGTGCAGTCGCTCACAGACCAGCACAATTTTCTAGAGTGCAATCGCTCACAGATCAACACATTCTAGAGTGCAATCTCTCACAGATCAGCACGACGCGACAATCCCCGCAAGGATAAGATGAACCAACAATTCACATGGCATCATCCCGTGGCCCATCACGGTCACCACTATCACCATGGCCCCATCGCGGTCACCATGTACTATGAAATGTATGGGCATACTCTGACTCTTTTCACCACAATCATTAAGTAAATGCAGTTATTAAAAGATTCCCCATTTTTAATACTCATTTAACACTAATGATTTTTCAAACACCACATAGAGCATACTCAAACATATTTATTCACACCAATTTAAATTTCCACAACCACACATAAATCACATCTCCAAATTTCATCCACACCTAAATTGAATTAAATTCATTTTCCACCAAGTCACACATAAATTTCATCTCAAAAATTCATAATATTAATTATGAACACATCAATTTCACCTAACATAATTCACCAAAATTTCCAAACATTAATCACCATATTCAATCTCTAAAATTTTCAACCATAAATCACCACAACAACATTAATATATCAGAGTTCTCCCCACCGCTAACTCGGTGCCAACAGTCTCGATTCCTTTTCGGGACTCAAGGAGCTAACTACATAAACATGAATATTTATAACAACTAGTTCGCAATAAAACTAATCCAAACACAACAAAATTTCCAAAATTAAATCTTTCTCACATACCAAAGTTTTAAAACCAAATAATCTATATTATTTACTTAAAACTAAATAAAACAAATATCGTCAAAATTTCTCATACACACAATCGACTATTAAAGCACCAAAATATTTGAGTTAATAAAATACTCTAAACC
>NC_021163.2:32776321-32808267 GCF_000331145.2 Cicer arietinum | reverse complement strand
AAATTTCTTTTCCACAAAATCACAAATAATGTCCTAAATGCAAACTAAAAGTTTGGAAGGAGCCCTTACCTTAACGTTAGCTCTAACACGCGATTACGGTACCGTAATTAATTCCGGTAAAATTTAAGTTCGTGACGTCGCGTCGAAAATTATATCACTAGCACCGCAGCGTGGCAATGAGCAACTTTCTCTTCTGTCACTTCTCGAATGGAAGCTTAGATCTAGTAGATTAATGGAGGTTTATTTTTTATTTTTGAAGAAACACCCAAAACTTTGGTTTGGGGTGGAAACAGAGAAGGAAAAGAAGGAAAGAAGGAAAGAAAGAAGGCACGGCTACAGAGGGAAACATGCTTCCTTTCTTTGCCTTTCTTATATATATATATATATATATATAAATAATAATAATAATAATAATAATAATAATAATAATAATAATAATAATAATAATAATAATAATAATAATAATAATAAATATCTAAACAAATATCTAGATATTTTTATAAAAATCATCATTACGCGTGTCACCTCACATCACATCACAACCCACTTTTTTTCAGAAAAATATCTACTCTCGCCGTAATTCAATGGGCAGATGAATTTTTCTGAAAAATGATGCATCTCAGAAATTTTTTTCTTCGACAAAAGATTCACCTTAATTAAATAAAATTATTCATAGACGAATAATTTTAATCGGGTCTCTAAAAAGATATTTTTGGCATTTAACAAACAAAATACCATAAAATTGGCTAAAAAGCCTCAGAAATTCAACACAAAATTCTCCAAAATACATAAATTAGAATTTAAAATTAAGGGTCTTACATATAGCAAACAATCAAAATAATTTCCCCCATCAATGAGGTGCAGCACTAGAGTTAAGCATAATAGCAACAACTAGTTCAGTAAAAGTTCTATACTTTCTTTCTTTCAACTTTACCAACATTTTAGGTGAATATGATGCAGTAGTTTCATGTATAATTCATTGTGTTTTATAAAACTTATTAAATAAACTAGAACCATACTTTGTTCCTCTATCACTACGAAACCTCTTAATCTTTTTACTAAATTGATTTTCAAATTCAGTTACAAAGATCTTAAACATGTTGAGCGCTTCAGTTTTATTTTTCATTGATATACAAAAGTATAGTCAAAGTAATCGCCAATAAAAGTGATTAAATAATGCTTTGAATTTCTGGTTAACATCCCATCAAGTTTACATATATCAGAGTCTATTAAGTCTAAAGGTTCAGATTATCTAACTATTGATTTATGTGAACTCTTAGTTATTTTAGCTTGACTGCAAAAATCACATTTTTCAAAATCCTTTAGAGATAACCTTTGAAATTAAGCCTAAGTTACTTAAGTTTAAAATCACATGTTTGTTCATATGACAGAGTCTAGCACGCCAAATATTAAAATCACACAACATGTAAGCAGAAAGATACATTTAATTGATTTCAACATTCAATTTAAACATGACATTAGTGGCTTACCCTTTCCTAACAAAAATACCATTTTTAAAAATGGTGTACAAATATGCCCCTATAGACTGAGTAAACCATGCTTTATTGAGAATAAACCCATAGACCAGATTATTACTTATTTCTGGAGTGTGCATGACATCCTTTAGAATTAAGGTCTGTCTAGAGGTGAATATTAGTTCCACGTCTCCAATACTAACAACATTAGTGGTGTAGGAATCTCCTTCTTATCTTCAACAATAATATATGTTTTAAACATAGCACAATCATAATAGGCATGACGTGAGGTGCCAGTGTCTATCCACCATCCATCTTATCCACCAACAAGGTTGATTTCAGTTATCATAGTAATAAATTGCTTTCTGTCAAGTTAGCCTACTGTGCAGGGTGTGGCTTATTGCTACACTTGTGTGCCATATGACCTTCTTTCCCATAATTAAAGTAGAAAAAAGGTGGGAGAGGATCATTTCTAGGAGGTGGTTGTTTCCTTATAATTGGGACCTTAGGTGGATTCCCATTCTTGTTGTTAATCTTTAAAGTGCGATTTTGATTATGTAGTTGTTTTTCATTTGGCATCAGAACTACTCTGATGAATTTCTTCTTCTTGTTATTTGCAACAAGAAGAATTTCATCTTTCTGGTCTTGCTTACGGGGTTCATCCTAAATTCTGAGGCGAGTTATCAAACTTTCCAAAGAGAATTCTTTTGTTTTATGCTTGAGAGAATTTTTAAAATCTTTCCAAGCAATGAGCAATTTGTCAATAATAACCATAATTTGAAACTGTTCATTTATGGACATACCTTTAGAGATGATCTCGTGAGCAATTTTCGGGATTTCATGAGACTAAGCTTCCACTGATTTGCCATCTATCATCTGATATTTGAGGTAGCGGCTAACAACATACTTTTTGACTCCAGCTTCCTCAGTATCACATTTCCTCTTTAGAGCATCTCATACCTGTTTAGAAGTTTTGCTGTTGGAACTATAGTAATCATACAGATCATTGACAAGTCCATTCATAATATAATTCTTACATAAGTAATCATTATATTCCCATTGGATTAATTCAACAGCTTTCTTATCATTTTCTATTTGTTCAGCTGTTTCGGGAACAACGGGAATATCATCTTTTATATCTGTGGCAACCTTTTTCATGGCTAATAAAAATAACATCTATTGTTGCTATCTTTTGAAGTGGCATCCCTCAAACCGAAATGATTATTTGAAATCAGAAGTAGAAGAATTTATCCCAGTAATTTCGGCGGTCTTAAAATTGTTATTTTTGAGTTTCAAATTTTTTTTAAAATTAATTTATGCCACCGAAAATATTATTGTATTGAATCGCGGACTACGTTGTTCTCTTTAACACGATTTGCAGCATTGCCCAGATTGTGCAAGGTAGACTACCACCATGCAGTTCCAAAATAAAACAACCCAAATACATTGTATTGGAGTTCTATTGCACCGAAGAAAACCGTTCTAGAATTACACCCTCAATATGGCAGCCAGATGGCTGCCACTCGTAATATGGTACTACGACCACTCAAAAGAAAGAGAAGAAGCGAGAAAGAAAGGGGGTGAAATAGAGAAAAAGCCTCAGATTTAGAGAGCTTTCAGTGTCCTTTTCCAAATGAGGAGAACCTTCTATGTATAGAGGAAATCTGCAACTAGATCAGAGAAAAACAAGTAATCCATCAGTCCAGATTCACAAAACATACGCTCTAATCTTCCCTAGGTTTTTTACCACAGAAACATGTGCTCCAAATTGATGCACGAGACCACAAAAAAAAAATAGCTAGGGTTTGACCATAGACCTGATGCGCAAAATCGGGGGCAAGGAATTGACCAGATCAAATGTTGAATGTTAACTCGGTGGAGGGCAATTACGTAATCAACGTACCAATGATATAAAAACGCATGCATTTCTTATTAAAATAAATAAAATATATATTGTTTTAATTTTCTGAATACTAAAAAAAAATACACCACTTAGTCCAAGTTCGATCGAGCTGAGCCGGACGGAAGGATGTATGGTGGTTAATTTTCCATGCGTATGTGTATGTGTGGTGGTTAATTTTGCATTGCAAAAGACTTGTTCAAATCTTTCTTTAGAGATTGAATCTTCTTAGCGTCGTGACCAACAATCAACATGTCATCCACATATAACAAGAGAACAATATAATGACCATCTAAGAATTTCTTGATAAACACACAATGGTTAGAAGTAGTTTTACTGTGCCCATGTTTCTCCATGAAAGAATCTAATTGCTTGTTCCATTGTGAAGGTGCTTGCTTGAGCCCATACAAGATTTTCTTTAATTTACACACAAGCTGCTCTTTACCTTTGACTTCGAAACCTTATGGTTGCTCCATATAAATCTCTTCCTCTAAATCACCATGAAGAAGTGCAATTTTCACATCAAGTTGTTCCACTTCTAGGTTCAAACTAGATACTAACCTAAGCACAACTAGAATAGAGGACATCTTCACCACAAGTGAAAAAATTTCATCAAAGTTAACACCTTTTCTCTGATTAAAACCTTTCACAACCAATCTTGCTTTATGCCTTGGTTGAGAACTATTCTCTTTTTCCTTTATCTTGTATACCCTTTTGTTTTTGAGTGCTTTTCTACCCTTAGTCAACTTTACTAAATCAAATGTGTGATTCTCATGCAAAGAATTCATATCTTCTTGCATGGCTTCAACCACTTTTCTTTATCAACATTTGTAGTACTCTAACTCTCCACTATCAGTGATCATCACATACTCGTCATGGTACCTACTCATCATGGTAAGGAACATGATCATCATCTACCTGCATATCTCCCTCATCAACAAATGTTTCTGCAAGGGGCTTAAGCGCAATATCAATGTAACTTCTGGAATTTGGTTTTTGTTTCTCAACTTTATCAAAACCTTCAATGGTTTGGTTTTCAAGAAATATCACATCTCGGCTTTTGATAATTTTTTTGTCAACCAGGACCCACAATCTATAACCAAATTCTTCACCACCATAAGCGACAAACACACACTCTTTGGATTTACTATCAAGCTTGGACCTCTCATCTCTCTTGGAATGTAAACAAAACATTTGTAGCCAAACACTCTCAAATGACAGTAAGAGACATCTTTCACTATCCACACTATAATTGGAACATTACCATCAAGTGGAATAAAAGAAGAAATATTGATCAAATCCAGTGCAGTTTACATTGCTTCACCCCAAAAGGATTTCGATAATTTTCCATGGGAGAACATACATCTGATTCTATCATTAATCGTAGGATTCATTCTCTCTGCAACACCATTATGCTGAGGTGTCTTTGAAACTGTTTTCTCAAGCCTGATTCCGTGTTCTCTACAATACATTTCAAAAGTATTCATTTGTCACTAAATACAAACAAATATGTCTCGAACTATTTGCTTTGTTATTTTTGCACGTTAAACGATAAAATTAATTACATGTGTTTTTTTTGTTTTACTATAATTATTACAGTCTAATTTTTAAGTATTAACATGTAAAACAATTATAGAAAAAAATAACAAAGTATAAAAAAGTGTTTCATTTTTTGCTCTTACTTATCATTATTGTACATTTTTTAACTATAAATCTATAATCTATTATGCATTAAAATTTATTAAGCGTTTTTTAGGTAAACATGTCATTTTTTGGATAATTTATTTAAATATTCTTTTTTATTTTAAGTTGCAAAAATACTCTATTAAAAAATATATATCAAATTGCCTAACATTCCTGCATGTGAGTCTGCGAGCACTTGAAAAAGTAAAAAAAAAAAAAAATACTCGCATCCCAGAAATGCGACCATGTTCAAGGTTTCAAGTTTTTTTTCTTCTTTCATTTTAACAATTGAATAATTGTTAATCTAATAAATTAAATATAATAAAAAAATTTAAAATAAACAAAATTATATTAATAAAATCAAATAAAATAAATTGAAGAAAAAAAGTGCTAGATTTATCAAAACAATTTATATTATTTTGACAATCACTCATAATTTGTAGATAACTTTATATTATTTTAACAATTCTCTGTTATTTTATAGATCAATTAGCAACTTAATTCTAATTTGTTAACAACTTCTTCCTAATTTTTCTTCGAATATAATAAATAATTAAAATAATAATAAAAATAAATATAATTAATAAATATAATAAATTATTAATATCAAACAAAATACATTAAGCTAAGGAAAAAAATACATCAAAATTAAATTGATAAAATAATATATCACGTTATTTATTTTAACACATTTATTCAATCAAACTAATTTTGAAATATTATGTTGGATGTTATTAGTATAATTTACCATTTTTTATTAATAATTATTTTTATTATTATTATTATTATTATTATTATTATTATTATTATTATTATTATTATTATTATTATTATTATTATTATTATTATTAGATTTGGGAAAAAATAAGAGCAAGTTGTTAAATTAAATTGCTAATACCAAATAAAAAGGAATTGTTAAAATAATATAAATTTATCTACAAAATAGGAGATAGTTCTTAATATAATATAACACCTTTTTTATTTTTTCACATATATTTAACCGCATTTTCTTTCCTTCAGTTTAATTTAATGTATTTTATTTGATTTTATATATAGAATTTTGTTTTTTTAAAATATTTTTATTATTTTTAATTTATTAAATTAACAATTATTTTATTATTAAAATAAAAAAAAATTGATATCTTATACTTGATGAGACCTTCTGCGTGAAATTATTTTTTTTCCTTCATATGATCGCAACGCAAGCATGCACAAGGCAAATATGCGACCCTTGGAAGGAAAAATAAAATAGGATAGGTGTATATTTTTTTGGTAACCTTATAAAAAATATTTAAATAAATTAATCTCATTTCTTTTACGATAGTTATTTTAATTTTTTATTATGGAAGAGATTTCTGAAATAGTAACCGCATTAGAGATAAAGTAGGGAAAAAAAATTAGCCTATGCCTAATCCCATTCCTATGAAAAAGCATAGCAAACAAAATTAGGGCTTGTTTGATTGTGTTTTACTTTTTACTTTTTAAAAATTATTTTATAAATAAATTTTAAAAAACTGTATTTAAAAAGAAAATTTAAAAAAAAATTGTGTGACAACTTCAATTTTTAAAACAGTTTTTGAATAAAGAGTTAAAAAAACTGAAAAATAAAAAGTAAAACACAGTTTATCTGTTTTGCTTTTTTAGTTTTAAAAAGTATAATATTAAAAATAGTTTTACAAAACAGTTTTTAAAAACAAGTAATCCAAAAACGTTTTTCAGTTTTTAAATTTTAAAAAACTAAAATAGAGCTTTTGGGATGTGAATCAAACAAGCCCTTAGACCTTGTCGAGAACCAATTTTAACGAAACAACATGGTCCCAATGCCTAAGATTTATAAATTTTTTTATATTTTATTATTAATTTTAATCAATTAAGTAGTATTATTAATAAATAATTAATATTTTTAATAATATTTTTTAATTATTGTATTTTTAATAAGTATCCACATTATAAATCAGTGAATATAAGCTGTCGATTATTGTTAGTTATTTTAAGATGAAAATTATAAATCATGATAAGAGTAAAGAACATTTTGAATTTTGTTTTCAGAAAAGTTTTTCTATTTACTTGGTGAATAGCCAAAATATTCGAAAACAAACAATTTTAGTATTAAAAAAAGATATGAAGTTTTAAAAAAACAGAGATAAGTATATCCTACTCTTTCTTCGCTATAGCTATTATTGTTTTCACTTTTCACTATTCACTCTCGCGCCTTGAACTCACTTAAACTCCAGTTTTGTTTTTGCTTTGAATATTTCTTCCATTTCATTTCACTGAGAACATGAGGAAGAAGAATCCTTCACCTTCTTCTACTTATCATTCCCGTGTTGATAAAGAGAAAACAAATAGTTCAAGTATGCTGCACAAATGTAATTTGTGTGACAAAACGTTTAGGTCCAGAAAAGCACTCGGTGGTCACAAAACATCGCACCGCTCTAAGCTTTTTCAACCTCCAATCAAGAAACACGGTGGTGGTACCAATTATGATGATGTGAAACAGAAACATATATGTCTTTTTTGTGATAAGGTTTTTCCATCAAACAAAGCTTTGTATGGACACATGAGATTGCACTCTAATAGGAATGATACTTATGAGATCAACAAATACTATTAGTTGTTCACTTATCCAAATATTCGCTGCCAAGATCCCGTGAAACGAAGAAACGATGCGGTCAAAGTATAATTGATTATGAAGCTATTAATGCGGCTCAAATATTATGTGAAATGTATTGCGCTGACCCTGAAATGTTGAAACTTTCAACCGATATCGATAATCCAAGTAACAACAAACTAGTGACGATAGTGAAAGATAATAACAAGTCATTAGTGGTCAGATTCAAGTTTCCTAAAGACAAGAAGATCTTTCAAACACATCATGAAGATTGCAACTGACATGATAATAAAGAGTAGAGAATTGTTTACAATTTTGATGTTTATCATATAGTTATTTGTTATTTGAAGAACTTTAGATATAGTTATTAGTATTAATTCAAGGGAGTTATTTCCTATATTATCAAATAAAATTTCCATTTCTTTTTATTTCAATGATTTAATCAGTTTTAAAAATTGGAACAAATTCCTACTATTTCCATCGTCAAATTCCCTCTATCCAATAGGTTAAACGTCCATATATGTATAATAGTATTGTTGTCTACTTTTTGAATATTAATCATTTGAAATGAATAACATAATAATTAACCGTTAAATTTAGGGTGGAAATTTTGCTTTTGATTTTGAAGTTATTTATTAGAGTAAAAACTTAAAGTTAATTTGAGTGATATTTTTTCTTTTGGAAGAACATTATTTATGTCAAAGTGTTAAAAATTGCATTGGTATAAAAAATCAATCGATATGTCATATATTTTTAGTACTTTTTTACAAAGACTAATTAGCTCGCATGTCTTTACTTTTATTGTATATAAGTGATATGTGCGTATGTTTTGCTTGCAGAAATTATGATAAAAGAATTGGATAAAAGTGAAGCTAGCTATTGCCTTAATAAAATAGAGCAGATAGGTAATGTATGGATGAAAAAAAACAACAATTAAAGAATTGGTTTTGAAGAATCAAAGGAAAATTATGGTATTAAGCCAACTATCTTTATCTTTATAATAATAATAATAATATACACAATCAACTCATTTAAATGTTGTAATTGTTGCAAGTGTCAAACAACTAATACATAATAACTCAGTCTCCAATACATTTTTTTTCAAGAGCATGATAACAAAAAGAAAATGAGGAGAATTTTTTTAAAAAATGCCTCATGTATGGTGTATAAATGCTTTGTAAAACCAACAATTTTAATCGAAGGCGTCTTTTATTGTTCGACATGTGTCAGAATTCAACACCGACATAATATCAATATACTGATTACATTCAATTAATTCATTTTTTCAAATTATTATCCTTGTTGATTTGTCGATGTCAACGTCGTGTTTGTCTGTTTGATAACTGTGTCAGTATTCGTGCTTCATCCTATACATGTATTTCTAGTTCTAGTTTTATTCATTTGTTTCTAGCTGTTGCTGCTCCATATGAGACCTCTGCTCGTCCATTCACATGTCTAGTTGTTTCTTTAAATTTTCCTATAACACTTGCTCTTTTAGAATCAATTGCATGTTTTATGTATTTTATATGTCTCTGTTTTAGTGTAATCAATTTTTTCAATCAAGTGTTTAACATTAGATTGAAAGTATCAATTTTTAATCAAATGTAGCTTATGTGATGGATGGAGTCACATATGCAGATATATTGTCTTCTGTATTTGAATCATATTTCAATACTATAGTATATCACATCCTTTACACCATTAAATACATGTGTGATTATTTATACTTGTCAAAATTTATTTGTTTTATTGTTAAAAATATTAAATAATATATATTTAATTATTGTAACCTTATCACACTAAACTTTTTGTTTATTTGGTTTATGAAACCTTAGTGGGTTCTTTATCTTCCTCCTTTTTCATTTTATTCCCTTCTATGTTTATCATTTTAGGATCTATTGTAAAGTAGTCCACAACTTAATTTATATACTTAGTGTTTATCATTGTTAACAAAAAAATTATTCCTCACTTAGAAGGATTTGGTTCTATAAGAGTACCAATTATATTTTCCTTATTCATCTTAGTATTCTTGTATATATATCAGATATATTGTTATCATATTTCAATTCAATAAAATATTTTCCTCTAATTTTTGAGATGATATCCGAACTCTTGGTTTAAGGCTTGCTTACACATAAACCCGAACTACCTTTATTGCGGTAAACTTTTGCCACCGTCATTGTGGCTCTACCATCATTGCAGTCTGTTTGTAACCTCTACAGTTTGTTTGTTGCATTTGTGATACCCTAAACCCCAAATAAAAGATAAATTAATTTTCTTATTTTTAAAACAATGAAGTTCTTCAAATAAATAAATATATAAACTTCCAAACATTTTTTTATTAAGGTAAAGAGTATCACGTAATCATGAACATGTCACATAACTCCAAATATTCGATCAAACTTAACAACTCAAAATCATAATATCAAACAAAAAAATCCATTTTGAAGTACACATACATAAGTTTAATATTATGTGCAAATGTAGTTCAACCCGATGTCACTATCAGATCGAGAATTCTCAAAATAAAATACACTCAAAATAACGTGAACACAATACATATAATAAGAGCTTTCAAGACAAGATTACTTCCACCTCTCTGATGGCACTAGTCATCACCTGCAGCTTACGACTTGTCTGAGTCTATCGCAAACGCCAAACACAAACAATGAAGAGTGAGTTTCGAAATTATGTAATAGTATATGATAAACGAGGATAACACGCAATTAGTCAAATCAGTACAAACAGGAGAAACACTCAGAATCATAATATCAAAGGTTAATCTTAATCAATCACAATAAAGCAATCACATGGATGAAATGCAATGCATGTCCTATACTCTATACCTTATCATCATTTGATACCATTCTACTCTGAAGTACTTGGTTAGAAGGCCTGATACTATGCCACTTCAAGAGTGGAAGGACAATTCATGAATGGCCAAATCCTCATATATCCCTTCAATTCAACCCGAGAAACATATACGCGATTGTCGGGGTATTCTTGTGTTGTGCGGTAGCTCCCGACCTTAGGGAATAACCCACTAATCCACTTAGGAATTCCCCACTTGAGGTACCCCCAAGGTCTATCAGTCTTACCTTAAAGTTCGACTGTAGCCCTCCACAATCAGGCTCCTTCTGTTGTACTTCCCTGAATCACTAGGTTTGTCAGACCCCCCCTATATGATGACAAAATAATCTTAACTCCAAAATCTACAACACATATATTAGAACTACTTGATCATCACAACTCAATAAGTTTCAGTTTGACTTCACAATATTCATCATTATATATGTATATTAGTCAATCACAATAAAATCCCAATATTTGGTTTACACTACTCACAATACACAGTCCAGTTTCATCAATCACATAATGAGGAATCAAATAGGTGGCACATTCAAGTAATATCACAATTTCAATCAATTAACAAGAACACTCAAGTACATATGATTCATACAATCACAATCAACATAAGATTTCATAAAATCATACATCATGCAATCTTGATATAAATAGATTCACGACAATTCTATAGGTTACTAAATTATATTTTAGGCATCACTATTACCATTCATATATTATTAATTAATTATTAATACTCAATAGGGTCCAATCGTACGTTGTAAGTTCCGAATGAATATCTGGGAATTTCATTATTCCCGTTCATCCCACGTTATGTAATACTCCTAAAATCAAACCTCCTCTCATCCCTTACTTTGATTGAAGATTTTTCCAAACAATGCCGATCTGCTTATTTAATGTGTCGTGTCTTCGCCAACCACCCTCTCTAATAGTCCGCAAAAGAAATAAAACAACACAATAACCAAATACAGATTAATTATTTGGTACGATAGGTAAGTAAATTGCTTACTATTTGCAACCCTCCCTATGGTCATATTAATATAAAACATATCTTTAAAAAAACATAATTATGTATTGCTAAATACATATCATATATGTATAATTTTGATATCATAGTAGTGTATTAATATATCATATGCATTTAAAGTTAAATAACAAGGCTATTAGATGTACAATAAAAGTAGATTCTTTATTATTAATATATAAATTGCAAATCGTATCATATATATATATATATATATAGTATATGCTATCTTCACATTAAAATAGATTAATTTTTTCTATTATAAGATTGAAAATATATTTGCAGTATTTATATAAAGGAGAATTTAAACACATGACACTTATAATTTCCTAACAAAATTATATTATATAAGATTTTAATAACAATAGATTTAGATATCTAGTTAAATTTACCAAATTAATTTCAGTACAATGTAACAATTCTCCTACTTGTAAAAACAAAGGGACTACTACTTTAGAGACAGTTTACAATTTCGTTCAAAGCACATTATTCTTGAGATTAAAATTTTATTTTATAATAGTTATATTCAAACAGGAAAAAAAATTTATTAATGTTAATCATGATTGTAAAAAAAATCAACTAAAACAGGAACGGCGATAAATTATATGATCGGAAAACAAAACCCAAATAACAATAGCATAGACAGTGAGTGTTCACAAATAATTTAAAAATAGCAACAAATTAACCGAGAAGATGAAAAATCATGTAAAAAGAAAATATATGCTTGATTCTTTAATTTAATCTAACAGTAGTAGCCGACAAAATCATGGCCAAGAGACATGATCAGTGTGTAGAGCATTTGGCTGGCTTGTTGGAGGAATTGGAAAGGAAGGTTTGGTGCGACAGGAATAACTTTGTTTTTAGCTATCTATATATATATATATATATATATATATATATCTGTGTATTTTTGATTAGCTAGGGTAACAGTGCCTCGGAGTCTGGATAAGAAGGTACCGCTAAAGAGTGGTGTTTTTAGTTACTTTTATATATTTGTTTATCATTACTATATTTATTTGATTTTAAGTAAAAATAAACAAAAATATTTTTATTATTAATAGTTTAGATAAATTTTAAGGTAACACAAAAAATTATCAATTATATCAAACACATATATAATAATAATTAATAATAATAAATTATTATTATATTACTAAAATATAGTAATAAAAAATTAGGTGTTACATTTCTCCCACCGTAAACAAAATTTCGTCATCGAAATTTACCTGAAGAAAACAACTCTGGATAAGAATCACTCATTTGACTTTCGACTTCTCACGTAGCACTTTCACCAGTAGAACCTCCCCAGACAACCTTAACCAACGAAATCATCTTACCCTTTAATTCTTTGACTTTTTGATCCTCAATTCGTAGCGGTAAGGTCTCAAAAGTTAGATTCTCTTTTATTTCGACCTTGTCTGAGTCAATCACATGTGAAGGGCCGAGAACGTATTTACGAAGTTGAGACATGTGAAAGAAACTATGAAGATTAGAAACAGACGAAGGCAACACGATCTGATATGCTACGTTATTGACATATTTAAGAATTTGGTTAGGTGTTATAAATCGTGTAGTAAGCTTTCACATTTTTTATGTCCAACCAACCTCAGTTGTTGGAGTAACTCTCAGAAATACATGATCACCTTCTTGAAATTCGAAGTTTTTCCTTCTTTTATCATGGTAACTCTTTTGCCTACTCTGAGATACTCTCATCTTTTCCTGAATCATTTTTACTTTATCAGTAGTCTGTTGAACAATCTCAGGTCATAACACAAGGTTATCGCACGTCTCAAACCAACACAGAAGAGTCCTACACCTTCTCCTATACAACGCCTCAAAAGGGGCCATTCCAATGATAGAGTGGAAACTATTGTTATAGGTAAACTCTATAAGTGGTAAAAAGCTATCCCAACTTCCATTTTATTCCAACACGCAAGCTCTCAACAAGTCTTCTAGGGATTGATTGGTTCATTCAATCTGACCATTTGCTTGTGGGTGGTAGCCTGAACTCACCTAAGTTTCGGACCTAAAGTGCTCTGTAAACCTTCCCAAAATTAGAGGTAAATCTAGGGTCTATCTGACACTATACTTGATGGGATTCCATGCAACTTCCCAATTTCCTTTATGTATATTTCACCTAACCTTTCCATAGAATATGTTATGTTTATAGGAATAAAGTGAGCAGATTTAGTTAATCTATCCACAATAACACAAATACTATCATACCTTTTTGGAGTTCGGGGTAAGCCTACAATAAAGTCCATAAAGATGATTTCCCACTTCTAGTAGGGACTACTCAAAGGTTGCAGCAAGCCTAAAGGTTTCTGGTGTTCTACCTTAGACTTTTGACAGGTCAAACAAGTATACACAAACTCAGCAACACCTTTTTTCATTTTAGGCCACCAAAATAGCTTCTTGAGGTCCTTATACATCTTTGTGCCTCCAGGGTGAATACTTAGACAACTCCCACGTCCTTCCTCTAAGATCATCTTTCATAACTCCTCCAAGCAGCCCTCCAAGCAGTCGTTTGCCGCCTTTTCTTCCGTAAATTGTAAATCCGAAGCCAAATTGAAAAATCTCTCATCCATTCACATATGGGAAGAACTATTTTAAGTGGTCTCAACTTTTGTGCACTTTTTTGAAAGGTAATAGGATGGCGGAAAACTTAGCAGATGAACCCCTAAAGGTAAATACGAATCTATGATCATGGCATGGTTATTATGCATGATAATAGGGTAGGACATGAATGGGTTTTTCCTCCGCACCCCCACACTCAATTAGTCGGGGAAAACCTGTACGAGCCCCCGTTTTTAAAATAACAATAATATGACTAGCAGAGATTGTCCAGGTGGATATTTGATAGCATTTCAGCAAGTGTACTAGTTTGCTGCAAGTGATAATTAAAACGGTAGTACCAAATGTCGAACTCAAGGATTGCGTTTTATTATTGAATTATATGTAATTAAGAAAGTTGAACAAAAAGTTTCTGATTTGAATGAAATAATATTTAACAGTGACGACTGTAATAAAATTGATCCTTTATAATAAGAAAAATGTCAGTGATGAGTTTAACTTTGAATCTAACCTTGGTGTCTAATTTGATCCTAGTTACTGAATTCCTTTATTGAATTATTACTAGATTCTCTTTATTATTCTTGCCCTAATGTCTTAGTGACATAATCTTTAATTCCAAAGTAACCCCTAATTCCTTTGTGGATTTAAGATTAAAATTAAGCCTTACCGTACAAGAATTCTCTTGTTATACTATTGTGTTGCAACTAATTTAATTGGTTTCATGACCTGCATCTATCCCAAGACTACAAAATCATGAATTTCTCATCTCAAGCATTCTTAAAGTCCACTTTTGTTTCAAAATAAGAATCGTAGAACATTTTAATGTTGGTCAAGCAATAAAAAACATTAAGCTTAGAGATGAGAAAAATAATTCAATAAACTCATTCATATAACTATCAAATCAGAAAAATAAGGGTCTCATGTTGTTACACTCATCCCTAACAAATATGATTTAGTTACTCATGACAGAGATAGAAAATATAGAGGTTAGAGAAGAATTACAAGAAAGATTCATGAATGATTCTTGATAAAACTGCTCCAATGGTGTTAGAAACATTCATCTTCAAGTTTCTCTGCTAGGGCACAAGTCTCCAAACTTCCCAATAGTAAAAATGATCTCTAAAAAGTGAAGAAAAAAACGTATTTTTAATCATTCAGCCGCGTGCCACACGCCCCAGGCACAAGTGGACGGAGTCAGGAAGGCCGGAATGCGCCCTAAACGCGGGTTTTTGCACTTCAAGCGCACATCATCTGTTGTTTGACTTATACTGATTTTTCTCCTCTTTCTAGTTTGATTTTGGTTCCGGTGTATTCATGAAAGTTGTAGCTATGGATCTTAGCCTTTATTTGAACTTAGTTTGACTCCAATTGGAAATCGAAAACTCCAAATATGATTGAAATACACTACATAGGCCATGTAAATTCCTCACCAAAATTCAGCACTGCACTAAAACAAAGAAACCACACAAAACTACAAAAAATTTCTACTTAATCAAGTAAATAAAAACATAAACATTTCATTAAATCAAAGAACTAAAATCAACAAAATATATCAAATAACTACTTAAATTAACTAATGAATGAAAGATAAATAAGACTAAAAACAATGAAAAATATGCATATGATGAAGAGTCATCACAACTCCAAACTTAATCTATTGCTTGTCCCCAAGCAACAATTAATATCAAATTTGGTACAGTTATAAGCAAACTTAAACTCAATTTCTCAAATCAATTCAAATTCAATTCTCAAAGTTCCAGCTACTACAAAACATCTATCGTGCTCCATGGTTGCTTAAAAAAAAACAACACAATTTGTACACTTTAGCATTCATTCATCTAGTTCAACTCTCTCTTCACACAATCTCACCAAAATTGTTCTTAAGTGTTTAGCAAGGATTATGAATTTATCACTCAAATCCTAGAACATGCACCATGCTGCCATAGGTTTGAAAAAAATTCTAGTTAGCAATCACAATGCAACAAACACATACACTTTTGGATGACTTTCGGGTTGTAATGTGGCTTAGGTAAGAGTAGGACATTTTTGGATAGTAGGCTTTACTACTTGGAGTTAGGTAAACATTTTCAAAATATTCTACCATTTTTTTTCTTCACATTTTCATTGTTGAGATTTTGAAACATTGACAAAAGAACCAAGAAGATGTTATTTATCAAAGTACACAAACTGATTTTTTTTCTTTTGCTTTTGATTTTGTTTTGTTTTGTTTTGTTATTTAATTTTATTTATGAGAATCACCACCCCAAACTTAAAAAGTTGTTATCCCATGAGCAACCCCAAACTTAGAATTTTTCCAAGACGAGACAAAAGTTTTCCTACCTAACTCCAAGTAAGGTGATTGAATTAAAGTCAGATTTTTGGCTTGTAATGTGGCTAGTAACAGAAAGAAAGGGCAAGACTCAAAGGGGCAAGAAAAGGATAAAATTTGCATAGGATAATTAAAAAGCCTCAAACGACCAAACAAAATTGCCTCAGTGTATGCAAAAATTACAAGTGATGCAAGTCAGAATTAATGCAAATTCAGAAGGGATAACACATGTATGGATAATCACACAACAACAAATTAAAGTGTTTAGGCCCAAAAGCTCATATCTAGGATAATAAGAGAGAGTATGAACATATCACTGTAATTTATTTTTTTTAGATTGTCAAGCCTTTCACAACCAAAGAGTAATCAACAATGTATGCATTACTGAACTTGAAGAATTGAGCAATGATATAAGCAAATAAATAGAATTTAAATTTCAAAGTCCCAAACAAATAACTTAAGACCACCTTCAAGTTGTTAAATTTTTTTCATCATAGTGCACATTTACACACAATTAAAAAGAAACAAATTCAAATAAAAAAATAAGATTGCAAAAATAAAAGTTACATCTACTTGTGGGTTGCCTCCCACGAAGCGCTTCTTTATGGTCATTAGCTTGACGCCTCAACTATTGTCAAGGTGACATATATGACAGGAAGAACACATCATCCTTCTTCTTTTTGTTTGATAGTAATTCCATGAACTTGGGAAATAAACGATGTTACTTCCATGTCATTTTCAATTGGACATTGATGAATAAGGCAAATCTTGAATCTCGACCTTCATTAATATCTTCTTTTTTCTTTTCCTCGTTTGTGTTCTTGTCTTGCTTATCTTGTTCTACCACAACAATGAAGTCATCTTCAATCTTCAACTTCTCCTCCATTTTCTCAAACTGAACCACTTGCTCAAATAACCTCTAACAGTGACTTTCAAATCGTTCAATTAAAACCAGGTTATTCTTCATGAATTCAACCAAAACGTCCTTGATGTGAAAGTCTTAATCATCTGACTCTTTGGATAGAATTTTAGGAGGTAGAATTTGTTCCCAATTGATCTTTTTAATATGACACCCGTCGTCATCTACTTCTATGACCAATAGATCTTCATATTCTAGTGGTGGTACATAGTAATCAGGACAAGTTCCATTCCTATGTATTCCCCTGCAAAAGTCACACCTAAGAGGCCCAATCTAAGGGTTATATTTTAAAAATGTATACCTCAAGATTTGTCCCTCAATTATGCGTAATATAGCAGATATAAGACAAGTATCACCCTTTTCATATAATTGTAGTAGAATATCGTCATTACAATATGCCGTGTTGTACAGCGAATAGTAATCTCAAACAAAAAAGAGACAAACCACTAGCACACGACATTAGCAGGCTCAACAAATAAAAATAAAAAATACAAGAAAACTACTTTTTTTTCAAAATTAAAAAAAAAATTATTGTAGAGCAAAAAATTTCAATTAAGTAGCTAAATTATAACTCAATAATGAGATGACAATCCCCGGAACCGGTGCCAAAAAATTGATAGCGTTTCAACAAGTGTACTTCGCTGCAAGTAATAATTAAAAGGTAGTACCGAGTGTCGAACTCAAGGATTGTGTTTTACTATTGAATTATATTTAATTACGAAAATTGAACAACAAGTTTCTGATTTGAATGAAATAATATTTAAAACTAACAAATGTAATAAAATGGATCCTTTATAATAAGAAAAATGTCAAGGACGAGTTTCACTTCGAATCCAACCTTGGTGTCTAATTTGATTCTAGTTACTGAATTACTTTATTGAATTATTATCGAATTCTCTTTATACTCTTGCCCTAATATCTTAGTGACAAATCCTTTAATTCCAAAGTAACCCATAATTCCTTAGTGGATTCAAGATTAGAATTAAGCCTTACCGTACAGGAATTCTCTTGTTAAACTATTGTCTTGCAACTAATTTAATTGGTTTCGTGACTTGCATATATCCCTAGACTACAAATTCATGAATTTCTCATCTCAAGCATTCGTAAAGTCCACTTCCATTTCAAAATATGAATCATAGAATATTTTAATGTTGATTAAGCAATAAAAAGCATTAAGCACATGGATGAGAAAAATAATTCAATAAACTCATTCATAAAACTAGAAATCAATCGGAAAAATAAGGGTTTCATGTTAATACGCTCATCCCTAACAAATAGGGTTTATTAACTCATGACATAGATAGAAAAGATAGAGATTAGAAAAAAATTACAAGAAAGATTCATGAATGATTTTTGATAAAATTTCTCCGATGGTGTTAGAACAGTCGTCTTTGAGTTTCTCTGTTAGGGCACAAGTTTCCAAACTTCCAATAGTAAAAAAGATCCTTAGAAACTGAAGAAAAAAAAAACGCATTTTTAAACATTGAGCCACATGCCATGCTCTCCAGGCGCAAGTGGACAGAGTCAGGAAGGCCGAAATGCGCCCCAGATGCAGGTTTTTGCGCTTCAAGAGCGCAACAGCTGATGTCTTTTGTATACTGCATTTTGCTCCTTTTTCGACTCTGAATTTGGTTCAGGTGTCTTCATGAAAGTTGTAGCAATGGATCTTAGCATTCAGTTTCACTTGGTTTGACTCCAATTAGATATCTAAAACTCCAAATATGGCTGAAATACTTCACATAGATCATGTTGATTTTTCATCAAAATTCAGCACTGCATTAAAACAAAGAAACAACACAAAACTACGAAAAATCTATACTTAATCAAGAAAATAAGAACATAAAAATTTCATCAAATCAAATAACTAAAATAAAAAAATATATCAAATAACTACTTAAATTAACTAATGAATAAAAGATAAATAAGACTAAAAATAATGAAAAATATGCATATGATGAAGAGTCATCAATATTAACACCCTAAACCCGTTTTCATCCCCGAGTTTTAATTTCTGGGAGCCCTGCACCAATCAAAACAGGTTTTCCCATCCAAATCAAGATGAATTTAGGGTGGATAATCGCGGGTGTGGATTGTGTTGTTATAGCTAATGGTTAAGGGATGCAATGATCTCATGAGTACGAAGGAGATTTGGAAGGCATTAGAAGAGACTAAAAATGCTGCTAAATATGTGATGTGAAGGTGAAAAATATGGCTCCTAAATAGGGAAACAAAACTATTTTTGAGTATGCAAATCATCTCAAAGCTTTGGGGATGGAGTTGGACCATTAGAGAGTTATAAAAGCCAAGTGATCGCCAGATGCTACATTACTCAAGGAGTATAATGAACATGATATAGTCTACAATTTGTTGGTGGGACTTAACTATGATTTTGAGCAAGTTAGAGTGCAAATCCTTGCTAAGGAGAAAGTACCAAGAGTTACTGAGTTAATAGAAGAGGACTAATGTTGACAGTCCCTCCTATAGAAAGATCAACAATGCTAGTTGAGAATAATTCGACTATGATGGTTGACCAAAAGAAAGGAGGACAGACCTATATGGAGAAGAAATGTGAAGGAGTGTGGTGTACCTATTGCAACAAGCCTCACCACCCTCATAAAAAATGCTGGAAATTGAATGGAAAGCCACCTAGTAGAGATTGAGGCTCTCAAAACCTAGATAAAGAGTAAGGAAGAAAAAGAGGTCAAGCACACATAGCAACAATTACTAGTGAAGAAATTCGAGAAGATATGATTCAACGAAACCAAGATGAACTAGAAAATTTGAGATCTTTACTCAATAGTTTAGAGAAGCCCACGGGTACTTGTCCTTTGACACAATCAGATACATTTAACGAATATTGGATACATGACAGTCTTACCCTCACATTTGTCACCTTATTCACCTTGCCCTGGCAACCAGAAAATATCCACTGCAGATGGTACCAAGAATTATAATTGCAGCAAGTCAAGGGGATGTCCAAATAAATCTATCCATAACCTTAAGTAATGTTCTCCATATCCCTAAATTGTCCACTAGTCTCTTTTCCATAAAAAAACTCATTGAAGACCTATCATGTAATGTTATCTTCTATAACAAATATTGTGTGTAACACCCCGTTTTTCAAAGCGAGGGTATATTTTTTTTTCAAAAGTAATTAAACTAAAACAGAGAAATAGATAAAGAAATGCCTTTGGATAAATAATTGAGTCATTATAATTTACAAGCAGCGGAAAAATTTCTCCAATTACAAATCCAAAACATTTACACAACATCAAATGGTACATGGAACCCATTCAAAGATGATGTCAAACTGATAATATTAGTAAAAGTACAGCTTTCCAAACTAAAAATACTCCAAACCAAAAAGAAGGACCCCTAGTCCCTATACATCATCCTAATCTGATCATCCTACCAAAAAGCTATACACCCTGAGTAATCTCCACGCGCCCCATTAGATCCTCCTAACGTAACTGCAGTCAAGCGTTCCCATCTTCATTCCCGTCCGTAGGGTACGAACCGGTAGGACCGTCCTGACTCTCATCTGAGGGCAAAGCCCAGATTTCCACAATAATTGTAAAGGGTCACCAACCAGAAAATAACAGTTAACACATAGCAATTAAGTTTTTAAATGCTCAAAACAACTTTTCAACTAAGCATGCACCTTAACAGGATTTTCCATATGCTAAAAGTTCATATAATGCTTGCCAATTAACAATGAACTCAAAATGAAGTTCTCCAACCATCAAGTAATACATAACTGACCAAAGCATTGATAAATCAATTGAGAAATCGATTATCTAACTCAAAATGAGGACTTTTGCTGAGCCAATCGATTGCCAAATCGATTTGGTCAGTTCTGCTGAGTTTTTGCATGACCAAATCGATTTCTAAGTCGATTTTGTCAGTTCTGATGAGTCCCTGTGTTGCCAAATCGATTTCCAAATCGATTTCGGCAGTTTTGCTGAGTTCCTGCCTCTCTACCAATCGATTTCCAAATCGATTTCTTAAAAGATTTTGAAAGATATATTTATACAATCGATTGGCAAATCGATTAGGTCAAAATGGTGAACTTCCTGCAACTCATCCAATCGATTGGGAAATCGATTTCCCTGATCGTTTTTCCAAAAATTCATGCATTAACTCAAGTCATTCCTAATCAAGTTCACAACCTAACACTTAGCAATTCCTACACGATTACCACGGCAATTGGGATCTCGATAACCATCATACTTACACACAACAATCAACACATAACACTTAGCATTTTCAACGCAATTACCACAACGACTCAAATTCAAATCACTTAATCATAAAACTCAAATCAACCACGACTCGCGTGCCAAGCACCCTAATGCAATGCGTATATGCCAAAATGCATGGACTCGGAATTCCAAACCAAAACCCTCCTCGAAGGGCCGTAAATCATAATTGTACCGCCTATCGCAGGCCAAAGTACCAATTACCGAGGTGCCACCTATCACGGGTCAGCACGATTTACTAAAATGCGTAAATCATAAACGTACCACCTATCACGGGTCAGTACAGTTTACCGAGGTGTCACCTATCACGGGTCAACACGATTTACTAAAAGAAAAAGCGGAAATCGTAAATGTACCACCTATCACGGGTCAGTACAGTTACCATGGTGTCACCTATCACGGGTCAACACGATTTACTAAAAGAAAAAGCGGAAATCGTAAATGTACCACCTATCACGGGTCAGTACAGTTACCATGGTGTCACCTATCACGGGTCAACACGATTTACTAAAAGAAAAAGCGGGAATCGTAAACGTACCGCCTATCACAGACCAGTACTGTTTACCGAGGTGCCACCTATCACGGGTCAGCACAATCCACCAAAAATGTAAATCGTAAATGTACCACCTATCACGGGTCAGTACAGTTACCATGGTGTCACCTATCACGGGTCAACACGATTTACTAAAAGAAAAAGCGGAAATCGTAAATGTACCACCTATCACGGGTCAGTACAGTTACCATGGTGTCACCTATCACGGGTCAACACAATTTACCAAAAACGTAAATCGTAAACGTACCACCTATCACGGGTCAGTACAGTTTACCGAGGTGTCACCTATCACGGGTCAACACAATTTACCAAAAACGTAAATCGTAAACGTACCACCTATCACGGGTCAGCACAGTTTACCAAGGTGTCACCTATCACGGGTCGACACAATTTACCAAATGAAATGCATGAGCATACACAGACTCCATTCACAACAATCGTTAAGCAAATGCAGATATTAAAAGATTCCCCATTTTTAATACCCATTTAACTTAAACGACCTTCAAACAACATTAATTAAATAAGTCATTAAGAGATTCCCCGTTCTTAATACCGATTTAACTTAATGATTTTCAAAACAAAACGTTAAGCAAACAGTCATATTAAGAGATTCCCCATTCTTAATACTCATTTACCGAAACGATTTTCAAAAACGATAGTTAAGTAACCGAGACATTAAGAGATTCCCCATTCTCAACGCCCAGTTAAATTAAACATTTTCCTCAAATACACATTAAGTAAACCGAGGTATTAAAAGATTCCCCATTTTTAATACCCATTTACTTAAACGACTTTCAAACAACATTAATTAAATAAGTCATTAAGAGATTCCCCGTTCTTAATACCGATTTAACTTAATGATTTTCAAAACAAAACGTTAAGCAAACAGTCATATTAAGAGATTCCCCATTCTTAATATACTTTTGACTTAAACGATTTTCTCGCAAAACATTCAGTAAACGAGTCATTAAGAGATTCCCCATTCTTAATACTCATTTACCGAAACGACTTTCAAACAACATTAATTAAATAAGTCATTAAGAGATTCCCCGTTCTTAATACCGATTTAACTTAATGATTTTCAAAACAAAACGTTAAGCAAACAGTCATATTAAGAGATTCCCCATTCTTAATACTCATTTACCGAAACGACTTTCAAACAACATTAATTAAATAAGTCATTAAGAGATTCCCCGTTCTTAATACCGATTTAACTTAATGATTTTCAAAACAAAACGTTAAGCAAACAGTCATATTAAGAGATTCCCCATTCTTAATACTCATTTACCGAAACGACTTTCAAACAACATTAATTAAATAAGTCATTAAGAGATTCCCCGTTCTTAATACCGATTTAACTTAATGATTTTCAAAACAAAACGTTAAGCAAACAGTCATATTAAGAGATTCCCCATTCTTAATACTCATTTACCGAAACGACTTTCAAACAACATTAATTAAATAAGTCATTAAGAGATTCCCCGTTCTCAATACCGATTTAACTTAATGATTTTCAAAACAAAACGTTAAGCAAACAGTCATATTAAGAGATTCCCCATTCTTAATACTCATTTACCGAAACGACTTTCAAACAACATTAATTAAATAAGTCATTAAGAGATTCCCCGTTCTTAATACCGATTTAACTTAATGATTTTCAAAACAAAACGTTAAGCAAACAGTCATATTAAGAGATTCCCCATTCTTAATACTCATTTACCGAAACGACTTTCAAACAACATTAATTAAATAAGTCATTAAGAGATTCCCCGTTCTCAATACCGATTTAACTTAATGATTTTCAAAACAAAACGTTAAGCAAACAGTCATATTAAGAGATTCCCCATTCTTAATACTCATTTACCGAAACGACTTTCAAACAACATTAATTAAATAAGTCATTAAGAGATTCCCCGTTCTCAATACCGATTTAACTTAATGATTTTCAAAACAAAACGTTAAGCAAACAGTCATATTAAGAGATTCCCCATTCTTAATACTCATTTACCGAAACGACTTTCAAACAACATTAATTAAATAAGTCATTAAGAGATTCCCCGTTCTCAATACCGATTTAACTTAATGATTTTCAAAACAAAACGTTAAGCAAACAGTCATATTAAGAGATTCCCCATTCTTAATACTCATTTACCGAAACGACTTTCAAACAACATTAATTAAATAAGTCATTAAGAGATTCCCCGTTCTTAATACCGATTTAACTTAATGATTTTCAAAACAAAACGTTAAGCAAACAGTCATATTAAGAGATTCCCCATTCTTAATACTCATTTACCGAAACGACTTTCAAACAACATTAATTAAATAAGTCATTAAGAGATTCCCCGTTCTTAATACCGATTTAACTTAATGATTTTCAAAACAAAACGTTAAGCAAACAGTCATATTAAGAGATTCCCCATTCTTAATACTCATTTACCGAAACGACTTTCAAACAACATTAATTAAATAAGTCATTAAGAGATTCCCCGTTCTCAATACCGATTTAACTTAATGATTTTCAAAACAAAACGTTAAGCAAACAGTCATATTAAGAGATTCCCCATTCTTAATACTCATTTACCGAAACGACTTTCAAACAACATTAATTAAATAAGTCATTAAGAGATTCCCCGTTCTCAATACCGATTTAACTTAATGATTTTCAAAACAAAACGTTAAGCAAACAGTCATATTAAGAGATTCCCCATTCTTAATACTCATTTACCGAAACGACTTTCAAACAACATTAATTAAATAAGTCATTAAGAGATTCCCCGTTCTCAATACCGATTTAACTTAATGATTTTCAAAACAAAACGTTAAGCAAACAGTCATATTAAGAGATTCCCCATTCTTAATACTCATTTACCGAAACGACTTTCAAACAACATTAATTAAATAAGTCATTAAGAGATTCCCCGTTCTTAATACCGATTTAACTTAATGATTTTCAAAACAAAACGTTAAGCAAACAGTCATATTAAGAGATTCCCCATTCTTAATACTCATTTACCGAAACGACTTTCAAACAACATTAATTAAATAAGTCATTAAGAGATTCCCCGTTCTTAATACCGATTTAACTTAATGATTTTCAAAACAAAACGTTAAGCAAACAGTCATATTAAGAGATTCCCCATTCTTAATACTCATTTACCGAAACGACTTTCAAACAACATTAATTAAATAAGTCATTAAGAGATTCCCCGTTCTCAATACCGATTTAACTTAATGATTTTCAAAACAAAACGTTAAGCAAACAGTCATATTAAGAGATTCCCCATTCTTAATACTCATTTACCGAAACGACTTTCAAACAACATTAATTAAATAAGTCATTAAGAGATTCCCCGTTCTCAATACCGATTTAACTTAATGATTTTCAAAACAAAACGTTAAGCAAACAGTCATATTAAGAGATTCCCCATTCTTAATACTCATTTACCGAAACGACTTTCAAACAACATTAATTAAATAAGTCATTAAGAGATTCCCCGTTCTCAATACCGATTTAACTTAATGATTTTCAAAACAAAACGTTAAGCAAACAGTCATATTAAGAGATTCCCCATTCTTAATACTCATTTACCGAAACGACTTTCAAACAACATTAATTAAATAAGTCATTAAGAGATTCCCCGTTCTTAATACCGATTTAACTTAATGATTTTCAAAACAAAACGTTACTTGAGGCATAAGCCACTGCTTTCTTGTGTTGCATCAGAACACATCCTAACCCTTGGTGAGATGCATCACAATAAACTTCATAGGGTTCTTCTGATTGCGGTAACACCAATACAGGTGAGGTCATCAATTTTCTCTTTAGTAACTGGAAGTTTTCTTCACACTTCTCCGTCCAAGCGAACGGTTGATCTTTTCTGGTAAGTTGTGTCAGTGGAGCCACAATCTTAGCAAAACCTTCGATAAACCTCCTGTAGTACCCTGCCAGTCCTACAAAACTCCGTATGTCAGTGACAGTCTGAGGCTGTTTCCAAGCAAGAACCGCCTCAATCTTAGCCGGATCTACAGCGATTCCTTCCTTGGTTATCACATGTCCCAAGAAATTCACTTTCTCTAGCCAAAATTCACACTTCGACAGATTGGCATACAATCGCTTCTCGCGTAAAATCTCAAGAACTTGTCGTAAATGTTCTCCATGTTCTTCCTCAGTCCTTGAATAAATCAATATATCATCAATGAATACCACCACGAATTTATCAAGGAATGAATTAAAGATTCTGTTCATGTAGTCCATGAAAATTGCTGGTGCATTGGTAAGTCCAAACGGCATAACCAGGTATTCATAATGTCCATAGCGGGTTCTGAAAGCTGTTTTCTGAATGTCTCCTTCCCTTACTCGAATCTGATGGTAACCCGACTTCAAGTCAATCTTCTATAACAAATATTGTGTATCTCAGGACAAGATTTCGGGGAGGGCGATTAGAAAAGCAAGAGAATGGAATTACCTTTACTATGTGGACAACCAAAACTTAGCTTCGAAGTTACTCAACAAAAATAACTCATTTTTTAAAAAAACCATAAGGGAGAAGGTTCTTATATACTATAGTCGCCTTGGTCACCCTTCATTTAGAGTCATTAAGCAAGTATTTCCTTTTTTTTTAAAGAAAATAGATGTAGAGAGTCGTCACTATAGGGTGTGTGAGCTTACTAAACATAAGTGTGTACCTTTTACAATCAGTAATAAAATAAGTACTTTTCCATTTATTTAATTCATACAAACGTGTGACTGAAGTGAGTATAATTGTCACAAGAAATGGGAGTTTAAATTGTGACCATTTAAAATCTGCTCTTTAAAATTATTTTTCAAGATAAAACTTGGAAATGTTAGATTAGTATGAAGAACCTACTTGTGTTTTGAGTAGGTTCAAGAACATAATTGCATATTAAGTTGATAGTAGTGTGATTCAGTGAAATAGCAGAATAATAAAATATAAGGGTAAGAAAATCATACAAAAGAAATATTTTGGTTCACCTAATGTAAGCTAATCCAGTATAACCTCTCAACTTAATCTTCTTCCTTTAGTCACACTTGACTACACACTTGTATTTTCTTAGCCTCAATAGGCTTAAACAAATAACCCAATTTTTCGCTCTACTAGACAAACTTGATGATACTTACAACAAGTCATTCAAGCTTTCTTTCAACTAGACAAATTTGATGATGTTTACACATTAAAAACACTATTATTGAAATATTGAAATATGTTGAACTAAGAACACATTAAAGAGAATTTTGAACACATACTCCAAAAACACATTAGAACACATACTCCAAGAATATAGATCAAAACACTATTATTGAAATATGTTGAACTAAGAACACATTAAAAAGTTTGATCCTAAAATCTACGACAAATAGTAGTGGTGTGTTTCTTGATAATTGAAGAGAATTTTGATAGCTTTGTACATAAGATAGTGAAATATATTTGACTGTAGTTTTTTTAGAGATCGCAACTTGAAGCATCTTCTATTTATACGCTTGGGAAGGATATTTGTTGCTGTTAATGACACATATAATTATTGGACACATACTCCAAGGTGTTAGAGTATGTTGCTTGAATATCCTCTATAATATGAGTAAACTGTTATTACTAAATGTCTTCAGTTCTTCAATTAATGAGACTCGTGATGAACACTTTCAGTTTTGAGGATGATGAACGTGGTCACAAATGAGTATATTTTAAAAACATGTTTAAGCTTCACAAAAATTTATCTTATATTAATACTCTAAATAGCACATGTTAAATCACCTAATAAAATAATAATTAATTAGATATTTGTCGAATTATAATTTTTTTTTATCAAAACATCTTTATTAAAAGATTTTCCCATAACAATCTCCTCATTTTTTATGGGGTTTTTTTATATAAATATCCCATTTTTTTATTTTAAATACCAGATTGCCCTAGTTTGTAAAAATAATATCAGATTGCCCTACTTTTTAGCTCCAGTTGCAAGTCGCAACCTGGGGATGCGACTTCCTAAAGAAAAAAAATTTATACTTCACTAGATGGTCGCATCCTGGGGATGCGACCTCCTACTTGGTTATTTATTTATTTTTTGAATTTTGTTATTATTGTTATTATTGGGTATATTATATTAGATATATTATATTTATTATTATTAAATATTTTAAAAATAATTATAACATTAAAAAATACAAAATATTATTATAAATAATAAAAATAATTAAGTTAATAATATTATATAACTTTTAATAATTATTATAATAATAAAAATAATAATAATAATAATTTTAATAATAATAAAAAAAAAAGAAAATTCTATTAATAAAATAAAAATACTTTTATTATTTAATATATTCAATAATGTATTTTAATATTATATATTCTTTGGTTGTTGAATTTTGTTATTTATTATTGGGTATATAATATTGGGTATTTTTATTTTATTAATAGAATTTTCTTTTTATTATTATTATTTTTTTTTTATTATTATAATAATTATTAAAAGTTATATAATATTATTAAATTAATTATTTTAATTATTTATAACAATATTTTGTATTTTTTAATGTTATAATTATTTTTAAAATATTTAATAATAATAAATATAATATACCCAATAATAAATAACAAAATTCAACAACCAAAGAATATATAATATTAAAATACATTATTGAATATATTAAATAATAAAAGTATTTTTATTTTATTAATAGAATTTTCTTTTTATTATTATTATTAAAATTATTATTATTTTTATTATTATAATAATTATTAAAAGTTATATAATATTATTAACTTAATTATTTTTATTATTTATAATAATATTTTGTATTTTTTAATGTTATAATTATTTTTAAAATATTTAATAATAATAAATATAATATATCCAATATAATATACCCAATAATAACAATAATAACAAAATTAAAAAAAAAAAAAAAAATATAACCAAGTAGGAGGTCGCATCCCTAGGATGCGACCATCTAATGAAGTATAAATTTTTTTTCTTTAGGAAGTCGCATCCCAGGTTGCGACTTGCAACTGGGGCTAAAAAGTAGGGCAAACTGGTATTATTTTTACAAACTAGGGCAATCTGGTATTTTAAAATAAAAAAATAGGATATTTATATAAAAAACCCAAATTTGAATTACGATAAAACTTTAAATTACATAATTTATTTAAAAAACATCACAAATTTTACAAAAATTACGATAATTAATCTCGAAGGTGGCCTCCAGTACCACATTGTCGAGGTTTTCTCACACGTACCGGATTTTGACGACGCCTTGGTCACGAGTTTCTTGTTGTTGTTGTTGTTCTTCTTGATCTTCGTCTTCTTGCTGTGAAGGATGTCTAGGTGGAATTGCTGCAAAAGAACTACTTCCACCTTGAGTCTAGTTAGATATTTGATTCAACGGAGTATATGCATTCCCAAAGCTTGGAATTTGAAAATTTTGTTTACACATATTATTCAGTAACTGGGTAGCGGACTCAGGTGTATTATGACGACTGTTGAACGTGTTATACAACAATTCCTCTTCGCTGGATGCAAATGATAGTCGACAGTTGTCTTCTTGATGTGGTTGTTGACTGTCAAAATTAAATTGTTCCCCTGGCGTGAACCCGTAAGATTGATGTGGTGTGTGGATAAAAGTATGAGGATGTGGTGTGTGGGTAAAAGTATTAGGAGGCGGTTGAGTGTCAGGAGGTGTTGGTATATAATATTGATTTTGTTGTGTTGTGTTGGGCATTGATTCTTGGAAAAAAATGTTGGCTAGATTGTGGTGGAGGTTGTGGTGGAGGTTGAGGTGGATTGGCACGAGGATCAACCAATTGGTTTTCTACAGAAATAAATCATTTAGAATTTTTGCAAAACCAAACCATGTATTCATAACTTGGTTTGAATTCAACATTTAGAGGTTGACCATGAAGAATGTGATTATCTCGTTCATTCCACTCTTTGTTCTCATTTTCGTAGAATAATGCCCAACTATAGTCAACTTGTTTATGCAAATCTACCTTACGATACTTTTTCATGTTCCTCGGAGGATGTGGAATTTCTTGAGGTAGTCCAAATTGTAGTTTCACTCTATCAGTTTGATGCATTTCTATTATGTAGAAACAAATTAAATATGTAGATGCATTCCATAGCCAATTATCTTCTGGATGATCGTATGTTAGATGTAGATATGGCCTCCAGATAAACTGATATATAATAAGTTTGTTAGTAAAGGAATTATTAAAGATTTTGGTGAAATGTGTTTATGGCTAAGTGATCTTAAATTTTGAGATGAGTCATGTAACAAGCAAAGAATAAAAATATATTTGAAGATATTAGAATGAGATATTTGAATAAAAATATATTAGAATAAAAATATTAGAATAAAAATATATTTAAAAATATATAAAAATATGGTGCAATGTGTATAAAATATAAAAAAAAATATTTTAGAAGATATTCTAAGAAAACTACGTTTTAGAATAAAACTGAGTATAAAATATATAAAATAAAATATTGTATTACTTACAAAATTTTGAATGTGGTGTAGCGCTAATATGTGATTATCATCATTCCATAACAATGCCATTTAGATGAAATATAAATACCAAGGAAGAAATACTAATACTAGAGCCAACATACGATCCACCATTCCATATGTGTAATCTAAATTTGGATAATACTTACCAATCCTCCGAATTTGATATGCAATCTAATGAACCACCTCCATTAGATGCATCTCTTGAGATTGGAATGAAGTTTAATAGCAAACCAGATTGTCAACTTGCAATTAAGCATTATCACATAAAACACTCCCTCAATTACCGTGTTGTGAAATCTGATCAATACAGGTATGTAATTAAATGTGTCAATCCACAATGCTTGTTCAAATGCAGGGCTTCGTTAAGTCAAAAAAGTAACCAATGGGTGATTGGTCGTTTGAAAGGGCCCCACAATTGCGCAAATTCTTCTATGTCACAGGATCATACCAAACTCGACTCTAACATCATATGCGAAAGCATAAATTCTCATTTGAAAGCTGACCCATCAATTAAAGTGAAGGTGATCATTGCACATATTCGGGAACGATACAACTATACAATCACCTATAGAAAGGCATGGATGGCAAAGAACAAAGCTATCGAAACGATTTATGGGAACTGGGAAAAGTCTTACAATGACCTTCCAAGGTGGTTGTTGACTATGCAAGGTGAGACAGGGGGTGCTTGGAGCTTTTTTTTGAAAAATCTAAGAAGGTATGTAACACCTCAAGTCGACATTTGTTTGATTTCAGATAGACACGAATCCATTAAGAGTGCCTATAATAATCCAAATAATGGTTGGCATGATCCTCCGTCAACACATGTGTACTGCATCCGACACATTGCACAAAATTTCATGAGAGAGTTCAAGGACAAGGGACTTCAAAGAAAACTCGTTTGTATGGGTAATGATCTAATTCTGCTTAGTAAATTTTCCATTTATCACTTAATCATATTTGATAATTTTTACATCATTTCTTACAGGATATGCATTAAATGAGCCATCATTCAAGTATTACCGCAATGAAATCAAGATGGAAAATCCAGAGGCTTTAAGATGGATCGATAATATCCCCCCAGAACAATGGACTATGGCTTATTCTCAAGGCCGATGGTGGGGATACATGACAACAAACGTTTTCGAATGCATCAACGCAGTGCTCAAGGGTACACGCAATCTACCAATCACTGCTTTGGTACAATCAACATACTATAGATTG
>NC_021163.2:32767471-32775274 GCF_000331145.2 Cicer arietinum | reverse complement strand
TATATATATATATATATATATATATATATATATTACTTTTGTTATTTCAACAAAAATTGAAATAATTATTTTTTACAAAAAAACTAACCTTTTAAAAATTGACATTTCGAACTTGAATTTCCTAAAATTTTATCGTAATTTAAATTTTCTATTTATCTATTTTTATGAATTATATTAGTTCTATATATATATATATATATTACTTTTGTTATTTCAATAAAAATTAAAATATTTTTTTAACCAAAAAATTATTTTATAAATGCCCATTTGGATTTACTAAATTTTTTTCATAATTTAAATTTATTTATTTTTTATGTATTTTTATGAATTATAATAATTAATTTATATATAATTTAACGAAAAAAAAATTGAATGTTTTTTTTATTTAAAAAAACCAGTTGGAAGTCGCCATTTGGGAGTAGGCTTTCCTTAAGGAAGTAGCCATTCCAAATGGCGACTTGTAAGGAAAAAAAAAATTTTAAAAAAAAATGGCATTTTGGTGTATTGTTTTGAAAAGGGGGTATATTGGTATATAAATTTGAGAAAGAGGGTATTCCAAAAAAATAGCCTATTTTATCATCTGAACGAAGTTTATTTTTCTTTAAAAAAATTGAGAATTTATGAAATACAATGTTAAATCGTGAAATTTATTTTGTGCTTTGATTTGATGACTTTAGAGGATGTATTGTGATTCTTTGAGTATGTTATATGTTATTGAGGATTAGAGAGAAGTATACTATTTACATATATGTGATTTCATGAAGACAATTGTCATTAAAAGAGATTTTGATTGAATGATGGATTTGTATGAGATGAGTTATATGGTCCACATGAATACTATTTTTTATATATAATTCATAAATGAAAAATTATTGATAAAAAAACGAGATGTAAATTGATATAGTATAACCAAAAAAATTTCATTAATTTCAACGTTTAATGGTTATATTTAAAAAAATGTAAGACAATCATAGGTAAAAATAAAAAAGTCAAAAGAATAAGACATTTCAAAAATATTCATTTGTCACTAAATACAAATAAATATGTCTCGAACTATTTGCTTTGTTATTTTTGCATGTTAAACGTTAAAATTAATTACATGTTTTTTGTCGTTGTTTTACTATGATTATTACCGTCTAATTTTGAAGTATTAAAATGTAAATTAATTATAGAGAAAAATAACAGAGAAAAAAAAATGTGTTTCACTTTTGGCTCTTATATATCATTATTTTATATTTTTTAACTATAAATCTATAATCTATAAACTATTATGCATTAAAATTAATTAAGTGTTTTTCTTGTAAATATGTCATTTCTTGGATAATCTTTTTTTTTTAAGTCGTTAAAATACCCTCTATTGAAAAATATATATTAAAATGTTTCACATTTCCCCCCTACGACCAAAGGAAAATATATTTGCTGGCATCCGAGGATGCGACGATATATAGGGTTTTAAATTTCTTTTTTCTCATTATTTTAACAATTGAATAATTGTTAATTTATTAAATTAAAATAATAAAAATATTTAAAAAAAATTCCATTAATAAAATCAAATCAAATAATTTGAAGAAAAAAATACGGTTGAGTAACTGTGCCAAAATAAATAGTGTATTATATTATTTTAACAATCCGTCATAGTTTGTAGATAAATTTATATTATTTTAATCAATCCCTCATATATTGCAAATAAATTAACAATTTAATTCTATTTTGTTAACAACTTCTTCCTATTTTTTCTTCGAATCGCATAAACAAAAATTAATAAAAATATAAATAATAAAAATAGTAATTTATATAATAACATCAAATAAAATACATTAAATTAAAGAAAAAAATACATCAAAATTAAGTTGACAAAATAGAAGGGCGTTGTTAAAATTTTATAACACGTTATTTATTTTGGCACATCTACTTCACTGCAAATTTTTTCTTCAATTTAATGTATTTTATTCGATTTTATTAATAAAATTAGGATTTTTTAAATATTTTTATTATTTTAATTTATTAAATTAACAATTACTCAATAATTAAAATAAAAAAAAAAGTTAAAACCTTGTACATCAACTCGATGCGTCAAATTATTTTTTCCGGGGTCACAAGGCAAATATGCAAATCTTGGAAAATAAAATAAAATAGGATAGGTGTTTATTTTTTTGGTAACCTTAGAAAAAAAAAAGAAATATTTAAATAAATTAATCTCATTTCTTTTACGATTGTTATTTTAATTTTTTTTTATAGAAGAGATTTCTGAAATAGTAACCGCATTAGAGATAAAGTAGGAGAAAAAAATGAGCCTATGCCTAATCCCATTCCAATGAAAAAGCATAGCAAACAAAATTAGACTTTGACGAGAACCAATTTTAACGAAATACCATGGTGCCAATGCTATCTAAATCTTTGCCTAAGATTTATAATTTTTTTATATTCTATTATTAATTTTAATCAATTAGGTAGTATTATTAATAAATAATTAATATTTTTAATAATAATTTTTTAATTATTATTTTCATAATAAGTATCCACATTATAAATCAGTGAATATAAGCGTCGATTATGATAAAAGTAAAGAACATTTTCAATTTTATTTTGAAAAAACTTTTCCTATTTACTAGGTAAATAGCCAAAATATTCCAAAACAAACAATTTTAGCTTGAACAAAATATTCCAAACTTTTCCTCTTTCTCCGCTGATGTTATTGTTTTCACTTTTCACTATTCACGCCCGTGCCTTAAACTCACTTAAATTGTTTTTGCTTTGAATATTTCTTCCATTTCATTTCACTAAGAACACGAGGAAAAAGAATGCTTCACCTTCTTCTACTTATAATTTCCGTGTTGATAATGAGAAAACAAATAGTTCAAGTATGCTGCACAAATGTAATTTGTGTGACAAAACGTTCAGCTCCGGAAAAGCACTCGGTGGTCACAAAACATCGCACCGCTCTAAGCTCGTTCAACCTCCAATCAAGAAACACGCTGGTGGTAACAATTATGATGATGTGAAACAGGAACATATATGTCTTTTTTGTGATAAGGTTTTTCCATCAAACAAAGCTTTGTATGGGCACATGATATTGCACTCTAATAGGAATGATACTTATGACGATCAACAAATACTATCAGCTGCTGACTTATCCAAATATTCTTCGCCAATATCCTATGAAACGAAGAAACAATGCGGTAAAAGTATAATTGATTATGAAGCTACTAATGCCGCTCAAATACTATGTGAAATATCTCACGCTGACCCTGAAATGTTGAAACTTTCAACCAATATCATTAATCAAATTAACAACAAACTAGTGACGACAGTGAAAGATAAAACAAGTCATTAGTGGTCAGATTCAAATTTCCTAAAGACAAGAAAATCTTTCAAACACATCATAAAGATCGCAACTGACATGATAATGAAGAGTAGAGAATTGCTTACAATTTTGATGTTTATCATATAGTTATGAAACATAAACATTAATCAGTTTCAGCTTAACATACTCCTCAGCTTCAGCTTTTCATGTATTTCCTTGTTTCGATTATTTCCTTTTCAAACTTGGTATGCTTAGGATGAGGAACATCCTAATTTTGTACCTTTTCTTTCATATTTAAATTAATTAGTTTGGTTGTTATAATTAATGTTTTCGTTTTGTAATTTTTCATTGGCTTTTAAAATGTTTATGTGTATTATTGGAACATAAGTATGTTATAGTGTGAATTTAAAAATGTGTTGAAGTCCCACATTGGAAAGAAATATTTTTTGTAAATTTAAGTGGAAAGAAACATGTTTTTAAAATTCAAGTCCCACATTGGAAATAATATTTTTTGAAGTCCCTTCGGTTTTAGAGCGGTTATTATGCCGCAGTCCCTTCGGTTTTAGAGCGGTTATTATGCCGCAGTCCCTTCGGTTTTAGAGCGGTTATTATGCCACAGTCCCTTCAGTTTTAGAGTGGTTATTATGCCGTAGTACCTTCGGTTTTTAGAGCAGTTATTATGCCGTAGTCTCTTCGGTTTTAAAGCAGTTGTTTTGTCGTAGTTCTTTCGGTTTTTTGAGCGGTTGTTATGCCGTAGTCCTTTTGTTTTTAGAACGGTTGTTATGCCGTAGTCACTTTGTTTTTAGAGCGGTTATTATGTCGTAGTCACTTTGTTTTTAGAGCGGTTATTATGCCGGAGTCCATCCGTTTTTTGTCTTTTTGAGCGGTAATTATGCCGTAGTTATGAATGGTCATAGTACCATATTGAGAGTGACTTTAATTGTCATATTGAGAGTGAATTTAACTGCCATATTGAGGGTGTAATTCTAGAACGGTTTTCTACAGTGCAGTAGAACTCCGATACAGAGTATCTGGGCTGTTTTATCCTGGAGACTTCGTGGTTGATAGTCTGCCTTGCACAATTTTGGGCAGTGCCTCGAAACGTCTTAAAGAGAGCGACCTAGTTCGTGACTCAACCCAGTAATACTCTCGGTGGCATAACTTGTGATTTTTAAATAGTTTTTGAAACTCAAAATCCAACAATTTTAAGACGTTTCTTTCTGCCATGTCAACCGAAGAGATTACTGGATTTGGTTATGTTGCCTCTGATTTTGATAAACTGTTTCAGTTTGAAGCAAATAGAAAAGGATAAAACAGTTGGAGAATTAACCCATGGGAGAATAATGATAAGAATTATATTTTTAATCGACTTGCTGATGATCTGTATAACTATTACAGTTCTAGCAATATTGTGAGATATGCTTGAGATACTCTGAATAAGTAAGTTGTGGCTGCTACCTAGAGTATCAGATGTCGTGGAGGCACATGGAGGCTGATAGATTCGTGGAGGTGGAGGCACACTCCCGTAAAATTCAGAAGATAATTCATGAGATCAGCTATTAAGGTACGTCATTCATGGCATATTTAAATTAAATATTGAAATTTAATATGTCTCTTTTGTTTGAATGTTGAAATCAATAAAATGTCTGTTTATGCTTACATGTTGTGTGATTTTAATTTTGACATGCTAGATTATGTGATGTGAACACATCTGATTTCAAAATTAAGTAACTTAGTTTTAATTCTAAAGTTATTGTTAAATGATTTTGAAAAATGTGATTTTTATAGTCAAGCTAAAATAACAAAGAGTTCACATAAATATGTAGTTAGAAAATCTAAGTCTTTAGATTTATTACACTTTGACATATGTGAACTTGATAAGACGTTACCAAGAAATGAAAAATAAAGTGAAACGATTGGCATGTTAAGGATCTTTACAGCTGAAATTGAAAATCAATTTAGTATAAAGATTAAGAGATTCCAAGTATGATTTAGTTTATTTAATGAGTTTTATAAATTGTCTGGAATTATACATGGAACAACTACACCATAATTACAAGTGAATGGTAAAGTTGAAAAGAAAAAATAATATAACTTTTATTGAACTAGTTGTTGCTAGTATGTTTAACTCTAGTACTACATCTCATTGGTGTGAAGAAAATATATTGTTTATTTGTTATGTTTTGAATAGAGTTTTTAAATATAAAAACAAAACATCTCCTTTTGAGATAGTGAAGAAAAGACAATTAAACTTGTCTTATTTTCAAACATGGGGTGGTCTGGCTTATGTCAGAATCCTCGATCCCGAGCGAGTTAAACTCGCCAGTAGAGACCATGAATGAGAATTCATTAGGTATGCGGTAAAGAACAAAGCGTATAGGTTTTATGACCTAAATGCAAAAGTGATAATAAAGTCAAATGAAGTTGACTTCTATGAAAATAAATCCCCTTTTAAATCGAGAAATAGTGGGGGCAGCGAACCTAGTCAAGTTCCTGTGAAGTAGTGGGGGCAGCAAACTTAGTCAAGTTCATGTGACAAGAAGCATTGAAAGCAACAAACAAGACGAAATAGAAACCCGAAGGAGTAAGAGAGTAAGAGTTGCTATAGATTATGGACCATAATATATGGCTTATAATCTAGAAGAGGATCCCGCAAATCTTAAAAAAGCTCTGTAATCATTGGATGCAGATCTATGGCAAGAAGCTATAAACGATGAAATGGATTCTCTAGAGTCTAACCAAACCTGACATTTAGTATACTTGCCTCTTGGTTGCAAACCAATAGGTTGTAAATGGATTTTGGAAAAGAAACTAAAACCCGATGGATCTGTTGATAAATACAAGGCACACCTTGTAGCCAAAGGTTTTAGACAAAGAGAAAATATAGATTTATTCGAGACTTTTCCACCGATCATTAGAATAACATCCATTAGAATACTCATATCACTAGCAGCTATTCTTAACCTGGTGTTACACCAAATGGATGTTAAAACAACTTTTTTAAAAGGTGATTCGGAAGAAGAAATCTATTATGGAGCAACCTAAAGGTTTTGTAATTCAAGGACAAGAATACAGGGTATGTATGTTAGATAAATCCATGTATGGTCTTAAATAAGCTCCAAAGAAATGGCATGAAAAGTTTGATAACTTTATTATATCGAATGAGTTTAAAGTGAATGAAAGTGACAAATGTATTTACTACAAATTTGAAAATGGCATTTGCACTATCATATGTCTCTATGTAGACGAGATACTCATATTTGATTCAAACATTCATGCTGTAAATATTTTGAAATCATTGTTGTGTAACAACTTTGATATGAAAGACCTCATAGAAGCAAATGTAATCCTTGGAATCAAGATTACTAGGTCAGAAAAGGGAATTTCTTTGGATCAATTTCACTATGTTGAAAATATCCTAAAGAAATATAATTACTTTGATTGTAAACCTACTTGCGCACCATACGATCCAAGTGTGAAAATTTTCAAGAACACTGGTGAAGGTGTTAGACGAACTGAATACGCGAGCATCATTGGCAGCCTCAAGTATGTCACTGATTGTACTAGACCCGACATTGCCTGTGTCGTGGGATTATTGTGCAGGTTTACTAGTAGACCTAGTATGGAGTATTGGCACGCTATCGAAAGAGTCATGAGATACCTTAAAAGGACCATGAGTCTCGGATTACATTATCAAAGATTTCCTGCCGTCCTTGAAGGATACAGTGATGCTGATTGGAACACCTTATCAGATGACTCCAAGGCAACCAGTGGCTATGTTTTCAGCATAGCTGGTGGTGCTGTATCATGGAAATCGAAGAAACAAACAATATTGGCTCAGTCCACTATGGAGTCTGAAATGATAGCACTAGCTACTACTAGTGAAGAAGCAAGCTGGTTGAGATGCTTGCTATTTGAGATCCCTATATGGGAAAAACCTATGACAGATGTGTTGATCCACTGCGATAGTACCGCGGCTATTGCGAAGATTGAGAATCGTTATTACAACGATAAGAGACGACAAATTTGTCGTAAGCACAACACTTTTAGAAAGTTATTTTTTAAATGAGTTGTTATAGTGGATCATGAATGCACTGATAAGAATCTAGCAAATCCTTTTACGAAAGGATTAGCTACAGAGAAAGTCATAAATACATCCAAAAGGATGAGACTAATGCCTATAGAGTCACTCATGATGGTAACCCGACCTAAAAGACTGGAGATCCCAAGAATTAGGTTCAATGGGTAATAACAAGTCGTGAAGTGATATGAGATGAACATGTTATTATAAATTAGAGAAACATGATTCCTGAAGCGATGATAGGATGAGGTAATAGGAACTCTTAATGAGATCTATACTCTATGTGGAGGGAGTACCTAGCTACAGGAGTACTCTTGATAGACTCACCTATGTGAATGTGGAAGTGGGGCCGCTTCCTATGGAATTTCGAGGCAGAATTCCTAGAGCGTTCACTATACTGGGATACACGTGCAGGGCC